>NW_020837951.1:3483283-3563183 GCF_003676395.1 Aethalodelphis obliquidens
AGTGGGAGGAGGGGGCCTGGCCGGAGGGCGGGCATGCAGGCCGCACCGCGGCGCCGGGCCGCCGGGGTAGGGGCCGCGGCGGGCGGGGCGGGCTCGGCCCGGCGCCGGGTAGTTAGCTGGCGCGGAGGGCGGGGGTCGCGACCTCAGAGGCGGCTCCTGGCCGGGACCCCCGCCTGCGCGCGCCCGCGTTCCTCGAAGCCGGCCGGGCGCGGGGCCCAGGTGAGGCGCAGGTGAGGGCCCGCGGCGGGACAGCTTCCGGCGCGGCCGAGGGCCCGGGGCCCGGCCCTCCCGCTGAGATCGTGCCCTGCGCCCCGCCCCGTGCAGCTTCCCGGAGGGTCACCGGGCCCCTCGCCCCCAAGCCCACCGAGCCCAGAATATAACCCGGGCGCAGCCCTGCGTGGAGGCCCGACCCCTTCCTGCCAGAGAAGCGGGTCACCTCTCCGGGCACCGGGATCCTTCCTGGCAGAGGCTGCGCTGGGAGTGAGCGCCCCCAGGCCGGGAGCAGAGGGCAGGGCAGGGTCAGCCGGGAGGGTCTCGCCTGGCCTCCGGCCCCCTAGGCACTGGCAGTGGCCCTGCAGCTTTGCTGGGGAGCCGTCCTTGCCGTATTGTAAAGTCTCATCTTCCGCGGGCCAGGGCCGGAATTCCAGCGCACGCCCACTTCAGGCTGGCCCTCCAGAGAGGGCCCTCCTTCTGGGCCTTGTATCCCGACCCTCACCTCCCTAATCCTGGGGAAAGTCCAGCCTGGGAGGGAAGGGCAGGAGCTGCTCAGCATTAATGGCGAAGCCACATCGCGTGCGGGGAGCCGGACTTGGCCAGGGGATGAGCGTTAGCGAGGTTCTGTCCTCCTGGAGGTTGGTGTCTAGACTGAGAAGAGAACCCAGGTGCCCTCCTCCACTGTTCAAATTCTAGCACCACATGGCTTTGGGGCGCAGGGCTGGGTGTCCTCACAGCCACCCTCCAGACCTGGTCCCCGGGTTCTCGAGGAGCAGGGTGGCAGTTTGGCAAAGCGAAAGCCCCCAGGCTTCAGCCCACAGTCTCTCCAAGTACAGTGTCGGGGAGTTTTCCAGAATGATTCATCTCATTGTGGGTGATTGTCTTAAAGCCACAAGCTGTCGCTGGAGACGCTGTCTGAATTTTTAACCTTTCTTGCGCTAGGTAATTTGACAGTTCAGAAAACTGCCCACTAGGAGTCCGAGCTCTCCATAGTCATTTAAGAGCTGTGAACATGGTCAAGGTGATGGGTAGAGAGCAGCGCTTTTCCTTCCGCCCACTCTGCTACCTGGAGTGGAAACCACTGCAGCTTGGGTTCATCCTTGGGCCCACTTTTCAGATAGCAGTGCTGTTTAAAAAGTTAATATTCTTTATTTAGACTCTTCCCAGTTCAAGGCCTATGCAAATGTCTCGTAATCGCTGTCATTTTGCCAAGGCAGCTTGAATGATGACCACAGCAAGGTGGGCGCAGCCCAGGGAAAGAGCCCTCCGCCTCCCCACTGTTGCTCCCCACTGCCCTTGGGAGGGAATCTCCCTGGAGGGTGGTGCTGTGGGAGGGATCGTGGACTGTTATGGGTGCTCACATCTGAGGACTGATGAATAGCCTCCCATGTTCCCTGCCGTCACCATCCTACAGGATCAGACCGATGGCCCAGGAGAGTTGGGAATTAGTTGTGGTTAACTGTATTTGGCCTCAGGGTAAGTTCTTCCAAAATTGAATTTTGAGCCCTTAATGTGATTTCTTTCCCCCCAAATACTTACCAGCTGTAGTTTCAGCCTCTGAATTAGGTCTCTGATTCTCTTTAATCTTGGCAGTCAAAAGTCCGTTTAAAAAGTGGGCACCAGATGCTACAGCGTAGAGGTGGGGGGACGAAGACCCAATCCCTGAACCGTTCTGCAAACGTCACGCCGGACCTGGACTTGAAGAGAATCGCAGGTAAAGGCAGCAAATTCTTTTACATTGTAGAGTCTCACTTTCTGAGCATAAGTAGTAATAGCAGAGGACTTCCTTCTGAATTGGTCATGCCCTCTGGTTAATTGCTGGTCCCACCTGTTTGGGCACGTCTGTGCCTAGGTGGCTGGGCTAGGCTTTCCTGGAAAGGACTGTGGTGTGTAAACACAGGATTCTGTGCTCGTCAGGAAGGAAGCTCCTGGGGGAGAAGGATCTGCATGGGAAGCAAAGCAAACACACAGGCCACTTCCGGCCACCCCGCAAGGCCCCAGGGTGGTGACCGCCTTGCTCGGCACTGTTTGGAGTTGGAACTCGATTTCCCTGTTTCCACAAGCACTGCCAAGCTCTCCTCTTGCATCTCGGCTACTTTGCATTCCAGTTTGCAGGGGATCGGGAGAGGTCAGAGAAACATGTTAAGAGCTGACAGTTATACGATGTATTTTGCGTCTCTCTAATTGGCTGTGTACAGCCTGCGTTATGTTCCCCTCCCCGGTGGTGGTCCCAGACCTGTAGTGTAAAGGCTGTTGGGAGCAGCTCTTCAAAGTGTCCCCAAGACTATCCCAGTGGTTCTGCCGACCCAGCCACATTTGGTCTGAGATACAAAAGCTGTGGAGAAACCACACAGCGTGAAAAGGGGCGCCTTACTGTGTTTGGGGCAACTTCTATATTAATTACCTAAAAATAATCATACGGTCCCATGAGACCATCTGGCAAATATACATTCGACGTTTTAAAATAAAGAGGCTTTGGGCTTCCCTGGTGGCGCAGTGGTTGGGAGTCCGCCTGCCGATGCAGGGGACACGGGTTCATGCCCCGGTCCGGGAAGATCCCACATGCCACGGAGCGGCTGGGCCCGTGAGCCATGGCCGCTGAGCCTGCGCGTCCGGAGCCTGTGCTCCGCAACGGGAGAGGCCGCAACAGTGAGAGGCCTGCGTACCGCAAAAAAAATAATTAATAAATAAGTAAAATAAAGAGGCTTTGGTATAAGTGAGTCTTTAAAGTTGTTTAGGGAGATAAATGTTTAAATGCTCCCATTGAGTAACTTCTCATTTCAGGAGCTGCTGATTCGCGTCAAGGTTGGACCTACCCACGACGTCTCACTGAACCTGGATTCATACTAGTTGTTCTTTTCCACCTGCAGAGGAGCACTGAGTCTTTATCTCATTGGCACCTCCTGACAACTTTTGGAGGTAAATAAAACCTCTGTTCCTGTCCCGGAGAAGATGGACAGAGGGACGGGGAAAGGACACTCGTGTGAGCTTCCGCGAGCTCGCTGCGGGTGGCTCGGAAGCGTTTTCTCATGAAGCTTCGTGGCCGTCTTGCATCTACAGCCAAGGGAGATGCGACCCGGGAGGCGTGAGTGACTTGCCCTGGGACCCGCGGCCGGCTGGACCCTCACCAGGCCCACCGCTTCTCCGTGACGTGACCTAGGGCGCCATCCCGGCGTGCCTTCTCCTCCAGGATGTGAAGCAGGCAGAGAAGCAAAGTGCCGCCTCTCTGCGCGTCCCGTCGGCTAGGATGTATCTCATGAATGCGCCTCCTGTGCTCGCCCTGCCGTCCAAATGGGAGGCCTTTGGCCCACCCGGGAGCTGTAGGTTTCCCGGATGCTTCTCGGAGCCGAAGGAGGGCGTCCCGAGAGCGGCGGTGAGCGCCAAGGTGCAGGCGGTCATCAGCACGCTTCAGGGGGACGGGGCCGCCCTGGGCATGAGTGGCGAGCATGGCCGGCAGAGAAGCCAGAGAGCGGAGAGGGGCCGCGGCACCAGGCTGGCTACCAGCCCCACCTTTGCCGCCTGTGGTCTTGCTGTTGGTTTTGACCCCAAGGGGGAGGAGGAGGCCGCGGACCTTGGCCCCCTGGTGCTGGATTCGGACAGTGATGATTCCGTGGACCGCGACATTGAGGAAGCCATCCAGGAGTACCTGAAGGCCAAGAGCGGGGCCGCCCGGCCTCCCGCAGCCGGTCGATGCAAACCAGAGCCGCCTCCGAGCGGCACCCCGACCGCCCTGTGCCCCCCAGACCTTGCAGCTGGCCCCACTGGTGTCCCCGGCAGCCACAGGGGAGTCGGCCAGGACCAGGGCTCTGCCTCGCCGCTCAGCGTGAGCAGTGAGGACTCCTTCGAACAGAGCATCCGGGCGGAGATCGAACAGTTCCTAAGTGAGAAGAGGCAGCACGAAACCCAAAAATGCGATGTTCCTGCAGACAAAAAACCAGACCCCGCTGACAGCTTGGCCCAGTCGGCGTCTAGATCCAGCAGAGAGCCGACGGGCAAGGCGTACCAGCAGGAGCTGGTGGGCACCTGTAAGGAGTTCACCTTCCGGAAGCCTCCCAGGTCCACAAAGGCTGGCGCGCTGCCCAGAGGCCCCAGGTGCAAGGTCACCGTTGAGCCCGCCGCGGCTGCGGGCCGCCCTGCAGAAGCAGCCCCTGGTAAAGTCGGGGTCAGGAGGGGCACCGGCTCAGGGAAGAGGGGAAGGCGAGCCAGGAGCGCGGCCCTGGTGCCTGAGGCGGCCGACTCAAGCAGCGATGATGGCATCGAGGAGGCCATCCAGCTGTACCAGCTGGAGAAGAGGAAGGAGGCAGGCGGCGAGCCGCCGCAGAGGGCCCTGCCCACGGAGGAGAAGGGCCCCGGGCCCCCTGCACACAGCACGGGCCTCTGCACCAAGAGCACCTGGCTCGAAGGCCACGGGAAGACCCCGGGCAAGAAGAAGCCGGTGGCCACCAAGGCCGCGGACTTCAGCCCGGGTGGCCCGGACCCCGACCACCCCTCCAGGCCTCCCAGGGAAACCGTGGCTCCTGCACCTCCAGGAAGTACAGCTGCCGAAAGCAAGTCTGTGGACGGGTCCCCGTGCCGCGCAGACACATCCGCGGAGCTGATGTGCGCTGAAGCGATCCTGGACATTTCCAAAACGATCCTGCCGGGTCCCCTGGAGGGCAGCACCAGATCCCCGCCCACCAGCCCACTCCTGTATCCCCACGACGTGCCTTCCTGCTCCGACGGTGACAGCAGCTCTGTGGACAGCGACGACAGCATCGAACAGGAAATCCGGACGTTCTTGGCTCTGAAGGCGCAGTCAGGGGGGCTGCTGCCCAGGACGGAGACGTGCCCGCCACCGGCACACAGCCCGCTGCTGCCGTCCGGCCTCAGCGCCTCGGCCTCCAAAACGCCGGACCTGTCACTGAGCTGCAAGAGGAAACGCGGAGCAGGCAGCACCGCCGTGCGGCCGTGCACGCCCAAGAGGACCAGAGACACGGCCGAGGCGCAGGAGGGCGCCCGGGACGCCGACCGCAGCCAGGGGAGAGTGCAGCCCAGCCAGGGGAAAGCCAGCGAGGCCCCGGGAAGGGAGGGTGAGACCTGGGGCCAGCCTCTCCCCTGCAGGACGGGCGTGCTGGGTGATGAGCACGGGGCCCCGGTCACGCAGGGTACCGTGTTGCCAGGCCCCGGGAAGGCGGCCGAGGCGAGGCGCGTGGATGAGAAGGAGAGCTCCGAGGACAAGAGCAGCTCGCTGGACAGTGACGAGGACCTGGACACGGCCATCAAGGACCTGCTGCGGTCCAAGCGGAGGCTCCGGAAGAGGTGCAAAGACCCCAGAGCCGGCTGCAAGAAGAGGGTCAGGTTCAGCACCACGGAGACACAGTTCCTGGATAAAGTAGGGGGCTTCCCGAAAGACTGGAAAGACCGAAGCCCACATCTGCTGAAAAGCTGCCTCTCAAAGTCCAGAAAAGAGAGCCCGGGGAGACCCTCGCACGTCCTCTGCCGAGAAGCGGTGAGAGCAAAGCCAGACGGCATGGCAGCCGAGGACGCGCCCCCGGCTCCCCGGTCCAGGGGCCAAGCCGCAGGAAGGAGCCTGTTCTCTGGTGAATCGGAAGCCCGTGAACTTCGTGGTCCGGCCCCAAGCCCCAGTTCCCTGTCTGATGACAGCAGCTCTGTAGACAGCGATGACAGCATTGAACTGGAGATTAGGAAGTTTTTGGCCGAAAAGGCCAAGGAGTCCGTGAGCGGATCAGAAATTCAAGGAGGGGGCCCCACCGCTCTCGGGACGGGGAATGGGGGCAAGCCAGAGCTGCTGTGCCGGAAAGTGCTACCTCCCGGCCCGGCCCTTCAGCCTGGCATGTGCACCCGGAGCCAGAGGTGCAGGGGGCCCTTGCAGCCGGCCGAGGGACCGAGGGGCCCGGGCAGAGCCTTCGCTCCGGCCGGGAGGAGCAGCCCCCGCGCCGAGCAGGCCTGCAGCCCTGCAGCCCTGGCCAGATGCGAACTGGTGCCGCCCAGGAGCGCCAGCGGGACCGCGTCTGCCAAAGGGTCACCAGCCAGTAGGAGAACCGCCTATGCGCCCAAAGATAAGAGCCCGAGGGGGGCCGAGGCTGCCGCGGGGGAAAGCGCATTGGCTCAGCTCCCGAGCTGCGTGGAGGCTGGCGCTCGGGCAGACAGCCGGAGCTCACTGGCACGGACCCCAGGCGCCGAGCGAGAGGGGAGGCCCCGGGCCGGCCTCGCCCTGCCCTGGACTGACTTCTCCCCCCAGAGCCGGTTGCAGAGCACCTGGGCACTGAGCACGAAAGGCAGGGACGCGGCGGCGTGGAAAGGGGGCCTCAGGGGCCAGAGAGAGAAGCGGCTGGAGGGCCAGGCCCGGGGCTCGCCCAGCCTCGCCATGGACCCCAAGAGAGGCCTGCCTTTTGCCGGCTTCTCACCACTGCTCTCCACGCAGCTGTTTCACTTCGGGAAGAGTGTCTCCTGGGGGGGGAAGCAGGCCAGCCTCTTCAGTCCCCCCCTGAGCCTGCCTCTGCAGGGCGCATCCTTCTCGGCCTTCCGAGAGACCCAGGCTGGCCCAGTGTTCGGAAGCTCACACTTGCTGGTGAAGCAGGAGGGTGGCCGCTGGCCGCCCAGGAAGTCCCAGGCAGGGCTCAGTCTGCCCGACAGGAGGAACTCGGTGCCGGAGGAGAGCATCTTAGACCTGCGGTACAGGCGGAGGGGGGTGGACAGAGACGGTGAAGACCAAGAGGCCCTGGGCAGCGATGCCAGCGAGTTCAGCGATGCGTCTGTGGAGGAGGGCGGCAGCCTCTTGGCCAAGGGCCCCGTCCTCCAGCTGTGAGCACGCTCCTGGCCGCGGCAAGTGTGGGCGAAGCATGTGTGTGCCCGTCCCCACGTGTCACACACTCCTGATGAAAGGGCGGAGCCCCGGAGGCCCCTGTACAGCCTGTATATATGTACACTAACGCGAAAGGATGTTTTTATTTAACGGATGTGTCCTGGTAAATATAATTTTTGTAGGCTTTTTGTAAATTATTTAAAGTGCTGTAAAAAATATTTTTGGTGAATACCATTGTTGGATTTTGTAGGGCGTCCCTCGGGGCAGCTTTCCGTGGTCTCCGCACTAGTCTCAGATCAGCAAACACTTCGTTCCGACTGCCCCTGCACTTGGGGTTGAGCGCTGGTGGCCGTGGCCAGTCGTGGCCACAGTTCGGGCCCGAGGAAGGCAGCAGCTGGTGCCCCGCCTGAGACGTGCCAGAGCGCCCCAGCGGTCTTGGTTGGGACACCCCTGGACAGCACTTCTTACGTAAAAGAGGCCCGAGCATGTCTTCAATTGGAAAAGCGTTTCAAAGCACAATGGCCAGCGAGCACACCGGCCATGCCAGTTGCACGTAGGAGTCCTGAGTGAGATCTCAGGGCCGGTCACCAGTTCACGCCTGAAGCCTGTGTTGTTTAACGGCCAGTCCTGTTCAATCATGACATGATGCTACCGGCTCAATAAACCTATTTTTATACAGGAGCTGCCGTCCTTCGTTTTTAGTCACAGCTCTAAAAAGGTACCAGGCAGCCCGTGTGTTTTAAATGCCCTTGTCCTGATCTGGGCAAAGCAAAGAGGCAGCGGCTGCTTCATGGGATCTGGTGCCCGGAGTCCTGAGGACCGAGGACAAAGCCCACCGCCCTCCGGGAACTGGGCTCGCTGGGACTGTGCTCCACCAGCAGGGGCGTGCCCGTGCTCTCGGTGTGTTTGAGCGGCGGTGCCACGCACACAGGGAAGAGCGTGGCATCCTATACCTTGTGCTCTGAGGCTGCTGCGGTGCCCACAGCTACAGAAGAGGCAGGTGGGAACCTGCACACGTGAGGCTGAGCGCTGACGTTTACCCGCGATCGTCCAGCAAACTGATCGGCTGCCGCAGTTGTGACAACTCATCAGTAGCTGCAGTGGGCCTGGAGCAAGGTTTAATTTGCAGCTGAAGTTGTTATTCTGATGTGCAAATGAATTTTCTACATGTTGTGCCCCCCTAGGTCTTAGCAGGAATTCACTTCTGTACCCAAATGGGGACGTGTGCCAGCACCCACAGTCAGTGTCCGCTGGGTCAGATGCTGTGACGAGCAGGCCCTGTGGACTCCGTGACCGTCCGGTGCCTACGCGCTGTGCATCCGATATTTCCGTTGTCGAATATTCATTCACTTAAGTGCTTCCCGGAAAAACAATTAATTAATCCATGCTTTAAATTTCATTTAATTTTGAAGGAGTGCTTTTAACACTTGAAAACAAAAATCAGCTTGTTTTGTATATAAGAACTGGATTTTTTGTTTTTTGTTTTTTTTTTATGCTAATAAATCAGGCACTGCTCACAAATCAGTTGATGTAGTCTGTCCTGTGCAGAGTGGCCTTTGCAGGATGTTGACGTGAGAACCCGATGTCTAGGACCTGCCAGTGTTCTTCTGTGCCATCGTGCATTTAGTCCTGAGCACCTCTCTGCTCCTGCGGCCCATCCCAGCCTCCCCCAGACCCTTTGCACCTTCCTCTCCCCCTGCCTCCCTAGCCCCAGTCTGTGTGCTTACTTGGCAGTGCAGACCATGCCTGGTTTTCACAAACTGGACGTAAACGTGATCGTGCGGGCCCATCCCTGGATTGCCAACAAGCCATGCCGCGTGAAAGATTTTGCTTTCCCTCTCTCCAACATCCTAGGTCAACTCTGGCACACACTGGGGCCAAGGTCCGAGGTCCCCCTGCACCCTGTCTGCAAAGGGGGCTGCAGTGGGGGGCAGACGGGAGCAATGTCCCTCAGTGATGGCTGTCTATACGTTTGCAGCCCTGGTACAGCTCCTCCGATGATCCGGGCCCGACCCTGCATCCGTGCATCACGGCATCCCCGGAGCTGCTGCATGAGATGGCACGTGTGCCCGCACTTGTAGGAAGAGTCTCGGCGAGGATGTTACCAAATCTAGCTGTAATTACTCAGACCTACAGATAAGTCCGAACCAAAGAGCCCCTCTTGCCTCCCAATGGGGAGGGGGTGGGCGTCTATGTACCTGGGGCCACAGGTTCATTTCACCTAATGCAAAGAAGGGGGAGAGACCCGTTTTTTTTGTTTTGTTTTTGGGTTTTTTTTTTTTTGCGGTATGTGGGCCTCTCACTGTTGTGGCCTCTCCCGTGGTGGAGCACAGACTCCGGACGCGCAGGCTCAGCGGCCATGGCTCACGGGCCCAGCCGCTCCGCGGCATGTGGGATCCTCCCGGACCGGGACACGAACCCGTGTCCCCTGCATCGGCAGGCGGACTCTCAACCACTGTGCCACCAGGGAAGCCCCAAGAGACCCGGTTTTTGAGGTGTCTAATGCTCTGGGTTAGGTCATCCTGGGGTCACTGTGTCGCTGCAGGAACTGCCCCCTTTTCTGGAAAGAATGGGCCCGTTTCAGAAGTCCCAGCAGAATAGGATGGGAGTGGGAAGAGGGGGAAGTCCTGGAGGTTAGTGTTCAACGTTCACCACCCGCGTCTCCGCATCAAGGAGAGGGTCTTCCTAAAGAGAAGAGTCATGGACTTCCCTGGTGGTGCAGTGGTTAAGAATCCGCCTGCCAATGCAGTGGACACGGGTTCGAGCCCTGGTGCTGGAAGATCCCACATGCTGCGGAGCAGCTAGGCCTATGCGCCACAACTACTGAGCCCACACGCTCCAACTACTGAAGCCCGCGTGCTCTAGGGCCCGTGCTCCTCAACAAGAGAAGCCACCACAATGAGAAGCCTGCGCACCGCAATGAAGAGTAACCCCGGCTTGCCACAACTAGAGAAAGCCCGCACGCAGCAACGAAGATCCAATGCAGCCAAAAATAAATAAAATTTTAAGAAATCGCGAAGTGTTGCTCTGAACTTTCTCTTTTGCTCAGAATCCGAGTTATCAACAGGTTTTCCCAAGCTGAGACACACTCGCAGTGGGAAACCAGGCCCTCAACTGAAATACTAGCACTTTATCTGCTCATATAAAAAGTATTACCACCTTGATCCTCCTCTCTCCTTGAAATTAATTTAAGGGCCTGTGTAGAGGGGACGGGGAGGGGGAAATATATTATTTGCAGAAGCTTTGAGATTTCTGGTGTTTTGTGTGCTGAACAGAGGGATTTTTTTTTCCCAGTGTCAACACATTTTACTAGGTATTTGAAACCATTTATTCTAATTGACTGTAAATGAAAGATTAAATATCACTGAAGAAAAATAGACAAATGAAAATATACTTTTAGAGTAAGAAGTTACTGGTTTTAAGCCAACTCAGCAGCTAAATTAAGTGATTAGTGAAGTGCTGTGAAACTTCGTCAATGTTTCATTTCAGAGTGGAATAGAGGCCAGATAAAGAAAAGACCTACTCGTGGATGGGGAAAGAGTTTCTCTGGAATTGCCGTGCAGTTTATTTAATAACCTGTGGAAACTGTTTTTTGTTAACCTCTTTGGATCGCCTTTCCCGTAATTGTTCTGATTGGATTTAAGATTTCAAAAGAACTCAGTACAAAGGTCAGAAGAATGATGGGTGTCATTTTCTTCCCATTCTGTATGCTATAATGCCGAACAGAAGGCATGTTCTTGTAATTTAGGATTAGACCTGTCAATCTAAACTCTTTTATTTTTCCCCTCACACATAAAGATTCCAGTTTGAAAATAGGTTAAGAAGATAAATTTCATGATAATCACTGGAGTTCGTATATGACTCGTGCAAACAGGTAGGAAGTTAGGGTGTGTCTATGGGGTCAGATTCTGATGACCTGGCCCCTCCCAGGACCCCCCAAGGCGGGTTCAAGCCCAGGACCTGCTGCAGGGCACCCCCTCTGGACCCTAATTTTCCCATCCATAGATGGAGGTACAGCAAGACCTGCCCCAGGCGTGAGCATCAGATGAGGTGACACTGTCAAAGCTGTTCGAAAACCGTGAAAACAGACAAGTGGAGGGGAGCATGGCACCTCGCGGGGGCCCAGGCGCCAGGAGCATGTGGCAATTGGGAGCCTGAGCCGGAGATGGTGGGTGAGTTTTCAGGAAGACAGGCATGTACGTTATACCAGAGGTACTTCGGTTGTCCGTCTTTCCAGACATTTATTCTACGTACAGAGTCTAACGTTCCATTAACTCATTAGCAACTGATACAGAAATATTGGTTATTGGCTATGACAATTAAAGCACATCAATGCCTGATTTTGATGCCAGGATTAACTTCGTAAAGCTCACTGGCGTGCTTGGCATATTTTGTTTGTGGATGTCAGCTCGACTGACCGTCCCAGCCCGGGCTCTGACCTACACACGCTGTCCTGTTCCGGGAGCGCAGGTGCCCACCGGGTCTAGCTTGGAGGGGAAACCGTCACTTTGCCTGACGGCTGCATCCTCCCCTAGATCCCCTGCGCTTCCCAGCCAGCTTCAGAGGAAGGGATTTGTCCTCTTCAGTGAGTTTAGAAACCGGATTGATCAGCTGTTCTTTTTCTTTTTTTATTTCAACAGAGGAGAAATACAGAAACATTCTGAGGATTTTGGTATTTTTAATGAAAGGTTGTTTAAAAAAAAAAAGGCATTTTCAGTGTGATGCCTGGAGTCTGTGCTAGTTTTCCAGCTAAGGAGAAGGATATAACATAGACCCTGGCTCCAGACGCAGCTTTGTACCTTTTCTATTCAAATAATAGATTGATTTCTCTGGAAACCATTTCCACCCCAAACTGAACGTTAAGAATGTTGCTGAAATGTTTACTTTTGTGTAATAATAAGTCTTTAATGAAGAAATAACCGGTGATGGTATTTCATTTCCTCCCTAATTCATATGTGAGTAAAATCTCTTTGGGTAAAAACCTTTGTAAGGAAGGTAGCGACGGTGGTCTGTAACAACGATTTCTTCTGTCTGGTTCCAACACCTTCCGGATTTCCTGTGATGAGCTGTCATAAAGGAAGGTGGGAGGAATCTATGTCTGGAAGATATATATTGTCGTAGAAAATGTTTTCTTATTGAGGACCCTCTACATCATAGTAAACATTGACTGAGAACTAACTACATGGAAAGAGAAATCCACTTTATGTAGTTATTACCCCCACCTGAGAAAAACATGGTCTTCCCCGCCTGATTTTTTTTAAACTTTTTATTGAAGAGGTACAATGAACAGCAAGCGGGGAAGCCCGATGTACACCTCACCCCTCCGCAACAAGCAGCAGTCACCAACCTTGTTGACTCCGCCTCTGTCCCCGCCCCATTCGTGGCCAGGGGGTGCTCAATATCACTCCAAGCTTGGCCCGGGTCAGGGCCAGTAAGGGCCCTCCTGCCTGGTCCCGCCTGGAGCTTTCCTCCTGAGGTCCCCTCTGCCTCCTCGCCCAGCCCTCGTCCACGCCCAGGCAGAGCATCCTCCCCTCCCTCCGTGGCTCGGCAGGGTGCTTGAGAACAGAAACCACGCGTAGTTTGTCATGAGTATAAAAATGGCTCCCAGAGATGCAGGTGGGGCTCTCGGGCGTTCCCAGCATTCAGACTGAGATCGGGGTCCCGGCATGCCCACCGCCCTACTCATTGATTATACCTGAGTCAGGGACTGGGGACATGGCAAGGTTTTTAATGGAAAGTCAAGCCATTAGCTCTTTTTCATCTAGATGTAAAACAGAGAAAGTAGGGCATCGTAGCCCCGTTTGCAAATGTTTCTAACCTAGAGGGGAAAAATATTTTCAGGGAAAGCAGTGACGTGTGTTCCTTTACAATTGGGCAAGTTATCAAAGATTACGGCTGCCAACTGTCCAGACTATCTCCGCCAGAGCCGGGAGCCCCTCAGTCACAGATGGACGGCTTGCTGACCCTGTAGCTGGGGTGGAAGTTGAGCCGGTCGTAGAAGGTGATGTAGTTGTCCGGACCCGTCACAATGCTCTTCTCCATGGAGACGTTGAAAGTATTGTTCTGGAACATTCCACCAGCTGCAACTTGTCTAGAAAATTTATACGAATTTGGATAAAATACCTTCTGGAAGTGAAAAGGGGACACTAGGGTTAGTGATACATGATAACACTCTTGAGCAATCAGTCATTAGGTATTTTGGGAAGAAAAATAAAAATTTGTAAGAAAATGTTTTTAAATTCTTATTTTGTAAGAAAATGTCGTCTCCAGTCCTAGGAAGCAGAGAAGCCAGGGTGGGCAGGATGGCTGGCCTAGTTGGCCCCAACCATCCCAATTTCTGCCTAATGTCAGGGAATAATGATTAATGGTGCCTCCTTTCACTATTACATGGATAGAAGAATCAATTATGGGGCCACCTGGGCAAGGCATTGCCACATCTGAATATGGTTACAAGGGGTCAGGCCCAAAGCTGTTCCCAGTTCAGCTTTTGCCAACTGTACAACTAGGGCAAGTTACTGGACCTCTCTGAACTTGAGTTTTCTCTTCCGTGGAAAAGAGAGAACATCAGTAGGTTTCCACCTTGATGGGGTATTAGAATCCCTTGTAGAGCTTTAAAACAATTCTGATGGCCATGCCCCCCCAGCCGAGGGGTCTGGGGAGGGGATGCCCTAGCGAGGTGGAGGTGCAGTGAGAACACAGATGAGGCCGCTGGTGTGTGCGGGCACCCAGGGGTAGGAGTCATTTCAGCAATACAGCATCCCCAGGTGACCTCGAGGTTTCTGACAGAAGTGGCCTGGACCACTAGCAGATAGTACACTTGGGACAGGTGGCCTGTTCTAGGCTCCCCTCGTGTCAAGTAGATCATTTGATGTTTTGTCTCCTTGGCAGGAAGCAAGTACCAAGAGAAACGGCCTTCAGTGCATTCTTTTGTTTGTTTTTTGTGGTTGTTGTTTTTGTTTTGTGCTTTGTTTTGTTTTGTTTCATTTTTGGCTACACCCTGCAGCTTGTGGGATCTTCGTTCCCCGACCAGGGATCAAACCCGTGCCCCCTGAAGTGGAAGTGCGGAGTCCTAACCACCGGGCTGCCAGGGGATTCCCAGTGCATTTTTAAATAGACTTTATTTTTTAGAGCAGCTTGGGGTCTACAGAGAAGCTGTGCAGAGTGAAGAGTTCCCGCATCGCCTCCCCGGCAGCACACACGGCTGACCTGCTGTTCACATCTCCCATCAGTGCATTTAGAACAACTGACACAATGGTGACGGGTCGTCATTAACTAAAGTCCACGCTGTACGTAGGGTCCACTTTTTGCATCGTACATGCTGGGTTTTGACAAATGAATAATGAATGACATGTATCCACCACTACAGTGCCATTAAGAATAGTTTCCATCAGTATATTTTCTAAAACCCAAAGAATGCATTTTTATTTTCTGTTCCCACGTGGGAAGGAAACACTGCGTGCCGCTGGTTGAGTCCCGCGGCCACACTCAGGTCAGGAAACTGGAAACCAGGTTCCAGATAAAGCAGGTCGATAAGCGGCAGGAAAAACTTCTAAACTTGCCTCCGGGGAACCTCAGTGCTTCACGTCCCACTGCTTCATAAGACCAGCAAATGGCCTTTTTTATAAAAGCAAAACATCTGGACCTATGTTTGTAAGTGTGTCGGTCTTTTTCGTGGAAATACCTGATCCCTTGATCCTGGGAGAATGACCTTTAAATGCTCTAGGAACTTTCTAGAGAAATAATCTTCTCACAAAAGCTCTATCCCCCATGAAAAACAGGTAAATAAGCAATTATCATGATCTTTTAACATGAATAATTTGGAAGAAAAACAACAACACTGCCAGCCCCAAAATGGGAGGCCCTCCTGTCTTGGGTACCCAGGAGATGCTTACACTGGTCCATCTGCCCTTCACCTGGACCCAGCAGGGGCATCAGGGGGTTCTAGGAGGCTCCCTGCCATGTGAGGTTGATCTCAAGGAGGGGTCAGGTTCCCCAAAAGTGCACAGATCCTGGGGCCCTTTTGTAACCTGTGCTTTCATCAGCCAGTGCTGTCTCTTAAGATCACAAGTTAAATATTTCATAAAATACGGTATTACTCCAAAAAGAAGGCAGTTCTTCATTTATCTGCCTCAAAACCTACTGCATTAGGTTACAAGAGTTGGCTGGTTGTACGAGTGAATGGGGCCAGCCCTTTGGGATGTTGTAAGGAAGACTACATGCCCTTTTTTCATCCTTTAAATCATTTCATTGCTAAACTCATTCGTTCATTTATTTCTACCCTGCCCTGTCCCAAAAGGAATTGAGGTGCACCCTCCCCCTTGGTGCTGTTGGAACTGCGGGCCTCTCTGCACCTCCCCCTCCTGATGTGTTGCTCTTTTGAGAAATCCGGAGTCTCAGCCTCCTCCTAGAGATGCCCCACCTGCGCACCTTTCTTTGCTTCCTCCTTACCGGCATCTCGTGCACGGTGGGTGCTCTGCTCCCATACGCTTGGTTGCTGGTCCTGTACACTGAGGGGGGCTCCTTGGTCCTAGCAGATGAGAAAAATACTTTCTTTTCCACTCATTTGTTTTAATTCTGCCCAAGCCACAGCTTTAACATATTTGGTTGGTGGAGCTTTGTTGGAAATGCCCCAGATGGGCGATGCAGCCGTGAACCTGGGCTCCTGTCGAGTGCAGGGTTGGCCTCCCTGGCAGGCTCAGCCTCCCTGACTCCCTCTGCTGACCTCTGCCAAAGCCCTAAAGAACTCCCAGGTGGCAAGTGCTGGCCCTCAGCCCCAGTGAGATCTGGGCCCATGCTATCATTTCCTGGGTGGGTGGGTAGGCTGGGAGCTGTGACTCAGCCTCCAGGCCTGCCACTCGCGGGGGCCAGCCCTTTGGGATGGGAGGGGATGCCCTCCCATAGCGGGGGGGGTCCCTCCACTAATGAGCCTCCAGGAGAAAATGTTCCTGCAGTCTCTAGTCCTGATGCTATTGGTACAGCAGTTTAACTAGTGGCTGTGGGCTCAGATACCCCAGCTCTGCCTCATACTAACTCTGGGATCTGTCTTTCTACAACCCAGATGTCCCTCCTGGGAAATGAAGATGCTAACAGAGCCAACTCTGTGGGATCGTGGAGGGACTAAGGGGGAGAGGGGGGAGCAGGGAAGGCACGCACAGCCTGCCCAGCTGTGTCTTAAGAGGCTGCAGCGCACTGGAACAGCTGGCAGGCCACGCCCCTCGGCAGCCTGGTGATGGAGGTGTCGCCATGCACCTCAGGCGGACGGGTCCTCTCTTCTAGAAAGGAGAGGAGACTGACCCCGCCCTAGAGGGTGCTGCTGGGATCAGCCGGAGTTGTGTGATTTCCCCTGGGCAAACCCCGCCCCACCTCGCTGGCGGGAGGCACACTCACTCCACCCGCGAGTCGCAAGCCGCAGGCAGCACCTCCGCGCTCATTTGGTGGTTAACAGCTGACCCCGCTTTTGACTTGGGGGCCGGGAG
The DNA here is from genome assembly GCF_003676395.1 of Aethalodelphis obliquidens. NCBI lineage: Eukaryota > Metazoa > Chordata > Mammalia > Artiodactyla > Delphinidae > Aethalodelphis > Aethalodelphis obliquidens. The sequence goes on from NW_020837951.1 coordinate 3,499,778, forward strand.
GGGGCCTGGGGGTTCTTGCACAACGGGCCATCTGCGCAGAGCGCAGGACCAGCTGGGCACCTGGCTGGCGGCTGGACCAGGAGCCCTTTCTTTCCTCTTCGTATGCCAGGTGGACCCTGACCGGACTCCCTGGTCCTCACCTGTAGCCCCGAAACCAAGCCGGGTTGTTGAACCTGGCCGGCAGGTCCTCGCTCACGCGGTAGTAGTCGCTGGTTTTCTCCGGCGGGGCCTTGGCCTTGGGCACCTCCTGCTCCGCGCATCCCTGGGGGTCCTCCTCGGACATCTCGCCTCGGTCCACCCGAGTTTCGGGGGAAAGAGCGAGCGGGCAGGAAACAGCTTCTCAGCCCTGGGGCCGTGAGGGGCCGCGCGGCGTCTTGTTGCTAAGCGACGGTCCGGTCACCTGACTGGGTGGGCGGGGCCCTTAAAGGCGCCGCGCCTCCTGGGCCGGAGGCCGCCCACCGCCGGCTTGTGGGGGCAGAAGTCCGAAGTTCTAGAACCTTCCGTGGCGAGCCACGAGGCCCTAGGCTAGCCGGGATAATAAGGCATTACTTCCTGGGGCCGCAGTGCCGGGTACCCTATGATCAGTAGCCTTCGGCGCCAACATTTTCCCAAATGCGGTGGGGGGCAGATTTCCAGGCAGATGAAACCCCGGGCCTGGGGCTTCATCGGCAAATTGCGGAGTTCAGGTTCTCTAAGGCCGCTCCGCTGTAACGCTCCGACGCTCACCGCGTGGGCCAGGGCTGCTCCTTGACCCCCACCCCCGACTTCAGGCTCCCCAGTACGTTGCACCTAAAATTAAGACTCCAGATTTGCCTAACTTTATGGAATCTTTCTAAGCCAAATGTTTAAAAATTAAAACACTTTTGGACAGCGGGAGGTTGTGCTGGACTGACCGCAGGTGAAGACGGTCCCCATCTCCCGGCGAGTTCCCGCGGGACGGCTGGGAACCTCCTCGGCCGCCGGGCACTGTGCAGGGAGGGGGCGAGGGGAGGAGTATCCAGACCCTGCGCTCGACAGGACCCGGGCTCCGGCCCGCCCCACGCTCCTTGCGGGTCCACGGTGCCCGGGCAGACCTGGGGCGCAAGGCCCAGCCTTCCCCAAGGACTGCGTGCTCCGACCCGGTGGGCAGGCGGGGGCCAAGGGGCGGGGACGCGTCCAGAGCTGGGGTGCCCGAGAGGCGGCGGGCGCTCAGTGGCATCCCCGGGCCTGCAGGTGGCGCTGCGGCGAAGGCGCGGGCCGCAGCCGGAAGGAGGAGCCGCTCGTGGGGCCGCGCCTGCACGTCTTCCGCGTCTGTCCGTCCGTCCGCCTACCGGAGTCCACGCCATGGTACCCGGCTCGGTCTTACCCCGGCTGCTCGGCGCAGGTAAGGCGCCCGGGACCCGGGGTGGGGGGCGCGGCAGGGACCCTCTTGCGGGCCGGGCGGCGGGAGGGAGGGAAGGAGGGAGGCGGGCGGGGGGCGCGCGCCACGAGTTTGCTGTCGCCGCAGGTGTCCGGCGCTGGCCGCTCCAGCTGCACCTCGTCCAGACGGCGACCCCGGGCCCGATGGGACCGAGCGGCAGGACGCTGGGGAGCGCCGTGGCCTCCGCGGCCCGGGAGCCCGAGCGCAGCAGCGGTAACGCCAGCCCTGCGGTCCTGGGGGTTTGAAATTGTCCCGCTGCTAGGAGTCCCGGGCGCTCTGGGTCTCCATGGGGACCCTGGAGGATGCGGGACTGGGGAGGGCGAAGGGCGGCCTTCCGCCCCTGGCAGCCCACGTGCTGGGCCGCACGAGCTTGCAGCCCTCCGAGCAGCCCCACCGCCGAGTAGGGCCGAGCCCCCCCCCCCCTCCACGAACCGCGGCCGGGGAGCTCCTGCGGGCGGCTGGCGGGACCACGGGGACCTCAGACACCACCCGGCGCCCCTTCTCTCCGAGTGAAGACTCGGCCACGTTTACCCAGGAGCGAAGCTGGGGTCAGATCTCGGCCTCCGCCCCGAGCCTCCAGAAAAGGCCCCTGGGGACCCTCAGCATCTGCTCTCCCACAGACCCCAGGCTTGGGAGCCGGGATCCAGACCCTGCATCCTCTCCCTCTCCCCGCCCCAGATCTGAACGAGAGGATCCTGAGCGAGCCCCTCAAGCACTTAGACTTCTTCAATGTCAAGGAATTGTTTTCTGTAAGAAGTCTCTTCGATGCCCGGGTGCACCTGGGACACAAAGCTGGCTGTCGGCACAGGTAGGTGACGCCCCTGGCGAGTGTAGGGGTGCCTGGGGGGCTCGGGACCCTTGCCTTGGGGTCCAGGGCTCCTTTTTCGGTTTGTTTGTTTTGTTTTGTTTTTTGGGTACGCGGGCCTCTCACTGTTGCGGCCTCTCCCATTGCGGAGCACAGGCTCCGGACGCGCAGGCCCAGCGGCCATGGCTCACGGGCCCAGCCGCTCCGCGGCATGTGGGATCTTCCCGGACCGGGGCACGAACCCGTGTCCCTTGCATCGGCAGGCGGACTCTCAACCACTGCGCCACCAGGGAAGCCCTCAGTTTGTTTTAAGAGCGTCTAGCTCCCTTTTCTTCCAGATGGGATCATTGAGCCCCAAGGAGGGGCAGCTGTTTATTCTCAGGCCCCGTTTGCTCCTCCCGACCCCCAGACCCCGCGGACCTTGCGGTGGGGCTCCTGGTCGTCGGTGGGGCCAGGCCCGCTGCTGCTGGTTCCCCGACAGACAGGCCATCCGGGAGGGCAGTGCTGGCAAGGCCGTCGGCATCTCGCGGAGGTGTCTCCAAGGGCACGCAGAGGAGTGGTGACTGGCCCAGTCTTTTCACGTGGCGATTTTGACGGCTGGGTTGGGCGTGTATTGGAGGAGCAGTTAGGCCAGGGAGGGAGGCGGTTGTAGATGTTCAGGGGAAAGGTGATGGGCCCAGCTGCGCCGGCAGAGCCGGAGCAGTGGTTGGATGTGGGGTGATGGGGGCAGAGCCGGAGGTCCAGCTGAGCAGAGCCCAGAGCAGGTGTCGACATCCTTCACATCAGGAACTTGGGTCCTATGAGGGTGACCCTTCAGCCACCCCAGTGGGGATGTCACGCAGGCACTAGGGAGAAGCAGCCTGGGCCGGGGGCCACCACATCAGGACCTTTTGAGAACATGTGGAGTGGGGGATGGAGGAGAGAGGAAGTCCCAGGTGGGAGCCCTGGGCAACCAGTGCCTCAGAGTCTGGGAAGAGGGGGCGGGGCCGGGGCATGGGAGGAGGGACGCCACTGTAGGTGCTGCGGAGAAGTCACCTGAGGTGAGGGCACGTGGGGCCTTGGGAAGGCTCTTCGGAGAGGAAGAGAGAGTCTCGGCGGGGGTGAGCAGAAGAGTGAATGGGGCGGGGGCTGCAAGAGGACGGTCTCGCAGCCCCGGCTCTCGGCCCAGGCCAGCGGGTCTGTGCCCTCAGGGTTCCCTCCGAGGCCTGGCTGCCTCCTGCTCCGGCATGTCACGCTTGCAGCCCGGGGCACCCCCTGCCGTTCTGGTCCCCCAGCCCCCCCAGAGGGTGGGGCTCAGTTGTAAAGCCTCAAAGGTGATGATAATGACAAGGACGGGAGCCAGACAAGCAGCACCGGGTGGGACGCTGTCCGGACGTCACGTTTAAGTGTCCAGATGTCCGTGTGGGTCCACTCTATTAGGCACCCCGCGCGGCCAGGTGGAGGTTCAGAGGGGTAAACCACTTGCCCGAGACATGGAGTGGCCTGCAGCCCAGCCTGCCCTGCTCGCCCACCCTCACCCTCCCACTGCCCGCGGCTGTCACTCCTGGGACAGCGTCCCCGCTGCCATCGTCATGGTGAGGGCTGCAGACTGTACCAGCCCTGGGCTTGCCGTGCCCCCCGTGCAGGGGCCCAGGGCTGGGGGAGCGCATGAGAAAGGGCGGGTGGAGGTGGCCACGTGGGGCTGGTTCACACTGGCCTTGGTGGGTGTCCGGCAGGTTCATGGAGCCGTATATCTTCGGGAGCCGCTTGGACCAGGACATCATTGACCTGGAACAGACGGCGACGCACCTGCAGCTGGCCTTGAATTTCACGGCCCATGTGGCCTATCGCGAGGGCATCATCCTGTTTGTGAGCCGCAGTCGGCAGTTCTCACACCTGATCGAGAACGTGGCCCGGGACTGCGGGGAATACGCCCATACCCGCTACTTCAAGGGCGGCCTGCTGACCAATGCGCCCCTCCTCCTGGGCCCCAGCGTCCGCCTGCCAGACCTCATCATCTTTCTGCACACGCTCAACAACGTCTTTGAGCCCCACATAGCCGTGAGGGACGCGGCCAAGATGAACATCCCCACCGTGGGCATCGTGGACACCAACTGCAACCCATCCCTCATCACGTACCCCGTCCCGGGCAATGACGACTCGCCCCCGGCCGTCCAGCTCTTCTGCAGGCTCTTCCAGACCACCATCAACCGGGCCAAAGAGAAGCGCAAGCAGGTCGAGGCCCTGTACCGACTGCAGGGCCAGGAGGGCGCCAAGGGCCGCGGCGCAGCCGACCCTCCTTCCCCGGGAGTGCAGGCCGAGCTGGACTTGGGTCATTCCCCTTGACCTGCCTGCTCTTCTCCCGAGTGAAACAGCAGCCGAGTCTGTTCTGAAGCTGGGACCCAACCCCCTGTACCCACACCCACCCCCGGCATGGTTCTTAGCACCTTCCCAGTTATTCCAGGCTTCGGGTCCCTGCTGCTAGGAACGCTTCTCAGCAGCTGCCCGCCCGGGGCTCCACTTCAGACCCGAGGACCCAGCAGGCTCGCTGGGCAAGTGGCCTGCCTGGAAAGGACCCGTCGGAAAACATCCCGTCCCTGGAGTCTGAAGTCCTTGTTTCTACCTCAAGATGAGTCCCTTGTATGTTAGGAAGGTTCTCACCAGCTTGACTTTTCTCAACCAGAATACCCCTAGGTTGGGCTGCTTCCCTGCTGCCTGGCTTCAGGGGCTGTTTTATAACGTGAGGTTGCAGGGTGAGCCACTAAGAAGATTCCATCCGGGTTGGGACAGGCTGGGCAAAGCAGACAGCGTGATTTCAACAGGAATAAAGCTTAGATTTGGGCGGAATGGGGACCTGGACCGTTGGTTCTGCAGCGTGGTCTGTGTGCTCTGTTTTCATCGGCACCCACGGGGCCCCTGGAGCACACGAGACACGTTCCTGCCCCCTGGGTCCTCAAGCTTCAGGGAGACAGGCAGGCATGTGCACGTGGGTTTGGATGGGATGGCACCGGCTGCCCCTCGACACCGTCTTCGGTGTTGAGGCTCGAGGCCCTCGTGTCCTGCCCATGCCCTGAACAGGCATCCTCCCCAGGTGGTCGGGTAAGATGGGACCCTGTTCACAGGAACTTTTGGATGCCCCCTCGTTTGTGGGACCTTCCTTGGCAACACTTGTGTTCCTGGGATGAGGTGTGGCCCCTGCTTTCCAGGACCCCACCCCATAGCTCCTGGTGTGCATGACCACCCCAGGACCCTGTCTGCCGCCGAGGGTCCAGGCAGCAGGGTCTGGTGGGGTCAGAACAGGATGGCCTCGTGTGGATGGATGCATCACGCCAGTCCACGTCCTACAGTAACACACGGGGGAAGGAAGACTGGTCCCACAGGCCCGCTCAGCATCTTTCAGGGGGGGCATGCGAGGTGGAGGTCCCTGATGTTTTCTGGAAGGGTTCACAGTTTGGAAGGGGCAAGGAGCTGAATGCCAGTTTGAAACCAACTGACAGGCATTGGTTTAATTTGCAAACATGAAGTATGGGCATGCAAATTCACAGGCAGGTAAATTGAGGGGTCCCCCCAAGACTTTCCCCCCACAAGACACCTCCCTCGGTGTGCGTGGGTGAGATTTCCCCAACTCCTCTGGAGATGGCCGGGCCTGTCGCTCGGCGCTCCAGGGAGGCCAGAGTGGGCAGCCAAGACCCTCGAGATCAGCACAGTGTGAGAAGGCTCAGTGGCCGTGGACGGGAGCTCTGGAATGTGAGCTGGGCCTCCCCAAGGCGGAGGGTCCACACCGCCCTTCAAAAGCAGGCCGTCTGGGGAGGGCAACACGGGCAGGGCAACGAGGGACACGCGAGGAGGCCCTGTTCTCTCGCCCTTGACTCGGGCTGGGTGGAGGGGAGCAGCCCTGGAGGGCAGGCACCCCCGAGCACCCCTACCCCACCCCATTCCCCAGGGTGGCCTGCCTGGCCCTGGCCATCCTCTGTCCCCTGAGGATCCCCCTGGAACCTGCACCAGACACAGGCCGGTGAAGACCAGCAGGGGCAATGAGAGTGCGTTTCGGTTCCTGGCTGTGCTGCCGGTCCTGGGGATGCTGGGAGCGGGGTGGACAGGGGTGGACAGGGGTGGCCGCACTGAGCAGGTGACTCGGCGGATGAGGGGACACAGACGAGCTGGGCGGTTTCAGGTACACGAGGACCTGAAGGGAGGCACAGGCTGACAGAGCCCAGAGCCCGGATGGGCCAGCCCGGGGGGGCACTTCCAGAGGGGCTCAGGTAAAAGGAGGGGGGGCAGAGCACGGGCTTTCACCCTAGTCGGGGGTCAGCCAGCCCCAACAGACATCACAGCAGGCACAGTAGATATGACAGCCTCACGGCCTCCTCTAGATACAGATGCATCCTCCCTGCAGGAGGGGACCTCCAAGTTTGCCAACCTGGAGATAAACACCGAGAGGCCAGAAGCCCCGAAGGCCTGGAGAGCAAGGGCCTGAGCCCTCCCCTCCTGCTGCCGCGGTGACGACTTGCCCATTAGCCCTGACCTTTCCTGGGGTCTGGCAGGGTCGTTCCCTGAGTGGTTGGCGTCCCAGGGGCCTGGAAGAGCCGGGTTCAGGGGGGGATTTGGGCCCAGGGTGGCTGAGGGCAGGTGCATCACACCACCAACTCGGGCCAGAACAGGCTCACGGTGAGTGTAGGCGTGCAGGGGTCTCTAGAATCGGGCCTGCAGGTGGCTGGGGCCAGATGCCACCTGGGGCCACTGCCCAGGGTCCAGCCCAGGACTTTGCCTCCAGTGGCCAGTCCCAACCCAAGGAGCTGGGCTCCTCCCTTCACCCACCAGTGCTCCCAGGCCTGGCCCTGGCCACGTGCAAAGCCAATTCTTTCTATACCGTTGCATCTCAACATATGAGCCTGAATATTCTCACACTGTTTTTTGACCTGTCCCTCCTTTGTCCGAAAATCAGCCCATGTATGAAAATGAGTCAGCCCTGAACCTGTATGAGACCTGCAAGGTGCGGACCGTGAAGGCAGGCACGCTGGAGAAGCTGGTGGAGCACCTGGTGCCCACCTTCCAGGGCAGCGACCTCTCCTATGTCACCATCTTCCCGTGCACCTACCAAGCCTTCACCACCACCCAGCGGGTCCTGGACCTGCTGTTGCAAAGGTGAGCGCCCCGCCCACCCACTGGCTGTGTGTCTTGGGAATGTCGCTTTACCTCTCTGAGCCTCAGTTTGCTCACGTGAAGGCCGGGCTGCCAGGACTGTCGGATAAGCATGGACAGTGCGACCCCGCGCCCGGCCCTGTGGAAAGGGCTGCTGAGGGCTGGGGCGGTTTTAATTAAGGTTTTCCTCTGCCCCATGGAGAAGCTCTCTGCTTCCAGCCGCTGGGCAGAACAGTTTTCCCATTTGTAAAGGAGGTTCCAGATTCTGTGTCAGGGGTCCTTCCTGGGAGTAGCCAGGGCAGGGCTGGCTGGGGGCCGGCTGAGGGCCCAGGCCCACTCAGGCGTCTGCAAGGTGCTGGTTGGGCTCATTCGTTCAGCAAATACATACGAAGCGCCTACTGTGTGCAGGCACTTTTCTAGGCACTTGGCTTTATTCAGTGAACAGTGCAGACAAAAATCCCCGCCCTCCCGGGCTTCCATCCTAGCCGGAGGGTCAGCCAGTAACACTAGACGTCATAGCAGGTACGGTAGATGTGACGCCCTCACGGCCTCCTCTAGATACGGGTGCATCCTCCCTTATTCCAGCGAGGACGGCGGACCTCAGGACCAACTGAAAAAGTGAGTAGACTTTGGGTCTGATGGGAGGGGCTGGGCAGAACCCTGGCTGCCACTCATCTTGTGATTCCCGCTGGAGGGCTGAGGTCTGGCTGCAGGAGGAAAGGAGTCAGAGAGCTGTGGCTGGGGTCCCATGTCCCCAGGGAGCAGAGGGGAGGCTGGGGGCTCAGAGCCGGCCCCTGAGAGCTTCCATCCCCTCAGATCCGGGGCCCACGACAGGAGGTGTGGGGGGCAAGCTGCTGACACGTCAGCCTCGCAGCCCAGTGTGAGTGCTCAGCTGGGGCTCACGGGAGCACAGTCAGGGTCAGGGGGCCGGCTACGTCCCCACCACCAAGAATGGCGTCCCTGGGAGGACGAGACCCGCACTCCGGCGCACAGACCAAGGCAGCCGTCGGTGCGCGAGCTTCCGGTTCAGGTGCGCGAGGCCCGTGAAGGCCGGGCAGGGGCGCACTCTGCTTGTCGCCTCCTCCCTCCCCTGTTTATGCAGCGCCTACTGTGTGCGGCCAGGCCAGCGCGATGGACAGAGCGGGCGCGGCCCTCCCTGCCCTCCTGCAGTTTCCTTCCCAGTGGAGAGGGCCCGGGGGGCTGGGGGCAGACAGGAGAGAGTCAGGCTCCCCCGAGGAAGGGAGAGGTGGTCACCAGGGACGGAGGGCCCCTTCCTACCAGGCCTGCCGACCAGGCCTGCCCCCGCCTGGCAGCCCAGTGCGGTGGGGCAGGGGCGGGCCCAGAAGCCCAGCCCCCATGGGGGAGCCAGGGGAGGGCCGCGTGGAAGGAAAGGCCAGGCCCCTGACTGCTTCCCACCCGCACGCCTGCCCCCAGTGCCGTCTCCTCCATCCTGGGCACCTGGCTGGACCAGTACTCCGAGGACTTCTGTCAGCCCCCGGACTTCCCATGCCTCAAGCAGCTGGTGGCCTACGTGCAGCTCAACATGCCCGGCTCCGACCTGGAGCGCCGCGCCCACCTTCTCCTGGCCCAGCTGGAGCGCACAGAGCTCACCAAGGCAGAGCCGGAGGGTGAGGAGCGGGGTCGGTGCTGGACACGCAGGAGCCCCCGGGGCTGCCTCGGACTGCCCACGTGGGGACCGCTGGCGGGGAGACGTCCTGTCTCAGATCCTGGCTGGAGCCTCTGTAAAAGGCCGCGGGCTGTTTCCTTTGCTTGCAAAGGCACGTGTGTGAGGCAGGCACGTGGATCTCCTCCTGCACCTTCACTGCCATCTCAGGATCTAGAGCTGGCTCGAGCACCAGCCCCTGTGCAATCTGAAGACCTAGATCCAGCTGCAGAAGCAGCAACAGAACTAAAGCCAGATCCAGAGCTGGAGGCGTTTCCATCAGTGGCTGGAGGGACACCTTGAGCGGCGGCACCGGAGTGGGAGCCAACATCACAATCAGTTGCATCAACACCTCTGCCTCCAGGGCCCGCGGCTGCACCTGCTCCGGAGGAGACCCAGAGCCGGCTCGGCACCCACTACCCCTGCGGGGAGAACGAGCTCTGGCGCCACGCTCAGCGTCAGCTCCTGACCCACTTCTACCCGCTCCCCCCACCCCCAAACTTCCCTTCCCCTCCCCTGTTACTGTTTCTGATTTGGTTTTTAATTTTATGTTTTCATTTCACATTATTTATGGTGTCTTTTACGTCTTCATATAACCAAGTTTAATTTTTTAAATTTGAAATTGTGCATTTCAGGAGCATCGAGTATATTCACAGTTCTGTGCAACCTTCCCCAGGGTCTCGGGCAGACTGTTTCACTCCCCAGAAGGAATCCCTGAGCCAGAGCGCTCATGCCCCATTCCTCTCTCCCCCAGCCCCCGACAACCTGTAATCTGCTTTCTGTCTCTGTGTCTTTACTTGTTCTAGATGTTTCCTATAAATGGAATTATACAAGGTGGCTTTCTGTGTAGGCCACATATTTTAAGAGGGGAGTAGTTAATTTTTGTTTTCTTTTTTTACTTCAAAATAGCATTTTTATTATATGAAAGGGAAATGCCAGATGGATTAAAGATGGGATGTACAAATTGAAGTCTTTTTTGTAAATATGTGTGCAGTCTCAGGGTAGAGACCCCTGTTCTGAGTATGGCCCCAGAGCCAGAAGACAGAAGGGAAACGGCTGGCTCTTCCCATGGCCAAACAGAAACAAGAAACATGTAGAAAGCTGGGAAGACAAACCGCAAACTGGAGCAGCCCTCCTCACACCCCAGGGCCAGAGAGAGGTTTGACACCCCTGTGGTCCCCCAGATCTTGAAAGTCAATGTTTTAAAAAGGGACAGAGAACACACATGTGCAGCTCCAACAAGAGGCCGCACACGTGGTCGGTACAGGTCAGAGACGCTTGACCTCCCGATGACACGCAGATGTAGACGCCGTGGAGACGGCGCTGTCAACACCACACCGACAGGTTTCTAGTCTGGCGGCGACCAGCCCTGGGGACAGTGTGAGGAAGCAGAGGCCCAGCAGGTCCCCTAGAGGGAAGCGTGGAAGGACACTCCTGTCTGGGAGAACAGTGCGCAGGACCCCAGAGCTCCACGGGTGCGACCCTTTACCTGCAGAGCTAATCCCAGGAGTTTACCCGCAGGAATTCTCGCGTGGTGTGTGTGCCCATGTGCACGTGTGTGCGTGTGCAGTTGTGGGTGTCAGGTGGGGAGGACTCTGGGCACGTGTGCCCTTCTGGAACCTGGTTCCCCCGGGCGGGTGCTGATCAGTCCATCGTCTTCCTCCTCCGCATTTTCTGGGGCCCCGAATCAGAATTTCTGAAAAGCCCCTGCTATGGGACATGGGCCATTTGCCATTTTTCACTCTCAGAATCATGCTGAAGGGAACATCTGTGTCCATAAATCTCTATTCAGGGCAGAATCCATGAGGTGGATTTTCTGGGTCAAAACATATACAGTTTTTAAGGTATTGGCCAGTTTCCAACAGAGCGGTCTCTGCCCACTTTGAGCCTCGCTTGGGAAAGCGGGGCCTCAGAGGACCCGAGGGCCGGGACCTCAGGGAGGGAGGAGGAGGAGGCCCTGGGAGTGACCTGCCCAGAAGGGACTGTCCCGCCCTCAGCCCCGCCCCCAGCCCCGCCCAGTCCTAGAGCGGGTACAGAGCTGGCTCTAGTTCAAAGGTGGCTCTGCTCCTAGGACTGGCACTGGAGCTTATGCAAGAGCTGATGCTGGACTTGGCTCTAGCTCTGGGGAAGGCGCTGGAGGCGGATCTACCTCCAGAGACGGTCTAGACCTGGTTCTGCAGTTGGACAGCGCTCTCGAGCTGTCTCTCACACTGGCTGGAGCCGGTGCTGCAGCTATTGCGGTCGCTGGCTCTGGCTCTGGCTCTGCAGCGGCCACTGAAGCTGACTCCTGGGTGGGTACTGGTTTGGCTTGAGCTGTGGATCAGGTACCTCCGGAGCTAAGGTTACAGCCCGTGCCGGAAGCAGCCGTGGATTTTGCTGTAGAGAGGACGCGGGAGCTGTCCCTGGTGCTGGAGCTCTCGCTGACTTTGCGGCTGACTCCAGCTCCGGTCTGGTGCTGGCTCTGCTTCTGGTGCCTCTAGCTGTACAGCCGGTCCCGGCTCTAGCTCTGTGGCTGGCGCTAAAACTGGCGGTGGAGCTGGCTGTGGCTCTGGACTGGTTCCACCTCTGGAACTGGTGTCAGGGCAGATTCTGGCGCCAGAGCAGGCACAGAGTCTGGCCTAGGAGCTGCTGACAGAGCTGCCTCTACCTCTGACGTGGCATCGTGCTGGTGCCAGAGCACGATCTAGCTCTGAAGTTGGTGCTGGGGCTGTGGCTCTTTCTCCTGAGCTGGCACTGGCTCTAAGTCTGCTACGGGCGCCCAAGCCAGCTCTTGCTCTGGAGCTGCTGCAGGAGCTGACTCTCATGGGGGCTCTGGCTCTGGAGTTGGTCCTAGAACTGTGGCTGGAGCAGGCTCTAGGTCTGAACTTGGTGCTGACTCTCTCTCTGGAGCTGGTGCCAGGAATGGCTGTAACTCTGGGGCTGATGCTAGAGCTGGCGCTGGAGCGACCTCTTCCTTGGCACCTAGCACTGGCTCTAAACTGGCTTTGAGCTGGTTCTCACTCTATCACTGGGGCTGGCACGGGAGTCAGTGATAGAGCTGTCTCCATCTTCCAGAGGTAGAGCTGACATGACGGCTGGTGTTCAAGCCAGCTCCAGCTCGTGGGATAACAGCAGCCCCGCCCAGGAGCAGCAATGGAGCTGAGGCTGGAGCTGCCTCTATCTCAGGAGTTGATGCCAGTGTTGGAGCCTGAGTTGACTGTCGCCATGGCGCTGGCTCGAGCTCTGGTGCTGGAGCTGACTCTGGCTCTGCAGCCAGCTCTGGCTCTAGTTCTGGAGAGCCAGAACTATTAGTGGTAATAGAACTGGCTCCGGCAATGGATCAGTGCTGAAGCGGGTGCTGGAACTGACACCGAGCCTGGAGCTTTGGCTGGAGCTGGCTCCAGATATCACTCGCGCTCTTGAGCTGGTGCTTGGAGCTGGCTCTCGCCCTGGAACGGGCAGTGGAGCTCTCTCTAGCTCGGGAGCTAATGCTCGAGCTAGCTCTGGTGCTGACATTAGCTCTAGAGAGAGCTCTACCTCTAGAGCTGCCTGTAGCTCTAGCTGTGCTGCCAGAGGTGGTGCTGGGGTAGACTCGAGTTCACTTCCTGTTGTTATCTGTCACTCTGGGCTTTGTGTTGGGTCGGATCCAAACTCTAGAGCTGCTGCTGGAGCTGGCAAATTGGTTGATGACAGAGCTGCTTCCATCCCTGCAGCTGGTGAGACAGCTGGTGCCAAAGCTGGTTCCAGCCCTGGAGCTGGTGCTGGAGCCAGTTGCGGAGCTCACTGGAGTTTGAGGGCTTTTCCATGAGCCAATGATGGAACTAGTTCTCTCACTGGACTTGACTCTAGATCTAGTGATAGAGCCGGCTCTCATTCTGCACCTGGCACTGGCTCTAAATCTGAAGGTGGCCCTGGAGCCAGCTCCAGCTCTGGGACGCTGCAGGAGCTGGTGATTGGAGCTGGCTCTGGCTCTGGAGCCGGTGCTACCTCTAGCTGTCAGGCTGGTACCAGAAACGCCTTTAACACCAGATCTGGCACTAGCACTGGTACAAGAGCTGGCACTGACCGTGGTGCCAGCTTGCGAGTTGGCAGTCGAGTTGGCACTGGTGCTGCAAGAGGACAAAAAGTTCACCAACCTCGTGACTGTAGACTGCGTGCACACACTTGTGCACGCATCAAATACATTTCTTTTCTTCCCTTCCTTTATCTTCTTACCGTATAGCATAACATAGACCATAAGATACACAAATAACTGTTACCCTCACATCACAGGGTTTAAGTTACAGGTCGTCAAGGAGAAAAGTAAGCATCACCCCAGCACTCTGCATGCCCTGGGGACAGTGCCCGCGTGTCTCATCAGGAGGGAGAACGACTCTCTTACTGTCTTCACTTAGAGACTCAACGTGGCTACAGCAGAGCTGTGGGTACCGAGTCAAAAGAAGGTGGGCCGTGACGGTTGGTCTCACGTGTCAACCTGCCCAGGCCATAGTGTGCAGTCATCCGATCAAACTGATGATTTAGTCCACACATGTTGTGAAGCTACTTATAGGTGTGGCTGACTTGCCTTTAAGTAAAGATCACTCAAAGGGTGGGTCTCATCACGTGAAGGCCTTACAAGCCTTCAAAAAACCGAGGTTTCCTGAAAAAGAAAGTCTGGCTCAAGACACAGCAGCTAAGGATAGCTTCAAGACGGCAGAGGAGTAAGACATGGAGATCACCTTCCGCCCCACAAATACATCAAAACTACATCTGTAGGAGTGGAACAACTCCTACAGAACACCTACTGAACGCTGGCAGAAGACCTCAGACCTCCCAAAAGGCAAGAAACTCCGCACGTACCTGGGTAGAGCAAAAGCAAAAACAGAGACAAAAGAATAGGGACGGGGCCTGCCCCTCTGGGAGGCAGCTGTGAAGGAGGAAAGGTTTCCACACACTGGGAAGCCCCTTCACTGGCGGAGATGGGGGTGGTGGGGGGGAAGCATCGGAGCCACGGAGGAGAGCACAGCAACAGAGGGCAGAGCGGAGAGACTCCCGCACAGAGGATCGGTGCCGACCGGCACCCACCAGCCCAGAGAGGCTTGTCTGCTCACCCGCTGGGGCGGGCGGGGCTGGGAGCTGAGGCTCGGGCTTCGGAGGTCAGACCCCAGGGAGAGGACTGGGGTTGGCTGCGTGAACACAGCCTGAAGGGGGCTAGTGCACCACGGCTAGCCGGGAGGGAGTCCGCGGAAAAGTCTGGAGCTGCCGAAGAGGCAAGAGACCACTGTTTTGGGGTGCGCAAGGAGAAGGGATTCAGAGCACCTCCTAAACGAGATCCAGTGACGGGCGCGAGCCGCAGCTATCAGCGCGGACCCCGGAGACGGGCATGAAACGCTAAGGCTGCTGCTGCCGCCACCAAGAAGCCTGTGTGCGAGCACAGGTCACTCTCCACACCCCCCTCCCGGGAGCCTGTGCGGCCCGCCACTGCCAGGGTCCCGTGATGCAGGGACAACTTCCCCGAGAGGGCACACAGCGCACCTCAGGCTGGTGCAACGTCATGCCGGCCTCTGCCGCCGCAGGCTCGCCCCGCATTCCGTTCCCCTCCCTCACCCCAGCCTGAGTGAGCCAGAGCCCCCGAATCAGCTGCTCCTTTAACCCCGTCCTGTCTGAGCGAAGAACAGATGCCCTCAGGCGACCTACATGCAGAGGCAGGGCCATATCCAAAGCTGAACCCCAGGGCTGTGCGAACAAAGAAGAGAAAGGAAATCTCTCCCAGCAGCCGCAGGAGCAGCGGATTAAATCTCCACAGACAAATTGATGTACCTGCATCTGTGGAATACCTGAATAGACAATGGATCACCCCAAAATTGAGGCGGTGGACTTCGGGAGCAACTGTAGACTTGGGGTTTGCTTTCTGCATCTAATTTGTTTTTTAAAAATATATATACTTTTTTTCCTTTTTCTCCTTTTGTGAGTGTGTATGCGTATGCTACTTTGTGTGATTGTCTGTATAGCTTTGCCTTTATCATTTGTCCTGGGGTTCTGTCTGTCCATTTTTTGTTTGTTTGTTTGTTTGTTTAGTATAGTTTTTAGTGCTTGTTATCATTGGTGGATTTGATTTTTGCTTTGGTTGCTCTCTCTTTTTTTTATTACTTTTTTATTTTTAATAATTTTTAAATTTTTTATTCTAATAACTTTATTTTATTTATTTTTCTTTCTTTCTTTCTTTCTTCTTTTTTCTCCCTTTTCTTCTGAGCCGGGTGGCTGATAGAGTCTTGGTGCTCCAGCCAGGTGTCAGGCCTGAGCCTCTGAGGTAGGAGAGCTGAGTTCAGGACATTGGTCCACCAGAGACCTCCCGGCTCCATGTAATAGCAAATGGCAAAAGCTCTCCCAGAGATCTCCCTCTCAACGCTAAGGCCCAGCTCCACTCAACGACCAGCAAGCTACACTGCTGGACACCCTATGCCAAACAACTAGCAAGACAGGAACACAACCCCACCCATTAGCAGAGAGGCTGCCTAAAATCATAATAAGTTCACGGACACCCCAAAACACATGACTGGACGCAGTCCTGCCCACCAGAAAGACAAGATCCAGACTCATCCACCAGAACACAGGCACCAGTCCCCTCTACCAGGAAGCCTACACAAACCCCTGAACCAACCTTACCCACTGGGGGCAGACATAAAAAACAACGGGAACTACGAACCTGCAGCCTGCAAAAAGGAGACCCTAAACACAGTAAGTTAAGCAAAATGAGAAGACAGACAAACACACAGCAGATGAAGGAGCAAGGTAAACACCCACCAGACCAAACAAATGAAGAGGAAATAGGCAGTCTACCTGAAAAAGAATTCAGAATAATGATAGTAAAGATGATCCAAGATCTTGGAAATAGAATGGAGAAAATACAAGAAATGTTTAACAAGGACCTAGAAGAACTAAAGAGCAAACAAACAATGATGAACAACACAATAAATGTAATGAAAAATTCTCTAGAAGGAATTAATAGCAGAACTGAGGCAGAAGAATGGATAAGTGACCTGGAAGATAAAATAGTGGAAATAACTACTGCAGAGCAGAATAAAGGAAAAAGAATGAAAAGAATTGAGGACAGTCTCAGAGACCTCTGGGACAACATTAAACGCACCAACATTCGAATTATAGGGGTCCCAGAAGAAGAAGAGAAAAAGAAAGCGAAAGAGAAAATATTTGAAGAGATTATAGTTGAAAACTTCCCGAATATGGGAAAGGAAATGGTCAATCAAGTCCGGCAAGCACAGAGAGTCCCATACAGGATAAATTCAAGGAGAAACATGCCAAGACATATATTAATCTAACTACCAAAAACTATATGCAAAGAAAAAATATTAAAAGCAACAAAAAACATACAAGGGAATCCCCATAAGGTTAACAGCTGATCTTTCAGCAGAAACTCTGCAAGCCAGAAGGGAGTGACAGGACATATTTAAAGTGATGAAAGAGAAAAACCTACAACCAAGATTACTCTGCCCAGCAAGGATCTCATTCAGATCTGATGGAGAAATTAAAACCTTTACAGACAAGCAAAAGCTAAGAGAATTCAGCACCACCAAAGGAGCTTTACAACAAATCCTAAAGGAACATCTCTAGGCAGCAAACACAGGAGAAGGAAAAGACCTACAATAACAAACCCAAAACAATTAAGAAAATGGTAATAGGAACATACATATCAATAACTACCTTAAATGTAAATGGATTAAATGCTCCAAGCAAAAGACATAGACTGGCTGAGTGGATACGAAAACAAGACCCGTATATATGCTGTCTACAAGAGACCCACTTCAGACCTAGGGACACATACAGACTGAAAGTGAGGTGATGGAAAAAGATGTTCCATGCAAATGGAAATCAAAAGAAAGCTACAGTAGCAATTCTCATATCAGACAAAATAGACTTTAAACAAAGACTATTATAAGAGACAAAGAAGGACACTACATAATGATCAAGGGATCAATCCAAGAAGAAGATATAACAATTGTAAATATTTATGCACCCAATATAGGAGCACCTCAATACTTAAGGCAAATGTTAACAGCCATAAAAGGAAAAATTGACAGTAACACAATCATAGTAGGGGACTTTAACACCCCACTTTCACCAATGGACAGATCATCCAAAATGAAAATAAATAAGGAAACACAAGCTTTAAATGATACATTAAACATGATGGACTTAATTGATATTTATAGGACATTCCATCCAAAAACAACAAAATACACCTTCTTCTCTAGTGCTCATGGAATATTCTCCAGGATAGATCATGTCTTGGGTCACAAATCAAGCCTTGGTAAATTTAAGAAAATTGAAATCGTATCAAGTATCTTTTCTGACCACAACGCTATGAGACTATATATCAATCACAGGAAAAAATCTGTAAAAAATACAAACACATGGAGGCTAAACAATACACTACTAAATAACCAAGAGATCACTGAAGAAATCAAAGAGGAAATCAAAAAATACCTAGAAACAAATGACAATAAAAACACGATGACCTAAAACCTATAGGATGCAGCAAAAGCAGGTCAAAGAGGGAAGTTTATAGCAATACAATCCTACCTCAAGCAACAAGAAACCTCTCAAATAAACAACCTAACCTTACACCTAAAGCAATTAGAGAAAGAAGAACAAAAAAACCCCAAAGTTAGCAGAAGGAAAGAAATCATAAAGATCAGATCAGAAATAAATGAAAAAGAAATGAAGGAAAAATAGCTAGGATCAATAAAACTAAAATCTGGTTCTTTGAGAAGATAAACAAAATTGATAAACCACTAGCCAGATTCATCATGAAAAAAAGGGAGAAGACTCAAATCAATAGAAATGGAAATGAAAAAGGAGAAGTAACAACTGACACTGCAGAAATACAAAGGATCATGAAAGATTACTACAAGCAACTATATGCCAATAAAATGGACAACCTGGAAGAAATGGACAAATTCTTAGAAAAGCACAACCTCCCGAGACTGAACCAGAAAGAAATAGAAAATATAAACAGACCAATCACAAGCACTGAAATTGAAACTGTGATTAAAAATCTTCCAACAAACAAAAGTCCAGGACCAGATGGATTCACAGGCGAAGTATCAAACATTTAGAGGAGAGCTAACACCTATCCTTCTCAAACTCTTCCAAATATAGCAGAGAGAGGAACACTCTCAAACTCATTCTACGAGGCCACCATCACCCAAAACCAGACAAAGGTGTCACAAAAAAAGAAAACTACAGACCGATATCACTGATGAACATAAATGAACATAAATGTTCTCAACAAAATACTAGCAAACAGAATACAACAGCACATTAAAAGGGTCATATACCATGATCAAGTGGGGTTTATCCCAGGAATTCAAGGATTCTTCAATATACACAAATCAATCAATGTGATACACCATATTAACAAATTGAAGGAGAAAACCCATATGATCATCTCAATAGATGCAGAAAAAGCTTTCGACAAAATTCAACACCGATTTATGATAAAAACTTTCCAGAAAGTAGGCACAGAGGGAACTTACTTCAATATAATAAAGTCCATATTTGACAAAACCACAATCAACATTGTTCTCAATGATGAAAACCTGAAACCATTTCAGGATCAGGAACTAAGACAGGAACAAGACAAGGTTGCCCACTCTCACCACTATTATTCAACATAGTTTTGGAAGTTTTAGCCACAGCAATCAGAGAAGAAAAGGAAATAAAAGGAATCCAAATCGGAAAAGAAGAAGTAAAACTGTCACTGTTTGCAGATGACATGACACTATACCTAGAGAATCCCAAAGATGCTACCAGAAAACTACTAGAGCTAATCAATGAACTTGGTAAAGTACCAGGATATAAAATTAATGCACAGAAATCTCTTGCATTCCTATACACTAATGATGAAAAATCTGAAAGAGAAATTAAGGACACATTCCCATTTACCATTGCAACAAAAAGAATAAAATACTTAGGAATAAACCTACCTAAGGAGACAAAAAGACCTGTATGCAGAAAACTATAAGATACTGATGAAAGAAATTAAAGATGATACAAATAGATGGAGAGACATACCATGTTCTTAGATCAGAAGAATCAACATTGTGAAAATGACTATACTACCCAAAGCAACCTACAAATTCAATGCAATACCTATCAAACTACCACTGGCATTTTTCACAGAACTAGAACAAAAAATTTCACAATTTGTATGGAAACACAAAAGACCCTGAATAGCCAAAGCAATCTTGAGAAAGAAAAACGGAGCTGGAGGAATCAGGCTCCTGGACTTCAGACTATACTACAAAGCTACAGTAATCAAGACAGTATGGTACTGGCACAAAAACAGAAATATAGATCAATGGAACAGGAGAGAAAGCCCAGAGATAAACCCACACACATATGGTCACCTTATCTTTGATAAAGGAGGCAAGAATATACAACGGAGAAAAGACAGCCTCTTCAATAAATGGAACTGGGAAAACTGGACAGCTACATGTAAAAGAATGAAATTAGAACACTCCCTTACACCATACACAAAAATAGACTCAAAATGGATTAAAGACCTAAATGTAAGGCCAGACACCATCAAACTCTTAGAGGAAAACATAGGCAGAATACTCAATGACATACATCACAGCAAGATCCTTTTTGACCCACCTCCTATAGTAATGGAAATAAAAACAAAAATAAACAAATGGGACCTAATGAAACTTAAAAGCTTTTGCACAGCAAAGGAAACCATAAACAAGACGAAAACACAACCCTCAGAATGGGAGAAAATATTTGCAAATGAAGCAACAGACAAAGGATTAATCTCCAAAATATACAGGCAGCTCATGCAGCTCAATATCAAAAAAACAAACAACCCAACCCAAAACTGGGCAGAAGACCTAAATAGACATTTCTCCAAAGAAGATATACAGACTGGCAACAAACACATGAAAGGATGCTCAACATCACTAATCATTAGAGAAATGCAAATCAAAACTACAGTGAGGTATCACCTCACACCAGTCAGAATGGCCATCATCAAAAAATCTACAAACAATAAATGCTGGAGAGGGTGTGGAGAAAAGGGAACCCTCTTGCACTGTTGGTGGGAATGTAAATTGATGCAGCCACTATGGAGAATAGTATGGAGGTTCCTTAAAAAAATAAAAATAGAACTACCATATGACCCAGCAATCCCATTACTGGGCATATACCCTGAGAAAACCATAAATCAAAAAGGGTCATGTACCACAATGTTCATTGCAGCTCTATTTACAATAGCCAGGACATGGAAGCAACCTAAGTGTCCATTGAGAGATGAATGGATAAGGAAGATGTGGCACATATATACAATAGAATATTACTCAGCCATAAAAAGAAACGAAATTGAACTATTTGTCGTGAGGTGGATGGACCTAGAGACTGTCATACAGAGTGAAGTAAGTCAGAAAGAGAAAAACAAATACCGTACACTAACACGTATATATGGAATCTAAAAAAAAAAAAAAAATGGTTTTAAAGAACCTAGGGACAGAACAGGAATAAAGACGCAGACGTAGAGAATGGACTTGAGGACACAGGGAGAGGGAACGGTAAGCTGGGACAAAGTGAGAGAGTGGCATGGACATATATACACTATCAAATGTAAAACAGATAGCTAGTGGGAAGCAGCCACATAGCACAGGGAGATCAGCTCGGTGCTTTGTGACCACCTAGAGGGGTGGGATAGGGAAGATGGGAGGGAGACAAGAGGGAGGAGATATGGGGATATATGTATATGTATAGCTGATTCACTTTGTTATACAGCAGAAACTAACACACCATTGTAAAGCAATTATACTCCAATAAAGATGTTAAAAATAAACAAACAAATTAATTAATTAATTAATTTAATTAAATACTCTACGGGGGGAGGGGGGGGAAGAAGACACAGCATCTAGAAGCCCGCTGGAGTGTCCAGTCCCGCAGGCTTTGGACATGCCAGCCCCCTTGCTCACATGAGCCCACATGTTAAAATCAATTCTCTCTGTATATACACACAACATATACACATGTGCGTGTGTGTCTACACGCACATGTGTATAAGTCGTGTGTGTGTGTGTGTACCCGGGTGTATCCTGGTGGAGGGCCCTGACTTGCCTCTGTCCTTCCTGCTTCCCCTTTACAATCACTGTTACCTGAGGCCTTAGACTCAGTGCCCGGTGGTATGCAAGCCTGGTGCTTCCTTCTGAGCTCTGCCAGAGCTGCCCGGGGTTCCGAGAAAAGCCTGGCTGACACTGTCCTGGCTAAAGACACACAGAAGACCCCCAGAGCCCTCTCACCTGTAACAATCCAGAACGTGGTCAGAGAGCTTACACTCATGAGGCTGGCCAACAACACGGTCAGCATGCAGACTCCTGGAACAGAGAGGCGGACATATAAGGCCTCAGAAAAATAAACTAGAAACAGGATTTTCTGAATGCAGAATTCCACAACAGGAAGGTCTGCACAGAATACGTTATCATCCCTTCAATACATGTCTTGGGGAAGTCGTCTTTTGCCTATTCATTGTTACCTTTTAGCGCACAACTTAATACATGCTATTTCGTGCACAATCCTCTCCTCTGATGCTAAATATTTTCACTCTACGGTCTGCAAAGAGAAGAGGCAATCGTGGCGTATGCAAGAAAGAGGGAGCCACCACCCCTGGAAATCATCTTTAATATTTGAATTTCTAGCTGTCATTTGTTTGGGGTGTCCAATAGTCTGGTCCACCCCCAGTTACACAGCAGCCAGGGCAAGGATAACAGGATGAAGACGGCTACACTAATCATTTAACCATCTTGCAGTGAGTGTTTAATATTTGGATTCTGATTTGCTTCCAGGGAGGTTGTGTGTGTTTGGCGAGGGAGAAACACAGAGGAAGAGGGGGAGGCAGATGATTTCATGGCTTAAAAGCTGCTGTACAAGCTTTTCCCACTAAGTGCAGAAAAACATTGGACAAAACCCAACATCCTTTCATGAGAAAAACACTCAAGAAACTAGAAACAGAAGGGCACTTCCTGAGCCTGATATAGGGCATCTGGGAACAATCCACAGCTCACGTCACACTTAGTGGGGAAAGACTGAAGCCTCCCCCGAGATCGGGAACAAGATGCGCAGTGACCAGTCTTGCCAGCTCAGTGCCACATTTCACTGGAGGTCCACCAGGCAAGAAAACGAAATAAAAGGCATCTAGACTGAAGGGGATGAAGTAAAACTATCTCCATTTGCAAATTACATGACCACGTATATAGGAAATCACAGAGAATACGGGGGGAAACTATTAGAACTAATAAACAAGTTCAGCAAGGTTGCAGGATACAAGATAAGTACCACAAAAATCAGTTGTATGGGAATGTCAATTGGTGCAGCCACAATGGAAAACAGTATGGAAGTTCCTCAAAAAATTAAAAATAGAACTACTACTATGTGATCCTGCCATCCCACTTCTGGGTATTTACCCAAAGGAAATGAAACAAAAAGATACATGCACCCCAATGTTCATTGCAGCACTATTTACAGTAGCCAAGATAAGGAAGCGGCCTGAGCATCTATTGATGGATGCATGGACAGAGAAGATGTGGTGTGTATATAACGGAATATTATTTACCCATAAAAGAAGGAAATCCTTGCAATAATATGGATGGACCTTGAAGGTATCACGCTAAGTGAAACAAGTCAGACAGAGAAAGACAAATACCATAGGATCTCATTTATACGCGGAATCTTAAAGAAAAAAAATAGGGGCTCATAGATACAGAGAACGGATTGGTAGTTACCAGAGGTAGGGAGTAAATGGGGGCAAAATGAATGAATAGGGTCAAAACGTACAAACTCCCAGTTATAAAATAAAGAAGTCCTGGGGATGTAGTGTGCAGAATGGTGACTAGAGTTAAGAATACTGTGTTGAATATTTGAACGTTGCTAGGAGAGTGGTTCTTGAAAGTCCTCAGCAGAAGGAAAAAAATCTGTGCAACTATGTGAGGTGGTGAATGTTAACTAGATTTACTGTGGTGACCATTGGGCAACATATACAAATATCAAATCATTATCTTATACACCTGAAACTAATATACTCTTATATGTCAATTTAAAAATCGATTGTATTTCTAAAACTAACGCCGAAAAATCTGACAATGAATGTAAGAAAACAAGTGAATTGACGATAGCATCCAAAAGAATAAAATACGCAGAAATAAATTTAGGATCAAAAATATAAGACTTAGGGGCTTCCCTGGTGGCGCAGGGGTTGAGAGTCCGCCTGCCGATGCAGGGGACACGGGTTCGTGCCCCGGTCTGGGAGGATCCCACGTGCCGCGGAGCGGCTGGGCCCGTGGGCCATGGCCGCTGAGCCTGTGCGTCCGGAGCCTGTGCTCCGCAACGAGAGAGGCCACAATGGTGAGAGGCCCGCGTACCGCAAAAAAAAAATAATAATAAAACTAAGACTTATACAATGAAAGCTACAAAACATTATTGAAAGCAATTAAAGAAGGCTGAAATTAATGGAAAGATATCCCACATTCATGGATCAAAAGACTTTATACTATTAAGATAGTGGGCTTCCCTGGTGGCGCAGTGGTTGAGAGTCCGCCTGCCGATGCAGGGGACACGGGTTCGTGTCCCGGTCCGGGAAGATCCCACATGCGGCAGAGCGGCTGTGCCCGTGAGCCATGGCCGCTGAGCCTGCGCGTCCGGAGCCTGTGCTCCGCAACGGGAGAGGCCACAACAGTGAGAGGCCCGCGTACCGCAAAAAAAAAAAAAAAAAAAGATGGCAATACTTCCCAAATGGAACTACGGATTCATTTGGAAATGCAAGGGATCCAGAATCGCCAAAACAATACGGAAAAAGCAGAGCAAAAGTGGAGGACGCATACTTCCTGATTTCAAAACTCGTTACAAAGCTACAGTAATGAAGACAGTGTGGTCCTGGCATAAAGATAGACATAACAAATCAATGGAATAGAATTGAGAGTCCATAAACAAACCTTCGCATCTGTAGTCAATTGATTTTTGATGAGCAACCAGACAATTCACTGGGGAAAGAATAAATTTTTTCAATAAATGGTATTGGGACAACTGGATATTCACACGCAAAGGAAGAAGTTGGACTCTTCCTCACAGCCCTCACGGTGGATGAGGGCTTGCCCAAGAGCTGCGAGGAGGCTGCTGGGGCCAGGCTGCTAGATGACCCTAGAGCCTGCCTGGCTCAGAGCAGCTGGCTGGGTGAGGTCACTGCCTGGTGAGACCCTGGGACGAAGGTTCAGTCATCCTCCAGCTGCATCTGTACAAGAACCTCTGACCTGGGGACTACAGTTCCCCCTTGTTCTAAGTGGGAAACTGAGATGCCAAGATCCCTCCTGGCCTGTAAGTTGCAGCCCTGGGGTTAAAGCCAGATCCCTCTGGTCCAAAGGCACAAGGCTTCCCCTCCCCTGCATCCCCTTTCCCTTAATGGGCTCTGCCTCCTCTTGGGAAATGGAGCCCTGAGCAGGGATGTCAGAGGCCCTCCCCCACACAGGCTGTGGCCTGTTCCCTGGCCTATCCCCATCTGGAACACACTTCACCACTTCACATCTGAAACAGTGTATACACACACATACACACACACACACTCAGAGGCCATGAAACACTGACTCATCCTGGGAGGGCTACCCTCCAATGTTTTCGATTTTACTTAAAGTCCCAGCTATCCCACTAACTCGGGCATAGCCCACTAAGCAGTGGTGAGGGCAGTGGGGACCTCTGTCTGAGTGTTCCCACTGCCAGGACACCAGATTCCCCCTGCCAGCCCCTGGGGGTGTCCCCTGCAGGGCTCTCAGAGACAGGCACAGATGACCATCGATGCATATGAGCAATTTATACGTGTCTCTAGCTGTTTCCTCTGGTTTCTAGAAGTAGATAAACTTAGCTGAAGGGGAGGGTATCAGGGTCCTATTGCCGAGTCACCCTCCAAGAGGAGAGTCCAGGGACCTTTTAACTTCCTTCATCTCTTCACCCAGCTCCTCCCAGACCAGCCCTGATGCTGTCCTTAGGCTGAATTTGTCCTCTCCTGAGGGGAGGGGGGACAGGGAAAACAGGGAATGCTGGTTTGGCCAGGGGCTGGGTGTTGCCTGTTGACAGAATACTGGTGTGTCTGCCAGGACCCCAGGGCTGGGTCTGCCCCTGCGCACAGCATGTGGGATCTTAGTTCCCAGACCAGGGATTGAACCCATGCCCCCTGCAGTGGAAGCACAGAGTCTTAACCACTGGACCACCAGGGAAGTCCCTGGCTCACCTCTTTATTACCAGGGAGGGACCAGTGTCCGGAAGGTACACCAGAGAACTTTGTAAAAACACAAACTGAATGAGAAAAACCAATCAGTTGGTCCCAGACCAGGTCCCAGGGAACCAGGTGTTTGCAGCTAAAAATGGAAGCACGACCTTTCAGCCAGCAGTCACAAGCTCCCCGGGCCTGTGCCTGGCCCCTGCAGACTCTGGGAAAAAAAACCCTGCCTTACAGGAACCTGAGGTCCTCAAGGGAAATCCCAAGGACACAGGCAATGACACCCACAAAGGACCTGGGAGGCTGTGCCCATGCACCAGGCAGATCTGCATTTGCAACTTTAAGCTGCATCATTGTGACCTTGAACAAAGCTATAACCTCTCTGAGCCTTGATTGTTGTTTTGTCTCCCATGCTGCTTCTCTGCACAGATCTTCCTCGACTTACAGTGGGGTTACATCCTGATAAACCCATCCTAAGGTGAGAACATACTGAACACCATAGCTTAGCCTAACCTACCTTAAACTTGCTCAGAAGACGTACGTTAGCTGGTAGTTTATATTATAATAGAGCTGAACATCTCATGTAATTTACTGAATACTATACTGAAAGTGAAAAACAGAATGGCTGTCAGGGTACAGAATGGTCAAAAGTGTATCCTTGTTGAGCCTGGTGATGGAGTGGCTGACAGAGTTGCCACCACGCTGCCCAGCATCACGAGAATATCTCACCGCATAATCCGTAGCCAGCCGGGGAAAGATCAAAATTTACAATCCGAATCGCGGTTTCTACTGAATGCCTATAGCTTTCGCCTCATCCTAATTGTATCGGGTTTCTCCCCGGCCCTGTTACCGTTCCCTTATTTACCATGAGGGGGCCTTCCTTTTTGTCCCTCTGAATGCCCCCTCCGTCGCCACGCCTCTACCACCACCCTCTGCGCTTGGCCTACACTTGGAGACATATAAGACGGTCCCCCTGGGGCTCCTGGAGTCCCTAGGATGAACCAGGGTCAATACAACTCGGACAGGCCTTGGTAAGAAAGTATGGCCAACTCCCTTCACAGAAGAGGAAAAACAGAGGCTCCGAGGGATTCCGGCAGCCGCTCACGGTCTCCAGGCCGGCGTGCCAGCCTCAGGGGCCCTGAGCAAAAGAGTGATGATCCTAACCCGGAAAGTAAGTACGACGTCCAGCTGGTTTCCCATCCGGTGATTGCTTCGAGGCTCTTCTAGAAACAATAAAGTTTTTCCCTCAAATCGTTTCCCTGATTTCTCAAGCCCGCACCCCAGCCCGGAGTTCCCTGACCTGCGCTCCTCGCCTGGAAGGTGGGTCGCCTGCGTCGGAGGCCACGGCCAGGTAGCCAGCAGAGGTTAAAAGTCCTGGGACCCCGGCGCTCGTGGACCCCTGGGGACTGGGGGCGGCAGCTGGTGGGCGGGGCGGGGCGGGCGGGTGAGTAGGAGGAGCAGCGGTAGGTGGGCGGGGCACGCAGGGGGGTAGGTGGGGCTGAGGCCGGTGGGCGGGGCGCGCGGCTCCTTTCCCCTCCCCCGAGCCCCGCCCGGCCCCGATCCCGGCGGGCCCTTAGTCAGGCCCCACCCAGCGCGCTACTAAAGGCACCCGGCAGGCCCTGGGTTTTGCCGGACTGCAGGCGAACGGAGACCCTGTTTTCAGGGCCGGGCTGCGCCCCTCCGTCTGTTCTAACACTGGTCCGGCCGCAAGGGGCTGAGTCTGCAGTCCGCAGGGACAGTCACGCTCCCGCGCCGCTCCCTGTCCCCGCCCCGCGCCCGGCCGGAGGAGCAGCGCCGCGAGCCCGGAGCCTGGAGTGGCCGGCCGAAGTCGAGGTGCGCGTCTCAGACCCAAGCTCCTGGGTGCAGATCCCCGGCTGGGGCGGCCGAAGCTCGGGCCTGGTTCTGCGTCGGCGGAGCGGCGCCGGCGGCCCGGGCCCCACCGGAGGAAGAATCCAGCGGAGCCGACGGTCGACGCGGAGCTTTGGAGGACGCCGCGCCCCAAGCCCGGGTGGGGAAACGGAGGTCCGCAGAGGGAGGGAGAGGGAGAGGGAGCGGGCCTGCCAGAGGCCACCGGGTGAGCCGGGGCCAAAGCCCCAAAACTCCGGCCCGGGGATCTTTATCTGACCTCGGGCGGACCCCCGCAGAGCTGTCAGGCGTCCCGCGCTCTCTGTGACCCGGGCCGGACCCAGCGCTTTAGAGCCCTTCCCGCACATCAGGGGCGGTGCGGATTGCGTCTTGCCACCTCACCAAGCCCCCTATAGCTGAGGAGGACGCCGAGGCTGTGGTGGAGCGGGCAGGAGAGCGCCTTGCCCAGGGTTACCGCCGAGAGCGGGTAAGAGCTGAAGCGCGTTCCCGCGGTCCCGGGAGAGCCCAGGCCCCCTCTCCCGGAGGAATGCGCTGCTACCACTACTGCCCCCCCCCCCCTCCCGGGGGATCTATGCCGCCCCCCCCCGCGCCCCCCCCCCCCACCCCAGGCCGAGTGTGTCCCCGCGGTGCGGGCTCTGGGCTTGATTTCCGGCGTCCTCCCAGTTTCCCCAGGAATCCTTCTCCAAGCCCCGCCCCCCCAAGCGCTGTTCCCCTAGTCCCTAGGATGGCCGCCCTTAGCTTATCACAGAAGGAGGTCAGCAGGGAGACCTGAGAGACAAGGCAGGGAGCCAGGCGCCTTTCCGGCCCAGGGCCTTTTGCAAGGCACCGCAGCAGGCTTTGGCTGAGTCCTGAGCCTCTGTCCTTCAGAACTTCCAGACCTGGGCCTGGGCCCAGCAGGAGGAGGAGACAGCTGGAATCCACATTCCCCGGGTGAGGCCGCCCAGGGGAGGGCAGGGCAGCAAAAATGGGGCCACTGTCCTGTGGGTAAGGAGCATTCCTTTGCAGGTGTTCCCCGGACCCCGGAGACACAGACTCCGAGCCCGACACCTCTGAGAGAGGTGGGCTGATTCACCAAGGCACACCCAGACTCTGCAGGTACCCAGGCTCAGATGCTGCCCACCCGGCGATGCACTGCCCCAGACTAGCCCTGGGCCTGGGGTTCTGCCTGCTGGTGGGCATGGCCCTCTGCTCTCTGTGGTGAGCATACCCCATGGAGCCCTCCCTCCCTACCCCAGACCCCTCCGTCTCTCAGCATCTCAACCCCCAAACCTTGACCCCTTCACAGGATTCCCAGGTCCCACCCCCTTCTCTCGGTGCACCTGTCCCTTCACCCCAGCCCCAGTAAGACTGAACTAGCCTGGCTTATGTATTTTGCTTTGCACTGGCCTGGCCTTCGCACTTGCTCTTTCCTCTGCCTGGACTGTTCTTCTAGCCATGTTAATGTTTATGCTCCAGAATTCACCCTATGTGTTCTTCCCACAAAGCTCTGGGGGCCGCCCCCAACCACCAGCCCCCTGTGTGCAGGGCCTGGCATCAAGAGCATTCCTGTCCCAGGAATGAACGGCTGCACGGCTAATGACTCATTGAGGCTAATGACTCATTGCGGAAAACCAGGAGGCTTTGTCCTCCGAGGTCAGCCAGACCCAAGGAATGATTGGGCGGGGGCGGGGGGAGGGGAGGTGTATCCCAGGTGCACCACGCGGGGCCTGCATTCCCACTGACATGCAGCAAAGTGAGTTTTCAGCCTCACGTGCAAAGTCAGGTCAACAGATGTATTTCCTTCCCAGGGTGTATGTCGAGAACTGGCTGCCGGTCTCCTATGTCCCCTATTATCTCCCCTGCCCAGAGATCTTGTAAGTATGGGCCAGGGCGAATTGGGGGCCCCCGGAGTGGAGGGGGTGAGCGGGTTTTTAAGGTCACTTTGGAGGTTCTTAGGTCCTAAGCTCATGATTCTGAGCAGTTTGATGAGCTGCCACAGGTGTGGAGTGAAATTCCCCCGTTTCAGTCCTTGGGTGTCCTTGCAGTGCCCCCTCCACAGTTGTGACCTTGAGCATGTTGCAAAGCTCTGAGCCTCACTTGCTGTATCTGTAAAATGGGATGATAGCGGTGCCCCTCCCGAGCCAGCCAGAGCATGGGGTACTGTAATGATGCCTGTAAATATCCTGGTGTTGCACCTGGCACGTAGGAGGTGCTCAGGAAAGAGTGCTTTCAGGACTTGACTTCTTTTTCTTTTTTTAATACATTTGTTTATTTTATTTTATTTTTTATTTTTGGCTGCATTGGGTCTTCTTAGCTGCACACGGGCTTTCTCTAGTTGTGGCGACCGGGGCCACTCTTCGTTGAGACGCGCGGGCTTCTCATTGCGGTGGCTTCTCTTGTTGCGGAGCATGGTCTCTAGGTACGCGGGCTTCAGTAGTTGTGGCATGTGGGCTCAGTAGTTGTGGCTCGCAGTCTTAGTTGCTCCGCGGCCTGTGGGATCTCCCTGGACCAGGGATCGAACCCTTGTCCCCTGCATTGGCAGGCAGATTCTTAACCACTGCGCCACCTGGGAAGTCCAGGACTTGACATTTTGCGCAATTTTGTGTTCTCTGTGGCTTCAAAGAAGAAATGGACACGTGACCAGTCTCCCCCACATAACAAATCTGACATTTTGTCAGTTAAGAGTGAAAAAGATTTGGTTATAGATGAACCTAGAACTTGAAATGATTCCTACTGATTGCGTCACTTTTTATATCCGATATCAAACGTATCTCAGACTTGCCAAGATGGGATGGAACAGTCTGCCGTTCAGATCGCCCCAGCGCTCTTGTCGTTCAGCTGTCCTTAGCGAATAATTCTCTGCCCTGGGCAGGTTTTTCTGTGACGGCGCCGGCCTGATCCCAGTGACGTCCTCTCACCGTGCTTTGTTTCATGCCCCAAATAAGTGCTGGTTTATAAGAACCAGTGTGTTTCCCAGCCAAGTCCTCTGTGTCATCAGACTAAAACTAATAACAATAATTTTCAAAGTCCAAAAAAAAAAGAGTGAAAAAGGTGATTTGGGACAGTCTCAAGGGGGCATTTAGCCACCCAGCCTTGTTTTTCATGACAGCAAGAGGAAAGTTTAAAATCTGGATGATAGACTACTAACTAACAACAAAGTGTGTTTCACTATTATAAACATAGAATACAGTAAATTAGGAGGCTGGATAACAGAAAAGACAAAAGAAAATGAAATACCCTCTTGTGTTTTGCTGGTCCAAGTCATACTCTGACTCCAGAGTTCATTGTCAGCTCGTTGGTTGCTACGCTTTCTATCTGAACAGATTGTTCTAAAAAGCAGAAAGGCTGCTTGGTATTGAAAGTAGCTGTGACCACAGCGTTTTTGTGATTTTTATCCAGTTTCCCCAGAATTGGCTTGCTTTTTTGGCATCTGGTCACCATCATTTTATTCCACCCAGGGACTGGGCCCTAATTCTTGAATCCCTCTCCCTTTCCCACCAGCAAGTTTGCAGCATTTAGGTTGTTTCCAGTTTCCCAGCGTTCTAAATCAGTTTGTAATGAGCAGCTTTGGATAGGCCGCTTTTTCCATCTTAAAGATCCTTTCCTTTGGTAAGTTTCTGAGCCAAAGGATATGGCTGAGGTATTCATCCATCGCGTCAGGTTGCTCTCCAGGGGGACAGGGGCACACACACACTCGAACTCACACAGATATGCCACCCCCTCCACCCCGCTGCAGCTGCATTGCACCTGGGCCGGTGCTGGAAGTATTAGGTGCTATGAAAAACAAAAAGCAAACCACCCATGACTCCAGACATGGGAAATGCGATGTGGTTTGAATTTCATTTCTTTGATTCCTACCAGGCCCTCACCTCCCCCACGCCTTCCCATTTCCTCTTTGGTGACCCGCCTGCTCCAGCACCTTCTCTCCTTGGCCTGTCGGTGGGTCCTCTATCACCACCCTTGGCCGAAAGTACTTGCTACATTTTTTTTCCTTTGCAGTTGGTCTGCCTTTTGGTTCTACTGAGTTATTTTTTTTTAATAGATTAAAGTTGGAGAGTTTTGTTTGTTTGAAATGGTCACATCTTCCCCTCTGTTCACTTGGATCTCTTCTTTACTTTTAGTTTCATGACCTTCAGAGGTTTGGAAATGTGAAGTTCCTTTTTTTGGCGCTGGCTCATCTGTGGCTTTGGAATTCTTATGTCTCACCCGTGAAAGTGGCCAGAGCAGAGTTGTGTCCAGGCTGGTGGGGGAAAGGGAAATACCGAAGGCCAGGGAAGTGTGGAACAAGGGCCCCTTTCCCCTTCTCACTTCTGACCACCTTCTCAGAGTCCCATCACTTTCTTTTCTTCTTTCTTTTTTTTTTTCTTTTTGAAGATGTTGTCTTCTTTATTTATTTTTGGCTGTGCTGTGCAGCACGCAGGATCTTAGTTCCCTGACCAGGAATCAAACCCGCACCCCCTGCAGTGGAAGCGTGGACGGCCAGGGAAGTCCCCCATCCCTTTCTGAGCAGGGGCCTAACATGTGCTTGTCTGTGTGAAACTAGGGCAGGGGGCCAATTGGATGGATCAACTTTTAAAAATTGTTGCTTCCAGAGTATAGCCTGATCACAGAAGGACACATACAATAGGGTTTCACTTCTAAGAGGTCTCTGGAATAGTCATATTTATAGAGACAGAAGTAGGAACAATGTTACCAGGGGCTGGGAGAGGGAATGGGGAGTTAGTGTTTCAGGGGAACAGGGTCTCAGTTTGGGAAATGAAAAAGTTCTGGACATGGATGGGGGTGATGGTTGCCCGACAATGTGAACGTCCTTTAACGCCCCTGAACTGTACACTTTCAAATGGCTAAAATGGGAAATCTTTGTTATGTATATCTTACCACACACACAAAGCATAGACTGAAAAAACTAGGAAAGCTCCAGGAGGCTTAAGCCATCCCATGGTAGGTGACGTACTGAAGAGACCCAAGTGGATGGCAGGCACCCACGTCCTCAGGTGGTCTGAGCCTTACAGGCGAGCTCAGGCCTCTGCTGGAACAGGTTCTGACCCGGTCCCTGGGTGGCCTTGAGCAAGCCTTCCCATCGCCCAGGCCTCACTTCCACCCTGGGGAACGATATTATTGTCCCCATTTTAAGGGTGGGGGAACTAATCCCCAAGGAGTGAGATGTCCGGCCCCTGGTCTCTCCAGCCAGCTGGCGGCAGAGCCAGAGACATGTCACTGGCAGCCTCCTGTGTCTGACCCTGTCGCCGGCCACCTTCTTCCTTAATCAACCCTCCTTCCTAATCCCCCCAGGTTGGCCGCAGCTAGTGGGGGCCAGCCACACAGACAGCCTGCCAAGAAGGGGCCAGGGTGCTGCCCTTACCATTCGCTCCGTGCTGGGCACTGGCTGACAGGCCCCGACTTACATACCTCTCTTACCTCTCACGACAGCTCTAAGGGTTAAGGGTGCTGCCTCATTTTACAGATAAGGGAAAATGGGTGTATCAGTCAGCCTTCCACTAAAGAAACAGAACCAGGAAGAGGGAGGGAGACTGACTGACTGACTGACTGACTGATTGATTGACTGAAAGCAATCGGCTTACACGACTCTGGGGTGGCGAAGCCAGTCTGAAATCCACGGAGCGGGCCGTCGGGAAGGGTGGGCTGGAACTCTTCGGCAGGAGCTGACACTACTGTCCACCGGCAGAATTTCTTCTTCAGGGAAACCTCAGTTCTATGCTATAGCTTTTCAACTGCCCGTACCAGGCCTGCCAGACTATGGAGGATGGTGTAGATGTCACTGACATCTACAAAACCTGTACCTTCACAGCGACGCCTTGATTGGTGGTTGTGTAACTGGCTTCTTCAGCTGACCGTCACCGTAGGTTCAGGTTAAGTAACTCGCCCACCCAGGCTAGAAAGTGGCAGAACTGGGCTCACCGGGCCTTTACAGCTCCGCAGACCTTCTCCCCAGTGCCCAGGCTCTTCCAGAGCAATATGTTTAAAAGAGAGACAGAAAAAGACTTTGGAGACAGATGGTACCAGGCTGGAATCACTGCCCTGCCACACGGTGACCCTGGATAGACCGCCTCTATAGGAGTCCAGCCCCGACAGAGTGGACAGGGCAGTGGGGGTGGGTCAAGGGTGTCTGGGGGGTTGGGGGTGCCTGTCCCATGGGGGTGCTTCACCTTGACCTCATCCTTCCCTGCTGAGTGTTTCTGCCCCCCACCGGCACTAATGGCTCTGTCTCACCTCTCCCACCAGCAACATGAAGCTGCAGTACAAGGGGGAGAAGCCATTCCAGCCTGTGACACCGTAAGCAGACTGTCACTTCCCCGTTTGTGGCCCCGGGGTTGGGAGCTGCCTCCCCTTAACCACTCACCCTTCTTGATTACAGATCACAGTACCCTCAGCCCAAGCTGCTGGAGCAAAAGTAGGTGTTGATTAGGGCCTGGGCCCAGAATGGGGAGACCTGGGGTGGAGGCGGGGGCGCGGGCCTCTGATCTGGAAGTTGGGGTACTGGAGGTGTCCACTGGCCTCGGGGTCTGGGTCGTCTGGGACCTGGGCTCCGGTCCAGCTCTGTCACTCGCTGTGTGACCTTGGGCAAGTTAGCCAACCACCCCGGGATTTTTCTGCACAGGTGGATAATACTAATACCCACCTGATAGGAGGTTGGAGGCCCAGAGGAGACGGTGTTTGCAAAATGCACAGCAGGGAGTTCCCTGGCAGTCCAAGTGGTCAGGACTCCGAGCTTTCACTGCTGGAGGGCCTGGGTTCCATCTGCGGTCAGGGAACTGAGATCTCTCAAGCTGCGTGGCGCGGCCAAAAGTAATAATAATAATAATAACACAGAGCACTGTGCCTTCTGCGTAGCCGCGCTCGATCCGTCGTCGATGATGATGTTGATGACCCCCGTCTCCAAGGCACTTAGCGGGCACCGGAAATGCCGGGCTCCTCTAGACACTGGGCATGCGTTAACTCCTGGTCTTGACCACGCTGGGAAGTAGCTATGACTATCCCCACTTTCCACATGAGGATACTGGGGCCCAGAGACGGGGATGAAGCTGCCCAGGGTCACACAGCTTTGGCAGGGCCAAGATGAGAGGGAGGCTTTCCCAGGGGAGGGTCTCAGCCCCCACGGCCTCCTCTGCTGCCAGGCCCACAGAGTTCCTGACACTCACACCCTGGCTAGCGCCCATCGTCTCCGAGGGAACCTTCGAGCCGGAACTTCTGCGTCATATCTACCAGCCGCTGAACCTGACCGTCGGGGTCACGGTGTTTGCCGTGGGGAAGTGAGTAGTGGGCTGGGCTGGGCTGGGCTGGGGGAAGGGGGGTTATAAATTCTGAGCCCCAGGAATTTATAGTCTGGGGAGAGACAGGACCCCAACCCGGGCACCAGGGAGGCCCTGAACCAGGTGCTGTGCAGGTGGGAAGGTACAGAGTGGAGTATGCTGGTGGGAGGGGAGCTTCCTGGAGGAAGGGGGTCTGGCCCTGGCATGGAAGTGGGGAGGGGGAGGCAGCCCAGGTGAGGGGGCAGCAGGAGCCTTTGTCAGGAGACACCCTTGTCCCTTCACCCCTTCTGCTTCCCCTGAACCGTCCAGGCAGGTGTGAAGGAGTGGAAAGCCCCCCAGACCACCGCATAGAATTGGGGGTCCGTGATCAGGCCACAGGCAGGTCAAGAGACCCAGGCAGAGCCGGCCCATCCTTGGGGGCCCTCTCTCCTCCAGCCTCCGGCCTGCGGGCTCTCTGGGCACCTCCTGTTTTCCCCTCTCCTTCCTCACCCCGCCTGCCCTTTCCTTTAGGGGCCATCACCTGGCAGCTTCCCTCTGGGTCCCTTTCTGGGACTCCTGAGAGAGGGACCCTAATGGGTCCCCAGCAGCTAAGCACTGGCCAGATGATGGATGGCCCAGCGGGGATCAGGGGACCCCCCCACCCCTGGCCCAATCGGCACCCCGCACCCAGCACCACCCACCTTCCCTTGACTCGGCCACTTCCCCGTTTCTTGGCTCCTTTCCTCTCTCTGAGGCTCAGTGTCTGTGCCTAGGAAGTGGGGACTGTGGTCCCTGCCTTCTAGGGAGTTTATGAGGCTAGAAGGAGAGAAGAATCCCTTAGAACACTGCCTGGCACTTAGTAAGTGCTCAGTAAAAGTTAGCTGAGTCTGTGAATATGAGTCATCAATCATCATTATTAGGACGGTCTTAAGAGGTTGGTACTAAGATGGTGGGAATTTGACAGACAGGGACCCCGAGGGGCGGACCTGAGTGACTTCTTGAGATGGGAAGCTGGGAGGTGGACCCCAGCCTGGCCAGCCCCAGCCCTGTCCGTGTGGTGCTAGCACCTAGTGGGGACCCAGGCAGTGGCCCCGCTGAGGCCACGGTGCATGATGGGATTCTCTCCACCAGGTACACCCAGTTCGTCCAGCGCTTCCTGGAGTCAGCCGAGCAGTTCTTCATGCAGGGGTTCCAGGTGCACTACTATGTCTTCACTAACGACCCCACGGCCGTTCCTCGGGTCCGGCTGGGCTCTGGCCGCCTCGTCAGCATCATCCCCATCCTGAGGCACTCCCGCTGGGAGGAGATCTCCACACGCCGCATGCAGAGCATTAGCCAGCACATTGCCGAGAGGGCGCACCGGGAGGTCGACTACCTCTTCTGCCTCGATGTGGACATGGTGTTCCGGAACCCGTGGGGCCCCGAGACCTTGGGGGACCTGGTCGCTGCCATTCACCCCGGCTACTTCGCTGTTCCCCGCCAGCAGTTCCCCTACGAGCGCCGGCCTCTTTCCACCGCCTTTGTGGCGGATGGCGAGGGGGATTTCTATTATGGCGGGGCGGTCTTTGGGGGGCGGGTGGCCGAGGTATACGAGTTTACCAGAGGCTGCCACATGGGCATCCTGGCAGACAAGGCCAACGGCATCATGGCGGCCTGGCAGGAGGAGAGTCACCTGAACCGCCGCTTCATCTCACATAAGCCCTCCAAAGTGCTGTCCCCCGAGTACCTCTGGGATGACAGGAAGCCCCAGCCCCCCAGCCTGAAGCTGATCCGCTTTTCTACCCTCGACAAGGACACCGACTGGCTGAGAAGCTGATGGCTGAGCCGGGGCTGCCGTGGATGGGGGGACCCCAGTGAGCGCCCAGCTCACCGGAGCCTCCCTGCACCGGTGCCTCACTTCTCAAGCCTTAAGTGAGACCAGCCCTGTGCTGTCCACCTCTCAGTCTGCCAGCAGAATCCAATGGGAAAATGGGCCTGTGAAGACCTTTGTAAACTGTGAAGGGTGGTGCGCATATGAGGAGAACGCCAAGATCATGTAGCCTGTGTCCCAAGAACAGCAGGACAGGAGGCGGGGAGACCAGAGGTAGAAAAAGACAGGGCCCGGCAGGCCTCACCCAGCACACGTGCCTTGGGGCAGGCTCTGGAGTCTCAGCCCCGCCCAGTACCTCAAATTCCCCCTCTGCCCCCCTTCTGTTGCCTGTTGCCCTTAAAGTTGCACTTCTAACACTGTGTGAAAGGCATCCCGGACCCCTTTTCTCTGGCTCCAGGAGTCCTGGATACTGTGATGTCCCCCAGCCACACGGAGCCAGTCCCTCGCTCAGGTCCCTGAGGGAGCCTTTGAAATCGCCCAGGTCTAGGCTCGCTCTGGTTTCATGTCCCACCTCCCTTGAGGTGCACCACACTCCCTGGCACCAGCCGCCTCCTTTGTAAGAGGGTTTGGGCAGTTTTTAATAAAGGTGGCGTGTGCTTGGCCCTAATCGGGGTTTCTTCACCTGCACATCCGGGTATCTTGGCCACCAGCCCGCAGGGATGCAGACAGCCTGGGTTGCAAATACACTCAGCTCGGGTGGGTGTGGTCAGGGTACAGTTTTCCAGAGAACCTGGGCTGATGCCGCTGCAACAGACAGGGTTTCACCCTGCTTCTCCTGGGAGATGGGTGAAGTGGAAGTGTCGCCAGATATGCTCTCCTGCGTTGGGGGGCGCAGAGCCCACCAGCTGGATACCCTGTGGGGTCTTGGTCCCTGAGCACGTAGCAAATATGTCTGCCGGGGTTCCTGCATCCACGGTCAGCCTTAGCCCTGGGATGCCCCTGGCAGGCCTGGGCCCCCAAGGCCATGGTGCAGGCCCAGGATTAGAGGGTCTTCAGAGTCCTGCGGTGGTTCCTCTGCCTGGTGGGACAGAGATGCATCGGGGGGTGGCCCAGTGTCCACTCCCCTGGGGGCAGCATCATCTTTGCCACGTAAGGCAGGGGCGGAGGGCGGGGGGTGATGCGGTCTGTGGCCACGTCGGGAGGAGGAGGAACCCACCCACCTGACCACCCCTGGCAAAACGGGGGCCAGCCCCAAGTCCACTCTTCCTGCAGCCTGCATTTTGGGCGGCAAGCAAGGACAGACTGCAAGAGTGTGGACAGACTGAGTGACCGCTGTGAGGAGACAGCCTGCGCTGGAGAGGACGGTCAGGGAGAGGCCCCGAGGGGCTCCCTGGGCAGAGGGACAAGGGTGGACCCGTGGCCCATGTGTCGCTAGTGGGGAGCACCTTAACCATGGTGCCTGGACCTGCCCCAGGGTGTGTGTGAGGCCAGCAGTGTTGAATGGGCAGGCCCTGCCTTCAAGGAGCTTCCATGTTGGAGCATGGAGAGCGCCCTTAATGTGGAGACCAGAGAAGCCCTCAGGAGCAGGTGGCCCTGAGGCCCTGAGGCCCGGGCAGCACCATCCTTGCTGCGGGGAAGTGAGCCCCTTCTCACTCCCAGCCCAGCTGATGGGCCCTTCTCAGCCGTGGCTCAAACCCCAGGCACTATGGCTACCCTGGTCTCCATCCCAGGGCACAGGCCTCAGACACAGTGGAGTGAGTTACAGTGCCCAACTCCTGGACCCAAACCGGGGTCCAGGCTACTTTCCAAAAAGGAGCTGAGGGCTTGGGGCCAGAGCTGCTCCGTGGGTGGGAAGAAGGGGACTGGTAGGAGTGGGAGGGGTGGCAGGAGACAGGCCCGACCCAGCAGAGGGAGGGGGAGTGCCGGAAATAGAAATAGACAAAATTACGGATGCAAAATGTCTGCAGTGCCCCCTGCCAGGGAGGCCCCTGAAACTTAAACTTGCTGTCCCCTCATGGCCACCTACCACCTCCCCACTCCCTACAGTCCAGCATCCCTGCTCTGCCACAGGGCCTGGCCCTGCACACCTCCACTCACACGGCCTGCTGGTCAGGCCTCCCTGTCCAATCACCTGACCAATTCCTGGGGACAGACTCCTGACATCTCCAGAAAGCCTGCCTTGACTTATTCCCCCTCCAGGGTGGGTGCCTTTCAGTGTTCCCATAAATCCTCATCCCTATGTCATCATTGACAGTGTTCTGCCCATCTCCACCCCTTTCCCCAGTTGGTAAACCCCAAGAGGGTACAGATGGCGGTCAGCCAGGTTTACCCTGGTACCCGAAACCCAGGAGGCATTCCATGAATGTTTGTTGAATGACTGCATGAATGTGAGGCAGCTGAGAGAACACGGGTTTGAGTCTGTCCTAGCACACGAGGGATGCTGGGCAGGTTACTCTATCTCTCTGAGGCCCTGGGGTGACGATCAAATGGGATTATGGCTGGGAGACCTCTGGGCACTGACTTCTGGGCACGTACTTGGAGAAGTAGATAGGTCTGGGACCTAGCTAGGCAACATGCCCAACCCTGGGAGAGGGCAGATGACCATCATAGCCCCCACTGTGCAAAGGAGGAAACTGAGGCAGACCCCATCCCTGGCTGCATCTCAGGGATGCATGCTTGGGTGGGGTGAATAACGCACCCACTGAGCTCCTTCCAGTTGAGATGCTGTGGCTCTGATAAAGCCACATGGATCGTGTCCCCTGCTGCCCCCAACCTGCAGTGATCCCCAACTCCTTGCCCCACACTCAGCCCCCTGTGTGGTCTGGTCCAGACACCCTCCCCAGT
Source organism: Aethalodelphis obliquidens (assembly GCF_003676395.1). NCBI lineage: Eukaryota > Metazoa > Chordata > Mammalia > Artiodactyla > Delphinidae > Aethalodelphis > Aethalodelphis obliquidens. The sequence goes on from NW_020837951.1 coordinate 3,538,764, forward strand.
GTGTGCACCCCTCACTCCTACCCCAGCCTCCCTACAGCCTTCCTCCCCCAGGGACCCCACCAAGCCCTCCCCCCCACAGAGCCCCTGCCTGCAGCGCCCCTCCCTGAAGCCCCCCATCCAAGAGGGACTCACCTCCAAGGCTGGGCTCAGAGGCCACAACCTTGGGCTCCTGTGCAACCACAGCCTTTGAGGTCAGAATGATCTGGGTTGAAACCCACAGCGGGGCCACGTCACAGCCCTGTGACAGGCAATCTCGTGTGGTGACTCTCAGAGCCTCAGTTTCCTCCACTGAAGATAAGGTCAGTCCCTCTGACCTTGGGAGGGAGTGTTGGGGATTAAAGCAGGGGGAAGGTGCCCAAAGTGCTTGGACTCAGGAGGTCGTCTGGCTGAGGGCGCCCAACACAGGACAAGGCCTCTGATGGTCAGCGCAGCCTCAGTGAAGGTAAAGAGCAATGATTCCGAGTCCCCCGTTCACTTAGAGCTGAGTGACCTTGAGAGCTGAAGCCACTGTTCACAAATAAAAAGTCAAAATCACTGAGCACCCAGGGGGTGTTCTTACTAACACTAACTACCGCCGACAGTCATTCAGCCAGTGGTGGGCCCCTCCTCCCTGGGCTCCTCCAGCCCCCTTTCACCAGCCAGGGCTGCAGCTGGCGACAGGCTGGACCTCGTGTCCGGAAGTCCTGCCAGGAAAACAAGGAAGGGAGTGTAGGGGGGGTGGTGGTAGGGGCGGCTTGACCTTCTTTGCTGTACCCCGTGTCCACTGCCGCCTCCAGGACTGCCTGTCCCAGCCATGCGCTCATGCGCTGAGCTGGCCCCAGCAGGTGGCATACGGGGTAGGACGGAAGGATGGGGGTGTACAATCTCACATCTCCAGGTCTACACTACCACCCGGCCCAGCCCCCGCCCGGTTGCGTTTGGGGCGGCTGGAGGTCCTAGGGGGCACAGGAGGAACAGAGCAGGTGGCGGAGGTGGGAGACGCGCTCTGACTCCCCGGTGCGCTGCGCGCGAGCGCGCGGCAAGGCGGGGCTCACGTGCACGCGACGTCCACGGGCCCGCGCAGGCCCCGTGTGCGCTCCCGGCCGTAGACTCTAGGCCCTGCTGCCCCGGCGGGGTCCACCCGCGTCACCCGGCGAGAGGCAGACCGCTGCGCGTCCCCGAGCTCGCGCGGCGGGGTCCGCCCCTCACACCTGCGGTAGGCAGGGCAGGGGCGGGGCGGGGCGGGGCCGCGGCGGTCCCCGCCCACCCGGCCGGAGCCCGGGAGCCCGGGCGGAACCCAGCAGCGGGGCCCGAGCGGCCGGCGGCGCGGCGCAGACAATGGGAGCGGCGCTGGCGGCGGCGGTGGCGCTGGCGGAGCCCCGGGCCCGGCGGGGACGGGAGGCCGCGCCATGAGCCCCGCAGCCTGGCGCCCCCCTGCGCCGCGCGCGGGCCGAGGCCAGCGGCCTCTGCGAGCCCTGGGCCCCGCCCTGGGGCCGGCGATGTGCTGCCAGGGCTGAGGATGATGGTAGATTGCCAGGTGAGTGCCCCGCCCGGCCGCGACCGCCCTCCCCACCGCCAGGGGGTGGAGGAAGGACCGCGTGCCCGCTCCCCCCCCGCCCGCACCCCATCCAGCCGGGAAGGAGCACCGCGCCGAGTCCACGCTGAGCGCGCGCTTACGCAGCAGTTCCGCGTCCCACCCTTCCTGGTACAGCTGGGAAACTGAGGCCAGGAGAAAGACACGGACTGGCCCGGGGCCACGAGGTGGGCAGAGTCCAGAAGAGAAGGGAGGGTTCCAGCCTCCAATGCCAGTACTCAGCCACTATCATGGGGTTTCCTTTGGGAATGAGAGCCCCTAAGATTCTGGGGGACCCCTGTTCACCCCCACCCATGAGGGGCCCTTTCCTCTCGGTATCCCGACGCGCCCACAGGTACATGCGCACACATTGACTTCACAGGTGGGGACCATGGCGTAGATCCAGAGGAGAGCGGACACAGAAGTGACAAGGGGGAAAGAAGAAATTGGTTGGAGGCAGCTCTACCACGGGGCAGGACCATCTAGTCTCCTGGCAACATGCCCAGGGCTCAAAGCGTGAGGGACAGAGGTGCCAGGCAGACGGGCTGGGCGTCTCCAAGGTTCCCGGGGGTCGGCGTAGGCAGGAACAAGCCTGGAGAGGACAGTTCCTCGGGTCCTGCATCCACCACTCTGGGCACCTGGAACTAGGATGAGATTCCCCCGTAGTGTGGAGGGAATTACAGGAGAGAAGTCCTTGGTTTACTCCACTGTAATTTGGGGTGCATAGATGGAGTGATCCCGAGGGTCCTGCAGCTCGTAGAAGAGTCTTTTGGCCTTGGTTCTCCATCCCTGACCCACTGTGCTCCAAGTCTTCCGGGTAGAAAATGCTTTCTACTCCTTCGAGGTCCTTCTGAGCAGGGGGCAGCCTGGGGACCTCGGGACCTGGGTGGTACAGAATGAGGCAGAGCATTGGACCACGTCTTTGTTGGCACCTGGGGGTCCTCATTTGGAAGTGGGTGGAGTCACTGCCCTGGTTGGAGTGAGGAGGCGTCCGGAGTGAACTGGACACCAGGACAGTGGCGGGAAAGAGGGGAGCAAGAGAGGCTTCTGAGGTCCTGCACATCGCCCCTGGAGCCGGCAGGTCCTGCTCCTTTGCCCCTCCGGGGTAGGGAGAGTCGCTGCCTTGACTACACCCAAACAAAGGTGTGTGTTTTGTTTTCTGGTTTTCCTGCCTGGGGCTGCAGTGCTGGGGATAACCACCAGGGGGCGGGCTGTGCTCACTCTGCTCAATGGAGCAACTGGAGCAGGGAAGGGGCACCCGGGAGTCATTCTGGGCATCCCCCTGCCTCCGACCCAACAGGCACCTTTTATTGCTAGCCTCCAGGTCCACAATATGAGCTGCTCAGAGGCAGGAGGGGGCTCCAAGATCCTCTATTGATTCAGCTACTGTGCCCTGGGCACTCACCCAGGAGCTTACAGCTTGGAAGGGCAGATGGACAAAAGCAGGAAAGCAAATCCCCGTGAGAGAGAAGAGCAAGTGCTCTAGGGAATGAGTCAGGGCCCTGGAAGGAGGGCCAGGAGCCCCTGGAGGGTCTAAAAGGCCTCCAAGGTGACGTTGATGCTGTGACCAGAGAGACAAGAGCAGCCTAGCCCTGCACACTCTGTGAGCAGTGAGCCTGGGGGAAGGTCAAAGGTGCAGAGACTTGGAAACAGAAGATTTTGTAGCCAGGAGGAAGTGAGACAGGAGCCAGTGTGGCTGGGAGAGCTGAGAAGGAGAGCGGGGAGGAGGGCAGGGCAAGACCTGGAAGGACGTCCCGGTGTCTGTGCCATGCGACATCGCCTAATGTAGCGCGTACAAGGACAAACACTGACCCTCTCAGTGTCTGAGACCAGGAGGCAGGCTCAGCTCAGCTGGGAGCCTCTGCCTCGAGGTCCCCCAGGAGGCTGGGCTGTGGTCTCAACTGAGACTCAGTCAGGGTGGGGTCTGTCTCTGAGACCATTCTCGGGTTATTGGTGGGATTCATCTAGGCAATGGGTGGGTGCAGAGAGATATTCCGGAAGGAAATGTCCTGTGGTCAGGGTTGATTTGAGGAGGGGAGGTTATGATGCTGAAGATGAGAATGATGATTGGGTCTGGCATCTACCAAGTGCTCACCTGCGCTCCGTCCTCACTGCCCCGGGTCACCTGCATGGGCATCAGGTTCCTGGGCTCTGCCTGGAACACTGGCTTGGCTGCACTTGGCTGGGGTAGCAGAGGTGGGACTTGGTCCACTGGAGGTGGGGTGGTGTATTAGTTTCCTTTAGCTGCTGTAACAAAGTACCATAAACTGTGCGACTCAAAACAACAGAAATTTATTCTCTCTTAGTTCTGGAGGCCACCATGCTCTTCGAAGACTCTAGGAGGGGATCCTTCCTTGCCTCTGCCAGCTTCTGGTGGTTGCCAGCAATCCTTAATGTTCCCTGCCTTTTAGACGCATCCCTCCAAACTCTGCTTCCATACTCACGTGGCCTCCTCTGTGTGTATGTGTCCAGTTTTCCCTCTTCTTATAAGGACACTGGTCATTTGATTAGGGCCCACCCTACTCCAGTATGACCTCAGCCTAACTTGATCATGTCTGCAAAGACCCTATTTCCAGAGAAAGACAAATATCATGTGATATCGCTTATATGTGGAATCTTTAAAAATGGCGCAAATGAAGTTATTTACAAAACAAATAGAGTCACAGATGTGGAAAACAAACCTATGCTTACGAAGGGGGAAAGTGGCGGGGGGAATAAATTGGGAGATGGGATTGACATGTACACACTACTATATATAAAACAGATAACTAATAAGAACCTGCTGTATAGCACAGGGAACTCTACTCAGTACTCTGTAATGGCCTATATGGGAAAAGAATCTAAAAAAGAGTGGATATATGTAGATGTATAACTGATTCACTTTGCCGTACAGCAGAAAGTAACACGACATTGTAAATCAACTATAATCCAGTAAAAATTAATTTAAAAAAAAAAGAGTGCTCCTAAAAAAAAAAAGACTATTTCCAAATAAGGTCTTATTCACAGGTGCACAAGGTTAGGACTTCAACTTATCTTTTGTGGGGACACAGTTCAGTCCACAACAAGGACACAGAAGTGATTCTACCCCCGAAGGCCAGGTACCCAGGTGTCCTCAGGGATGGGGGCAGCAGTTGGGGTCTGATCAGGTCTCCGGGGCTTGGCCCCCGGCTGGAGGTTTTGGGGTGTGAGTGGAGCCTGGGGGTGCCCTGTAGGGGACAGCACGGCTCCCCAGCTCGGCGCGTCCTGACGCAGCACCAGCAGGTGGCGCTGTGCCCTCCTTGCGACGGCCCCGGCGCGGCTCTGAACAGCCGCGGCGCGTAGACAAAGGTCTCACCTTCCAGTTGCGAGGAGACGACAGACACAAAATTGTAAACAGTCCAGGAGCACAGTCAGTTCAGAGGTGACGCGCTGCGGAGGAAATCAAACGAGGCGGGGCCCCGGGGTAGTGACTGGGTGGCGACCTGGATGGGCCGCCACGGGGCCCGACCCCGTCAGACCCCCAAGGGTTAGTTTTTCGTTTCCTGCTATACCTGCAAGCTGAGCCGACCCTTCTCAGCTGCTTGCAGGGGCCCTGCAGCTATGATTACACTGGGGGTGGTTTCCAGACAGCTCTCCCATTACCGCCGGCCGGGTGTCCGTGCGTCCCAGATGTTGGGGGGATCACAGAAGGCAGCCATGGGGATGGGTGGGCAGGCCGAGCAGGTCAATGCTTGAGGGGTCCCTTCCCCAGAGACCCTGCCCAAAGGGGGCGATGCTGCCTGAGCTCTCCCATGGCCCGCCTGGTGGGGTTCTGCCCAGTTGTACAAAGCGGGGAGCACCATCTGTTGCCGAGGACCAGGGCCCCTGGGCTCCCCGAGGCATCACTGAGATGCAGCAAAGTGCCCCGCGTGGCCCTGGCCCGGGAGGTGGAGGCCGTTTCTTCCTGTGTCCTTTGGGCGCTTCCGCATCTCACAAGGCCGGGGCCAGTAGCCCTTGGCGGTGGGTCACTGAGGGATTTACGCAGCAGATGTTCATCGAGGGCCTCAGAACTGAGCACTTGGCCCGTGCGGAGCACCTTGACTCCCATCTGAGGGGATCTGACCATAGACACAAGGGACAAGGGTATAGGACAAGCAATAGATCCAGTGGGGAAGGCATTGGGCTGGGACCCTGGGGACCTGGGTTTGGTGGCCGCTCGGCCAGCAGTCGCACACTGGCCACGGGGCCACGCTCTGTAGAGTTCTAGGCCACTCCCACACCTCCATCCCGGGCTGCAGAGATGCCTGTTGTAACGACAGCCAGCCCATGGCACCTTCCCTGCGTCCGGCCTTGGGCTGCAGTGTCTCGCTGTATCTGCAAGATCAGCACTGCTGCCATCCTCACTTTTGGGAAACTGAGGCCCTGGAAGGCCCAGGGACTCCCACAGCTAGATAGTGGCAGGGCTGGTGAGGGCGCGTCCCTGCGTGCAGACAAGCCTGGGAGGGGCTCGGCATGGGCGTGGGCGTTGGGGGCAAATTCCTTCCAATTACAGTGAGCTCCCAACGGTCAGGGCAGGGCAGGCCCCAAGGTGGTGGTTAACAGCGGGAGTGGAGACGTAAACAGAGCTAATGAACCCCTTTGTCCTCACCCAGCTGTAATGAAGGCTTTGAACTCTGTTCTCTGCATTTTCTTAGGGTTCTGGGTTTTTGAACCTCAGTGAGCCTTCTCTTAGGGTCACGGCTGAGTGGTCTCCCTGGGGGTGGGGGAATGAGGTTTTGGGGCGTCAATGTCTCCTCCCAGGGCAGCCAGGCCAGGGTGAGGAGGTGGAGAGGAGAGGGCATCTCCCTAAAAATGATAAGTCCCAGGAGAAAGGAGAGTTCCCATGGCAACCGGGAGGAGTTGCTTGGCAACTACGGGTCCCCAAAATACTTGCCTGCAGGAAGGCTCGGGGCTGGGGCTTTCCCATGGCCTGTGTGTAGCCTTAGCCACTCTGGCTGATCTACCACACCCTCCTCTTCCACCCAGCAGCCTCAACCTCTGAGTCTTCCTGAGGGAAACCCTAGCCTGCTCCCCGCTCCCCATTGCCCCACCCTGCCAGCCAGCCACCGGGCATCAGGCCAGTCTCCTAGCAACGGCTATTTCCTGGACACCTGAGTGACAGTTGATGGTAGCAGAATGTCATAAAGTGCAGGGTCAGAGGGCACAGCAGGTGGAACCCAGTACCAGCCAGGGTTGGGGGGAGTATGGTGTCTTGTGCTTTGCACCCCCTGCACGCTGAAGCCATGAGTCACCTGGGCCTGGAGCAGGGCGGCAACGCAGGGTGTTGCTGGAGGGGGCGACGGGTAGAGCGCTGAGATAGAGGATTTCTGTTCTGGGCCGCCTTGCAGACTTGGTTGTGTGGCCCTGGCATGCCCCTTCTTACTAGCCTCAGTTTCCCCGTCTGTAGTCACAGCTACCCTTGTACCCGTGTGTTCACCATTCAGTGCATAAATTATGCCACCTATGGGGCCTTGGGGTGGGAGGGTGAGGGACCAGGACCAGGCCAGGCACTGCTTCTTCATCTGCCCATCTGCATCCGTCTCCACGGTCCAGGGGAGGCAGGCGGCCTCGTGCTTAAGGCCATTCACTGGCTTTGGAGATGGACACCTGTGTCTGTATCGCAGCTCAGTGCTTAGCACTCAGTGTCCTGGAACAGGCATTAAACCCGTGGTGGCTCACTGCTCCCCAGTGTGAGGAAATGGGGTGCCACGGGGATGGAAGGCAGTCTGGCCCTGTGGGCCTCTTAGGAGCTGCTTTAGTTTGTGGGCACCGACCCCGTGCCCAGCAGCCCCAAGGACAGGGATGAGGGCTGTGGGTAGCCAGGAAGGAGCCCCTCGACCACAGGACAGGGTGGCGTGTTGGAAGGGAGGAGAGGCTGGTAGGGGCCAGGCTGCCCAGTGGTTGGATTTTGGAGCTGGGCAGGGAGGAGTGGGACTGCTGGTGACCCCGAGCCAGGATTCTAGACTGACCGTGACCGTTCACTCTCTGAGTGACCTCGGGCCATCGTCTCACCCCTCTGTGCCTCCCTGGCCGCATCTGTCAAACGGGGAGGGGGCGTGCCCACCTCCAGGGTTGGGGGAGGCTCCGGCGGCACCCGGTAACCCGGTGCTGGACACCTGTGTTCGGCGTGCGGGCAGCGCGGGGCTGCCGGACGATCCTGGCCTTGACTGCCCAGTTCCCGCACCCCCGTCCCCAGCCCTCGCTTCGAGCGCAGCGGGAGGAGGGGGCGGGGCGAGGACGGCGCAGACAATGGCCCGGGAGCCGGGCGCCGGCAGCAGTGCCCGGAGCGGGGCGTGGCGGCGCGCCCCTGCCGGCGTTCATGCTGGTGGTCCCGCCGCCGAGCGCGCGGGCAGACGAGGTGAGCCCCAGCCCCGCGGGTAGCCGGGGAGGACGGGCAGGAGGCCACCGGCGCGGGAGGGAACCAAGACGCGGGGGCACTGCCCCCACCCACCCTGGGCTTTCTGCAGGGAGGGAGCTCAGTTCACCGAAGTGAGGCAGCTGGGCCCTTCCCCCACTCCACCCCACCCCTCAGGGTAAGAGGGGGCGGGTCCACCCCGGGGCTGGGGGGGGCACCCCAGATCGTCCCCGCTTTCTGGGTTGGGGTCCAGAACCGGTTTACTGGGGGAAGGCACAGGGCCTCTTCTCTGGTACCACCTGAGAGTCCAGGTGTGCCCACCTGACTCTTTGGAGCTGCGGTGGGGAGGGGGTGACCCTGGACGGTGGAGAGGAAAGTCCCCTTGGCCAGTGAGTGACCCTGAGCCCCAAAACTTACCCACCTCCCAGCCCCTCCACTCTTGGAACTCCACCGTGACCACAGGCCTTTGTCGCAAGAGGCCCTTTCCCAGTAACTGTCCAGCTCAGAACTGGGAGGGTGAGAACGTGGGGGGGAGGTGAGGAAGACAGTGTTGAAGCCATTGGGGCTGCCACCATCTGAAATGAATCTGTTCCAACGAGATTCTTGCTGCTACCCACCCCCATCTGTCTGGACTGTGGCCCATCTCCATCACCATCTGTAAGGGAGGCCCTGGCCCCTGGTCATGTGGGAGGTGAGGCTGTCTAGAGGTCAAAGGGGAGAGAGAAGTCTGGGGCGATTTGCGGCATCCAGACAGGTGGATGCCTTCGCTCCTCCCTGCCTTGCTTGCCTCATCTGTGGACTCCCTGGATGTCAAGGTGTGTGAAATGTCCCTGAAGCACCTGGCACGGGCACAGGCAAGCCCTCTGCAGGTGGCAGGAAATGCCTTTAACCCTTCAAGAAAGGCAGGTGGCCGTGTGGCCCACCAGCTGTGTGGACAAGCAGTGTTGACCACCCTTGGAGAGCTGGGGGCAGGGCGCCAAGTTGAATCCCCGCCTATTTCCAGCTGGGGAAACGGGCCCAGGGGAGCTGAGAAGATTGTCCAGGCCGTACGGTGAGCTTTCCCTGCGTAGCCTTCTTCCCTGAAGCCTGCGTTCCAGGCCCCTGACCAACCCCCCACACCGCTGCCCCCATAGGGACTGGAAGGTGCGGACTGGAAGGTTGCCCTTTGACCTTCTAGTTGCTCGGGGTTGAAGTTCAAGGGCGAGGCAGTCCACCTGGCCTGAGGCCCTGGGTGGCCAGGGAGGTGGCAGCTGCGGACTTTGGGGGCAGGGAGCTTGTAGGTGGGCAGTGCCGCGTCCACGTCACGGCAGACGACTGCAACGACTGCCATTCTCCAGGATTTCAAAAACAGTTTCTTTCACGGCCACTTGGGACCAGGAAATCCCAGCACAGAGTACGGGCCTCCTTCCTCTCTTACCAGCCCTGCCGGGAGCAGGCATGGGGTGTCCCTGAGGAAGCGTGCTCACTGAGTCTGGGGACGTGGGGTGGCCATCGCCTGGCAGTATGAGGTACAGGCGAGGCTCCTGGGGTTGGGTGTCCCATCCTGCACATGGACATACGAATTCTTGGGAGCATCCCCCTGCCTTTGGTGAATATGTGCACGTCTGAGTGAATTTGTGACCACGTTTGTCATCACGTGCCAGTAGTGTGCACGGCAGTCCGGCAGTGGCTGAGCGAGCACACGTGTGAAAGGACACGTGCAGACTCACGACTGGTGCCTGGGGGGGGAGAGCGTGGATCGTGAGAGCACAGGCGTGTGTGCACATGCGTGCATGCAGGCATCTTGCCTTTTCAGAGCACCAGGCCCAAGCCTTGACCATGAGGAGGCCGGACCCCTCAACCTCTCATCTTTAAATGGGTTGAGAAGTGTGCCCAGCTCACAGGGCTCTAAAGTGCTTAGCACATGCCTGGCACGCGTGGGCACGCTCTTGCGGTCGCGTGGAGACCTATACAGCTCTTGGAGGGTCCCCAGGCAGAGGAGGCCAGCTGGTGCCTTGGCGCCCCTGTCCCTTGTCCCAGGTATGAGCAGGTGAAGGCCCTGGAGTCTCGCCTTCTGTGGGAGGAACCAAGGAAGGAGCAAAGTCCAGGGCTTGGCAGAAGGACAGTGGACGGTGGGAGGGTGGGACAAAGGCCGTGAAACCGTCACTCAGCCCCAGGGCATCCTCTCGCCCTCCCACCCCCCACCGGCCTGCTGGAGAAGAACTGTGAGAAAGAAGGCAGTGGGCACCAGCCCCACCATCTCCTGCAGCCAGCTGGAGCCCCAGGTCCTTTTCAGAGGCCAGGACAGCTCAGGAGGTCCCCCTCTGAAAGGGCAGCCCCGCTTCCCAGGCCCTGGGCCCCCGCAGGCGGGTGGGTGGCAGCGCCGGGTACGCAGTGTCCCTGGCACGGCAGGCAGCCTCCTCACCACAAGAGCCCGTTTGTCCTGCCTCCCCTGGCCCTGAAGCCCTGACTGACCAGGCCCCGCTGGGCACAGGGGCCTGACTGTGGGCTCAGCTCCCTCCCCAACCCCAGCCTCAGTAGGCCTGGCTGGGCTTCGGGAAGGGGCTTTCCAGGCCGGGCCTAACCACGCCAGAGCGAGCTCTGCTTACCCGACGAGCAGAGACCCGTTCCCGAAGAATTGTTACTGAGCTGGGGACTCACGAAGGAGAAAAAAACCCCAGGTGGAACCAGAGCTGAATCGACTGCCCACCTCCCCTGACCGACATCCCCAGGCAGGCTGGCTTCTGGGAGCCTCCAGGCTCCTGTTTTCCAGAAAACCTGGCTTCCCCATTGCTCCTGCCTGGGCATGCCCTCCACCTGTGCTCCCAGCCCCACTCTCTGGAAAGCGTTTTGATGGCAGATTGGCAGACTGGGCTTCGCCCTTCCTCTTTGCCATTCCTCAGGCTCCTCTCTAGCCTCACCACCTCCTCCAGGAAGCTTTCCTGGTCATCTTCCCAGATGGAGCTCATTGGCCCCAAACCCTGAATATTTTCGAGTCCAGGATCTTAGAAGCCGGAGGGACCACCTGGACCACGGAGTATTTGTTGAGAGCCCACGGTGTGCCAGGAAATGTTTCAGGGGTCGATACGTCAGGGAACAGTGTCCCTGCTATCAAGGAGCTTAGACCCGTTCCAATAAGAGAGGGAAGAACTGAAAAGATGCTTAGAACACAGTGGCCTTTGCACTCCTGTGATGGTGTGCGTGTGCACGTGTGAGTGACACAGTCATCCATCTGCCCATCGGCAGTGTGAGAACCCACCACGGGCCGGTCCTCATTCCAGGTGCTTGGGTATGAGGGCGAACGGGGCAGATTGAGCTTATAGCCCAACTGAGTGGTGAGACACGGACCAATCCCACAGTGGGTGATTGTTTTTTTTGTTGTTGTTGTTTTTGTTTTTGCCGTACGCGGGCCTCTCACTGCTGTGGCCGCTCCCGTTGCGGAGCACAGGCTCTGGACGCGCAGGCTCAGCGGCCATGGCTCACGGGCCCAGCCGCTCCGCGGTATGTGGGATCTTCCCGGACCGGGGCACGAACCCGCGTCCCCTGCATCGGCAGGCGGACTCTCAACCACTGCGCCACCAGGGAAGCCCTGGATGATTGTTTTATTAACATTTTATTAGTGGTACTTTCTCAGCTCGTCCACCTTATTTAAAGTTGCAGCTCTCCAATCCCGTTACTCTATTCTATTTTTCTCTTCTCTAGCATGCTTGCCTTCAAACAAGTATTTTACTTATTATACTGCAGGACCAGAAGCTGATCTTTATCTGTTTCATTCCCTGGTATATTCCCAGCACTTGAGCAGGGCCGGGCATCTAGTACCTGCTCAGTTAATCAGTGGTGGTCTGAGTGTGGTGCTGTAGTTGGGCCCCCGGGGCCACTCTGGTCTGCAGATGGTGCAGGCTGAAAACCCCGTTACCAGTCCCTCAGGGATGCAAGATAAACTGAAATTGCTTAGAGATTTTTACGGCGATTGGATGTTGCCGCGACATTTCAATTGCATTTTACGACAGTGTCAGTCAGTCCCGATTTGGGGATTAAAAAGGAAAACCACTGATTCTTCCCCACAGAGTGTCCTAGGCTACTTGAGGATAAGGTTTTTTGAACATGTGGCCTATGCCAGGCCCCATCCTAAGTGCTTCCATCCGATACTGCATTTAACCCATGCGAGCTTTTGGAAGCAGAGGTCATCCCCATGTGTGGCTTCGGACCAGGCTCAGCGCGGGGTGGGGAGAAAGTCACTTGCCAGCTCCCCCAGCCAGTGAGTGGCAGGCTCTGGGTTTGAGCCCAGACTCTGTCTACCTGGAGCCCCAGCTCGTGGCTGCCACTCTAATCCATGGAGTTGGATGTTGAGCTCCTTGCCGAGCTGGACGCAGGTGCAGGCCCGAAGGGACGGGGAACTGTCCTCGGCTGCCACGGGAGGGGGCCGCTGGCACCCTTGGCCCGGCTAGATCCTGCTGGCGCAAAGCCATGGGGAGCAGCTGGGGCAGGGCCCGGATTCTCAGATCCTCGGCAAACTGTGTGACTCAGCGGGCTGGTTAAAGGGGCCGACGGGTGGACAGCCCGAGCAGGGGAGCCCTGTGGCCAATGAATCAGTAGTCAGAGCAGCTGACCGCTGGGTTACTGTCCTGCCTGGGGCGGGGCCAAGCCTCAGCTCTCCCTCTTTCTCCCTCCCAGCTCCCCTGGCAGATGCTCCCTGTGGCTCTGCCGTTCCCAGGGGTCCCCACGTCTCCCCAGCCTGGAAGAGGGGACAAAGCCTCCCGGTTCGGGCGTGTGGCCTTCCACAAGTCACTCTGAGGCTCAGGCCCCCGATGGCCTTCGTGTAAAGAGGGACCCCCCCTGCCCATGGAAGGGCACCTCGAGGATAGACTCTCCCTCGGCTCTTATGAAAAGCTGGGAGCAGCTTGGGAACAACAGCCCCAAAGCCAGACTGCTGTGTGGCTTTGGGTGAGTTCAGTGCCGTCTCTGAGCTCTGTCCCCAAGCTCTCCTGCAAAACTGCCTCACACATTGTGACGATTAAATGATATCCACACTGGCATATCAGTGAACAGCAGAAATACTAGGGAGGTCGTTGACTCCGGTTTAGGCATGGAGTTGGGGGTGGGGGAGGTGAACAGGGAAATGGATGTCAGAATCTCAAGCTGGGCCTCATACAGCGGACAGACCACCCACCCTGCTGACGGGGACCCAGCAGCCCCAAACCTGCCCGTGCTGCCAGGAACAAATCCACTTTAACCCAGTGCACAGTGGAGGACAGCAAGCTGCCCTGGGGACCGGACAGGCCCAGGCATATACCTGGGGTTGGCACTGACCATCTGTGCAGCCGCGGGCAAGTTGCTTGCCCTCTCTGGGCCTCGGTTTTCTGTTTTACAGCAGAGGTAGTCGCCGTGGCTTCATCTGTTTCACAAATGCTGGGTGGAAAGGTGTTTTGTCTCATCAGTAGCCGCTTCTGCCTGCAAGGCTTCTATTTGCCTTAGGTGAACCCCCCCCGGACCTAAGCCCCTCTCCCAGCTTGTGGGGCTGGGCCACTGGTGCGCACGGCTGTGGCATCACCCCTACCTAGCAGAGCCAGGCTGGTGGTGACTGTGTTGAGAGACCTGATGATGGGCCTCAGGTTCCCAGAAATGAGAGGGAGGAGAACCGGGCTGTCCCCACCCCCAGCAGGACCCCAAGTCAGGTCAGGAGGCTGCAGGAAACAGGAACGAAAGCTTGGCCCCAGGCCTCTCCCGCCTGCTTCCTGGACAGGATGTTGTGCTGAGTAAACAGCTTGAATTGGAGTCACCGCTCTGGCTCTGAGTCACAGCTCCTAGCGACAGCCACGCGGTGTTTATAAACAGTGTGCTTCCCACCCACCAGGGCCTGCCCCCACTCCCCGCCCCCGGAGTCTGACGAGGGTGAGAGGACCCCACGTGCCGGAGGCAGCAGGCTCCCCTGGAATCCCTCCCCTCCCCAAAGGGCTTGATTCGGGGCGCATGTCTGTGCGTACACGTGTGTCCCCGAGTGGGGTTTTGCTACGTCTGGGCTCGTGTGTGGCTGACGAGGTGCCTTATCCCGGGGCTACCTGCATCGTGGGCAGAGTGCCATTTTCAGGTCACGTGACCTTGGTGTCCTGGGACAGGCGTGGAAGCCGGGGTAGCATCTCAGGGCTGGTGTGCATGTTCCCCGAGGCCACGCCCACCCAGAGTTCCGTGCACAGTATAGGGGCACAGGAATGGAGGTGGAGAAGTGGCGGGGGTGGGGGGGGTTTGCAGGTGGAGCGCCCCTAACTGGTCCCAGCCTCAGAGCCCTGGCTCTCCGTGGCCGGTCTCCGTTCCAGGCCGTGACAGTGATGGTGTGGGCCATGTGGTGACACAAGGCCGGCAAGGAACAAAGGCGCCTCTGCTCTGCCCTACACGGGTGGGAGGAGGGGTGGATGGGCCCCGCCTCTCCCCCCCTCGCCCCTCCTCCTCAGGGCTCCTGCCTTTCTTGCCTGCAGCTGGTCCTGTCCTACCTCCTGGCTGTGACTCAGGCCCTCGGCCTTCCCAGAGCTCAGGGCCCACTGCTCGGGTCCAGCCCTGCCTGGGCCTGGCCTGGCTCACAAAGGAATGGCCCAAATGTCTCTGAGGCCAGGCTGACCTGTGCGGGGGCCTAGGGTCATTGGAGAAGAGCCCAGGGAGCCTTGTCTGGTGCTCAGGAGCTCCGGGAGGGAGACGGGCCACGGCACGGATCCTGGTACCCGGGAAGCCCTCAATAAATGGCTGTCAAATCAAAGGCATTAACACACAGACACACCTAACTGGGCAGCCTGGCTCCCTATTGGCTCCTGTGACCCCACCCCTGCTTCTTCTAAAGGCGTCTTGAAGCTCTCCGCCACCCCCAGGAATGTCCTCACTGTTGGAAAGGCTTTCCCATCCCATCGCCCACCCGCTCATCCCTGCCACAGCGCTGGGCCCAGGGACCAGGAGGCCATGCCTCGGGGAAGGCCCTCCCCCATTTCATCCAATGCCCCCAAGGCTAGGGAGAGCTCGCTGGTCCACTTCCAGGGCAGCCAAACCGCATCGAGGGGTGCCCGAGGTCACATGGCCAGTCAGCTGGCAACACAGGGGGAGAGAGGCCAAGGGTGGGGTCTGCCCAGGCCCCACAGGGCTGTCTCCCTCCTCAGAACTCTACTGCCCCCTGCCTCACCCATGTCCTGCTGGAGCCTGCACGGGGCTTCTCCCCAACAAGATTGAGCATCTGGGGGAGCCCTGCCATGCCAGCCTGTCCTCGAGAAAGTGGACCAGAGTGTGTCTGCCAGCCCTCTTGGCCTCCCCTCTGCCGGACCAGGGTGACAACAAACATTTCCAAGTTATCCACCGGGATCCGGTTGCAGGACTGCATGCCGAGCTCCCAACAGACCTCACACTGCCATCTGGAGTTTGCTCTTGGAGGTGGAGCCAGGCCACAGTACCCCTGGTGCAGGGGCAACTCCGCCAACATTCACTGAGTGTACGTTACATGCCAGGCCCATGTCCATGGGACACGATCAGAGTGCAGGTCCCCCCAGTTCCAGCCACGAACCAGGCCTGTGCTGAGTTCTTGTTGAATCCTGCAGCATCCTTGTGCCCATTTTACAGATGAGGAAACTGAGGCCACTAAGTCGCTGGCCCAGAGTCTCAGAGCTGCTAATAGAGAGCCCAGTCTCCCAAACCCACCAGTTTCCCAAAGGTCCAGATTAAGAGCCACCATGCACAGAAGGGCTAAGGTGGCTGGGGAGAAGAAGCAGGGGGTGCCTGAGTGGAGGTGAGCATGGGGTGAGTCAGGGCCGAGTGAGTGGGAGGGGGCTGGGGGCAGGGAGGACTTTGGATTCTTCTGTGGGTTGGACAGAAGCCTTTGGAGGGATTTTAGTGCCGGGGAAACATGCTGCACTCTGGGTGCAGACATGAGGTGGGCACCTGCAGGCAGGAAGACGGCTGCCTCGAGGTCTACCTGGAACCCCTCCCACTCAGCCCCCCAACCTCCAGATGCCCACCCACATCCCCGAGAGAAGCCCCACCCTAGGGGCTCCTGTGTCCCGGGAATCCTTTCTTCCATGAAAGAAATTCTCCTGCCCCAGAGGTGGGGGGCGAGGATTCGAATTTGAAAACCTCTGTACACCGCCCCCCCCCCATAATGGATCAGGAAACTGAGGCTCAGAGAGAAGAGGAACCTGCGAGTCCCAAAGGGAGGCAGTACCAGGCGGGGGCAGGAACCAGGTCTCGGTTCCGCGGCTCTGAGCTGCCTGCTCTCGGGTCGCCTGCGCCCCACAAAGCCACCGGAAGAGGATGTGAAACACTTGCTCAGAGAGGCAGAGCAAGTGCTGGCGGGGCTTGGCGTCAGGGCGGCATGCTGGGCCCCGGCCACCCCGCCAGGGCCCCGGGGCCTGATGTGCCTGTGGGCTGGCTCCGGACCCCCTGTCCACCCCCTTCTCCTCTCGGCCTCCGCGATCCTGCGTGCCCAGCCGGCTGCCCACCAGGGTCCGAGGAGGGTAAGGAAGCAGGCCTTGGCCTCTGGGTCATCCTGGCGTCTCCGGGTCTGGGCATCTGGGCTGTGGATGATGACGAAGGGAGGGTATGTGGGCTCTGCAGAGGTGCACACAGACAGGGCCCGGATTCTCCCTGTGATATCTTGGGCAAGTCCTTGCTCCCCGGGGCCTCAGTTTTTCCATTTGTCAGATGTGTGGGTTGGGCTCATCCCATGGCATACAATGTCTGGTTTGCAGCAAAATGAGAAAAATGGAGACAAGGTCGTGAGTTTTCCTTAAAGCCAAATGTATTCATTTAACAATTATCCATTTTTCTGATCGTATGTCCTCCTTGTTACTTTTGGTGGGGTCTTTTCTGAAACGATGGTAATGATAGTGGTGATAGTGGTAATGATAGTGGTGGCTTTTTTTTTTTTTTTTACTGCCCTACTTGGCAAAATAAACGGTTGCCAACCCTAGGTTGGTCCCCGCAGTTTAAAATTAAATCCCATGTCTGGGTGCCAGGGGTGGAGGAGCTCCGAGGGCTGAGTGGCGGGGAAGGCTTCTGGAATTAGATGGTGGCTTAGAGAAAGCGGGGTCTCCTGCGCACCCTCCACAGGGCCTGGCAGGGCTCACACCTGCCTGGGGGCGCCACTGGCCAAGCTGCTTTGACCTCCGTGACATGTACTCGCCACCTTTTCTGACTCTGGGTGGTGATTTCCCCCCAGGCAGGGGGAATGGGGACAGGGCCTCAGGGTGCTGGGGGACACAGCTGGGCCCACCCTAAGACAGCAGGTCTGAGCTGCAGCTACTGGCCCGGCTCGGGACATAGCCCGGTCCACCCACCCTTGGCTGGCTCTCAGCCTGGTAAGAGTGGGAATTCCTGGCCCTGTTTATCACGGGAACAGGTATGACAGCCACGCGGGTGACACCAGGCCTAGGCACTCGGGCGCCCGACTCCACTGGGGCCGGCAGATGGGCAGACAGACTGGCAGAGGGCCTCTCTGGGAGCCCACCCCCGGCCTGGCTCCCACCCCGTGATGGCCCAGGAAGCCAGGCCTGCCGAGCCCAGAGGCAGGAAGGGTTGGGTGTTCCTCGCCTGTGTCTCTGGGGTGACCACCAGACGGAGGGCCGTCGCCCGCCATGCTGCTCTCCAAAGCCCCACACCTTGGCCGAAGACACCTCTGCCGGCACCGGCCACCGAGGTGAGTTTCCCGGGCAATCGGTGCCTCTGCTGAGAGACTGGCTAGGCCGCGGCCAGGGCCCTTGACGTCCTCCCCTCCCGTCAGAACTGGTGGAAGAAGTTTGGCTGGAAGCTGCCCGGGGAGGCTCCATCTCCCATTCTGGGTGTGAAAGAGGCGGCGGGGTGGTGGTGGTGGTGGTGGCGGTTACCCTGGTACCCGTGTCTGCCCACCTGGCCGGCCTGTCTACCTGCTCCCTGCCCAGGCGGGTTAGGGTAGCTGCGACTTGTCCTAGCGGCTCCGCGAGTTCATATGATGCGTCTCAGATTACAAAGAGCTCTTGTGCATTGTTTCATCATCTTTCCTGAGAGCCGAGGGGTGGTGGTATTACTACTACTATTATTATTGTTATTATCCCCCTCTTACCGATGGAGAAACTGAGGCTAGGAAGGTGCATAGCAGGGACTTGAACACAAACCTAGGCTCTACGTTTAAAGAGTTTCCCAAACCTACAGGCCTGCTCCTTGGTCGTGTGTGCCCAGCGCTCCACCGGCGTGGTCCCTGCGAGGGACGGGACCCCTCCCTTTCTGACCTTCCCCTCCGTGATTCTCGTGTTTCAGGCTCAGTTTCCACGTGTTTGTGTCCCTTCTGTTTCTCTTCCTCTCTCCTCCCCTGCACTCCCACCTCGGGCTCGTCACACGTTGGATTGGTGGCTTTTGGGGACGTCAGGGACCCCTCAGGGTGCTGGGCCCTGAGCGCTCTGGGAGTGGAGGACAGTCATCAGAGTGGCTCCTGGTCTCACTCTGTGGCCCTGGATCACACGTGTGCCCCTCCGAGTGTCCCCCTTAGCGTCCCAAGAGTTAGAGTCAGGGCCACGCACACCCACCTCCAGGGGAGGAAGGGAGGCGGAACAGCGAGCTCATAGCTCATCTGGAACAGCGAGCTCATAGCTCACGCCGGGCATCCTCGTCCTGAGCCACTTCCACGGCTCCGGGCATTGATTCATCTTGTTCTGGTCACCCTGGGACTGCAACGCCCTGTGAGGTCAGAGATTTGGGGCGATGATGATGTCAAACCCCTCCACCCAGGATGGTCTCCTAGATGGTTGGAAGCTTCACTTCCCACCTCCTGACCATTTCTGAACTTGGCCTCCAGCCTGTGAGACCAAAGAGGAGGAGGCGGTCCCTGGAAGTTCCCAGGGACCAGCGGCAGAGGAGGTGGGGCTAAGCTGGGCCCACTCGCTGTGCCAGCAGTTCCCACGCTCAGCCCAGGTGCATCACCTCCTGCCAAGGTGTGTGCTCACCCGCCCACAGAGGGCTACCCCAGGACTCAGGCTGCCAGGAATGGTGACATCAGGTCAGGGGAATGACCGAGGAGCCTGGCCAGGCCACACCCCTTCCATGACCTCCCCAGGCTCTAAATATAGACCAGAAAAGACAGACAGACCTGGTAACCTCCACCTGCCCAGTGAGAGGTGAAAGGTTTTCCACAAAGGCCTGGTCCGAGTCCGGGTACCTGTTCCTCATTGGGCCACCAGCTCCCTCCATCACCTTGGCCGAGCCCAGGCTGGAGGAGGTGATGACCAAGGCCCTTGTCATCTGGACATTTCCTTGAATGAGTTCTCGCTCTGAGCCACCGTGTGCCTGCCGGGCTTCCCCAGAGTTGCACCCTGGGCCCAAACCCCATTTTCTGGGACCCTGTGCTGGGCAAAGTGATGGGTGGGAAGTGGGAAGCATGGGCTAGGCAGAGAAGGGCTGGCTCGAGGCTCTGAGGACCGCAGCTGTTCTGTGTGAGCCTCACTGGGCGTGGTGAGAGAGGACCCCGGAGATGCAAGCTGGGGTGCACCAAGCAGTTGGTCTTTTGTCTGAGGGCGAGGGGCTGGGGGGCTTTGAAGGGTCAAGACCCCTCCGGTTGCTGTGCATCAGGGGGACCAATGATCAGACGACAGCGGGTAGGAAAAGGGGCCCCAGAGGTTTGGCCTGAGACACCTTTCCCTTAAACCGGAGGTGGCTACTCAGGGGCCTCTGAACCAGGGAGTGATGGGAAGCCCAGTGGGGTCTGGGGCAAACCCACAAGCAGATGGCCCGGCTGGAGAGGACAGCTGCCTGTCAGCTCCCGCCCGGCCTCCTGTTGCGTGGGAACACAGACCCGGTGCGGCTGGGTTGTCCAAAGTGACAGGAGCAGCCAGAAATGTGGATTTTTCTATGAAGTCACCTGACCTTTTACTGTTGGCTCAAAAATGGAAAAACACTGTGCAAGCCAAGCAAAACACACGTGGGCTGGATTTGGCCCGGTTCTCTTCCCAGCTGTCAGCTAGAGACCTGTCTTTTGAGCTTCCCGTGCGAGGAGCGTCCTGCCTACAGGAACGGTCTGTATGGCGATGTCGTCCAGGGCTCCTTGTGACGCCCAGGGAAGGACAGATCCACTCTCCGGGGAAAGGCTGTACAGTGCTTTGTACTCGCTCTCCCTCCCAGCAGACTCTCCAAGGGCCCAGGTTAGCATAGACTCGATTTCAGGCTTGCCTGAGGTCCCTGGGTTTGCCTCCAGCCCCATCTGAGCTGCATGATTCAGTTTCCCAGCTGCCCACTGCCTCAGGCCCCTTGTGTTGTAAGGATGCTCTGAGTGCCCCTTGGGTGTGGAGCGAGGAGCCTGGGAAATGGTGAAGGTGGGGGCGTGGTCACTGCGCTGGCTCCGGGTCCGGAGGTTGCTCCCCTCCCTGCAGGGCTACTGGGAGCCTCAGCAGCATTAGGGGACAAGTCTCAAACTGTGTCCTTTTTCTTTTCTAACTTCTAGTACGGAAAATTCCAAAAAGACACAAAAGTGGAGAAAATGGCATAAAGGCACGCAGCGCTCGTGATCACCAAGTGCGGGGCCACTCGTGCTGCGTCTTCTTCTCTTACCGGCCCCATGTCCTGCCCGCCTTCCCCACAGCAAACAATATTGACACAAATCCCAGGCACATCATTCCATCCATCTATCTATCTATCTATCTATCTATCTATATATATATATATATTTTTTTTTTTTTTTTTTTTTGTGATACGCGGGCCTCTCACTGTTGTGGCCTCTCCCATTGCGGAGCATAGGCTCCAGACGTGCAAGCCCAGTGGCCATGGCTCACGGGCCCAGCCGCTCTGCGGCATGTGGGATCCTCCCGGACCGGGACACGAACCCGTGTCCCCTGCATTGGCAGGCGGACTCTCAACCCCTGCGCCACCAGGGAAGCCCCATCCATCAATATTTAATACGTTACTCTAATAGTAACCAAAATCCTGTGAGCACACCCGAAAAATGATGTCTATCATCTGGCTATCATCAGATATCCAGTAGTGTTCAAATAATCCCAATTGTTCCTCAGGGTTTTCTTTGTTTTCTTTCTTTCTTTTTTTTTTTCTAAAAAAAAACAGTTGCCCTGTTCAAATCACAATCCAGAATCCGCACGTTGCATTTGGTCGTATGTCCCACCTTTATTTTATTTATTTTTTAAAATATTTATTTATTTATTTTTGCTGCACCGGGTCTTAGTCGTGACACGCAGGCTTCTTAGTTGCAGCATGCATGCAGGGTCTAGTTCCTCGACCGGGGATCGAACCTGGGCCCCCTGCATTGGGAGCTCGGAGTCTTACCCACTGGACCACCAGGGAAGTCCCTGTCCCACCTTTATTTTAATCTACAGTTTCCCCTTTGTGTTTTCCCCTGAAATGTATTTGGTGAAACTGGGTGGTTTGTCCTGTGAAGATTCCCAGAGTCTGGAATTTGTGGGGTGCATCCTTATATGTGTTTAACATGTTCTGTGCCCTGTCATTCCCCCAAAATGTTGTTCCATGCAGAGGCCTGGTTGGATTCAGGTTAGGTTTTTGGCAAGGGCACTTCGTGGGTGGCTCTGTGTTCGTCCATCAGGTGGCACCTACTGTCCTGGCCCCCTCTCTTTTGCCCTTGGGAAGCGATCTACCCCACAGCTTTGGGGGAGGATCGTGAGGGGACGTGCTTGAGGGCCGGGGAGGGGGGCCTCCGTGAACTGCAGTCCCTGGTGAGGAGCTTTACCTGTGCTGTCTTCCCTTTGCTAACCAGGAGAAAACTGTGCCTTGGAGATCAGGTGACTCTTTGGGGGCCGAGGGCTGAGGGGTGGGTGGCATTGGCAGGGAGGGAGGGTCACACAGTAAGAAAGGGGTGGAGCTGGACTTTAAACCCAGGTATTTCAGTGCCAGAACCTGGCTTCTGTGCTACCCTGCCCCTCTGGGAACTAAGGGTGTGTGCGTATGTGTGTGCGCATGTTCACGCAGCTGGAGCAGCAAACAAGCTTGCCAGGACCCAGGAGGGGAGCCCCAAAGTGGGGGGAACAAGGCGGGGAGGGGGACAGGCACCAACCAGACAGACACCAACCAGAGGGAACCCCCCCCATCGCCCCCTCCATGCAAATGATGTCCAGGTAGTCGGATGGGAGGCAGCCAGGCCGACTGTGTTGGTGTGTTGCGTCCTGATGGAACTCCCCAGTCCTCACCTCCCCAGCCTGCTTGGGCCCCCCTAACCCTGGCCCCCTTGACCTTCAAGGTCAGAGAGGTAGTGACCTTGGTGCACTCAGGAGTTACTTGGCCTCCATGGGCCCCTTTCCCCAGCTGTAAAACGGGCACGAGCTTGCTTCCCAGGCCCCTCCCTGGGAGAAAGAGATAAAGGGAGCAGAGAAAAGAGATAAAGTGAGTACAGGCAGGTGCTGGGCTCTCCAGGCACTGAGAACTTGGCCCCAGGAGAAGGAGTGTGGGAAGAGAAGCTTCTAGCCCAAGGCCGTGTCCAGTGTCCAGGTCACCGCTGTCTTGGTCTTTGAAGACCTCATTCCTCTAAATATGTCCCACCCACCTCACCCTCCCCTGGGGCTTCCTCAACAGCCTCCTAGGGGTCTCCACCCCCAGCCAAATCTACCCATCTTGCTTTAAAGACGAAAACAACAAACAGAACCCAGCGTTTCTTATTCTGTGTGTGTGATTACTAAGATATTTTAGAAAAATTAGCAAATTCTGAGAAGTAAAAAGAAAACAGTGTATAGCACTGCCCAGAAATAGCCACCATTCCTTCTGCAAAGTAGGTCCCTCTAGTCATATGCACGCGTGGAATGTCAGCTTCTAAAAGCATGCTCTGCCTTGTGGTTTTCTGACTTTACGGTTATAGCCGAGCATCTCCCTGTATCACTGTCCTACTGTGGTAGGTAATGGCACACGGGGTCCTGACAGTAAGTCTGCATAGGGTGTTTGAGTTGATTCCTTTGGTAGAGTTGTAATTGAGGTTTCCATAAACATCGTTGTACAGAAATCCATGCCCACATCTCTGAATGCTTCCTTAGGGTTAATTCCCAAGAGTGGGATTGTTGAATCAAAGTCATGAGCGTTTTTTTTTTTTTTTCCAAATTTATTTTACTGAAGCAGAGTTGACTCATGTTGTGTTAATTTCTGATGTACGGCAAAGTGATTCAGTTATGCATATACACATTCTTTTTCATGGCATGAGCGTTTTTAATGCCTTTAATAGAAATCACCAAGTTGTTTTCCGTGCGTCTTTGTCAAGGCCTCGCCTTGTGCCTGATGGAGAACCATCCGGCAGGTGCTCGAGCTGCCCACATGGGCACGCAAGTGGGTGGGAGCTGCTGGGCCCCCACTGTCCATGGGTATCTGAGGCCTGGCACACAGTGGGTGTACGAGATATGCTTATGGAATGAGTAGTCTGGACCTGCCCTCTCATTTTACAGATGGGAAACTGAGGCCCAGTGGTATGGAACCAGTTCTGGGGAGGTTGGTGGCATTGCCGGGGCTGCTGACAGCAACTGCAGGCCTCTGTGAGGGCTGAGGGCTGAGGCCCGGGGCAGGCCTGGGCAGTGTGCTGGTGTGCGGGAGGGTCCCATTCATTCATCCGTCTACTTGCCTCCTCCCTGGCTTCTAGAAAGCGCAGCTGAGGCTCCCTAGCCCTGCTTCCTCCCCAGCCCTCAGCATCCTTACATCCACCCTGAAGGCTGCCCTGAGACCTTGAGCACTCAAGCCACCAGTGAGTGGCCCCAGGTGACCAGACCAGTGGCAGGTGCCCAGCTGGCATTTGTCTCTCGTGATCCCTCCTCACTCTTGAGTGCTGGCCCCACCTGGTGATGCCTGGTCTGGGTTCTCCCCCTTTCCCCCAACTGCCCCTCCTCTGCTGCCTCCCTTCTGCCTGTACCTCCTCAGGGTGGCCTTAGGGCTGAGACAGTGCAGGCAGAGGCCCCTTCCCCCCGCACCAAATACACACCCCAACCCTCATGACTTCCAAATGCACGTGTGCACTGAGGACCCGGTTCCAGGACGCGGGAGCACACAGCGAGGCACAGGCATCGGCAGAGTGAGTGCCATAATTGTCAGTTACCCACTGTGATCCTCTCGGGTGACGAAACTAAGGCTCAGAGAGGTTAAGCAACTTGTCCGAGGCCACAGAGCTAGGGAGGGGCTTAACTGGAATTTATGGGAGGTGGAGACCCACTGCTTGGCCACACGTCGACACTTACACAAGTCACACAGCTACACAACTCGTGCGCTGCGCCCGCGCACGCACCCACACAAAGGGCCTAACCGTGGGACCCGCAGCCCCACGACACACGCCGCACGAGCACTCCCTAAGACACAAGCCGCCATCACTCCACCGGGGTTGCGCGCGCGCAGGCGTACACACTCCCCTCCGGCGTCTCTGGCCACTCCCTCTCCTGGCCCCGCCCCTCCACGCCGCAGGCCCCGCCTCCCGATCCCCGCCCCTGGCCAGCCGGCCCCGCCCCCGGCCTGACCTCAGCGGGGCCGGGCCGCGGGCTCAGAGCGCAGGCAGGGCCGAGCCGCGCGGGCCGCCGCCGCCGCCGACGCCGCCGCGCGTGTGTACGCCTGCGCGCGCGCAACC
>NW_020837951.1:3563583-3793849 GCF_003676395.1 Aethalodelphis obliquidens
AGCGCATGTGGGCCGAGGCGGCCGGGCCTGCGGGCGGCGCCGAGCCGCTGTTTCCGGGCTCCCGGCGGAGCCGCAGCGTGTGGGACGCCGTGCGCCTGGAGGTGGGCGGCCCCGACAGCTGCCCGGTGGTGCTGCACAGTTTCACGCAGCTCGACCCCGACCTGCCGCGCCTGGAGGTGGGTGAGCCAGGCTGGCCCGGCGCTCGGCCGAGCGAGGAGTGGGTGGGGGCCCAGCGTCCTTAGCGGGTCACCCACCTCCAGTGGTGGTGGTCACCGCCCCCAGTCCGGAGGTTGCGGAGGGGGAGGGTCCTTCCGCAGAAATCCCCCTCCTTGCGCCAACCCCAAGGCAGCCAGGTGGGCGGAGGGGCGCCGCCAGCCGGTCCAACAGTTTCGGGACCAGAACCGGGTCTTCGTGCCCCCCTCTATCCGTCCCAGTGCGTGACCTCACCGAGCCCAGGTGTGCCACTCCCGCGCCCCTGCAACCCAGGTAGACTTGCTCCCGCGGGCAGTCACTGTCTGTTTGCGTCTGTGCCTTTCCCTACAGCAGGGCTGGGCCGTATTTAGTCCCCGTGGCCAGGCCGGGGCCGGCTTAGGCAGTTTGGCTTCGAAATGCAGGTGGTGAACGAGTGATTAGGGCGGCAATCTTCTAGAATCCTCAGAGGCGGTTGGGAGCACAGTGGTCTTACAGACAGCCCCCCTTGGGGGCAGAAGTGGACTCCGATGTTCTGGGCTGCTCAAAGCGGGGGAGTGGGGAGACAGGCCTCCAATCTGTGGGGCCCGGTGTCCAGGCGGGGAGGTTGGGACAAGGGCCTCTCAGGTGGAGGGGTGACTCACTTCTTGATTAGAAAATGCGCCGACACCCTGAATCTGTAAGGATTTGGGAGGATTCAGAACGGGGGTGTGCCTATCATGCATGTGATTGGGGGAACTAGGTGAAGGCTGGACTCCTGTCTCTAGTGTGCTCTGGGCAGCGGGGGGCGGGGGAGGAGTTCCCCCCCACCCCTCCTACCTGACTGTGCGGCCAGGGTGGCAGAATCCAGGGTTGGGGCCTGGACAGAGGCCATTCCTGGGTCGGAGAGCTCAGCAGGGTTCCTGAGCCCCCGAGCTGGCGAGGGCCCCGTGGTATCCCTGCTTTGTCACTTTAGGCCCGGGTAAGTTGTAATTGCCAGCCTGGGTCTCGTGCCTCTGTGTGTCCCCAGTGCCTAGACGGGGCCGGGATGCATACTTACCCGAGGATAAAGCGCATCTCCCTGCCCAGAGTGGGGGGAAGGCAGGGGGTGGAGGGAGCTCTTGGTGGGAGAACCTCGGGCCGGGGAGACCCTTTATTGCTGAGCTTGGCCGGTGGCCCGGCCAGGCACACTCCCCGACCCTCATCCACCCACAGCTCTGGTCTTCATTAGTGGCTGGAGCGAGACCCCTGGGAGGGTGGGGGTGGGCGGCCTGACACCAGCCCAGCACTCATCTGACTTTCATTATGTCTGGCAGCTCCTCGGGCTTTGTGTGTTGGAGGGTCCGGCCTGCGTGCTCGCAGGGGTGGGCCGCTCAGCTGCTTCTCTCCCTCCCTCCTTCCCTCCCTCTGTCCGTCTGTATCCCTGAGGAACCGAGGGAGAGGCAGAGCTGAGCCCTACCCCTGCCCAAGGGTCTGCCTTGTCTCCCTCTCTCTCTCTTTCCGCCTCTCCCCCTCTCCCCCCTCCTCTTCCTCACTGGCCCCAGCACTGAGATCCAGGCCGTGGCTGCTGTTTAGAAATCAAAGGGGAAGCTTCTGGCTGGGGCAGGAAAACCAGGGTCCTGGCAGGAGAGGAGGCCACTGCCGGAAACCAAACACAATGACCATTTACCATGAGCTGGGGGAGGGGGTGGGGAAGTCCCTGTCCCTCCTGCCAACACCCCGCCCCCCCCCATCCTGGGGCTGATTTCCTGGTCGCTGGGGCCTGCCAGAGCTGAAGCGGCTGTTCGTGGTCCCTGTCCTGTCTGGAAACCACTAGGCAGTTTCTGGTTCCTTCCCCGGTCCCCCTTTCCTTAACAAGTCTCCACCCCGTCCTTCCCTCTCTGGGCTAACAGATGTCCTCACACATCTGGGCATCTGCTCATCATCATACTTCTAAGCCAGGCCACTGCTGACCCAGCCCGGCCTGCGCAGTTCTGTGCTTTCTGGAGGTCACCGGGCCCACGCCCCTGCCTCCGTTCAGGCCACTGCCTCAGCCAGGCAGGAGGAGTCCCGGAGTCCGTAGCACCTACTGTCTGCAGACACCACCCCCTCGTTCCAGCTGGCTTTGACCAGCCCTCCCGAGTAGGTGCCGACCCCGCTTTATAGGAGACTGGAGCTCAGAGAAGTGAAGTCCCTGAACTAAAGGTACACGCAGCCAGCGAGGACGCAGCTGGGATTTGAAGCTGGGCAGTGTTCTGTGCTGGGCACCTGTTGTGTACGAGAGCCCACAGGGGTCAGAGAAGGATACCTCGCAGTGAGACAATTACACGTGCCCCAGGAGGATGGTGGAGCTGTTAGGGGAACGGAACCAGGCCCAGGCAGCCCAGAAGTCCCCGTGCTTGGTGAAGGGTAGGGGTGCTTATAGGCCAGAGGAAGGTGAAAGTGCTTTGGGCCACAAGACACGGGGGAGAGCTTCAAGGAAGAAACAAGCCCACAGCTGGACCCTAAAGGTTTTAAATAATAGGTAACATGAGCCGGCACTGGGTGGGAGGCCGTGTGCTGAGCAGTTTGCGTGCGTTATGTCTTTGGGGGTCAGGATCATCTGTCGCCCATTTAACAGATGGAACAACTGAGGTGCTGGATTGCACAAACTCACGGAGCCAGCAAGTGGCAGGGGCGGGATTCCCACCCAGGCAGGGCGTCTGCAAGCCCTGAGCGCGGTGTAAGTGGGTGGAATGAAATGAGGAAGCCTTCTCGGAACCTCAGGCAGAGCAGAGATGTGCAGGGGAGATGCGTCTCCCTCCAGCCTCCCCGCCTCCTTCCCCGTTGTCTGGTCTCTTGATCTCATGGTGTGCAGGGCTCCAGTGTAACCCCCAGGGCTCATTAGCCTTAGGCCAAGAGGCATGACCTGAGAGGTAGGGGTGTGTGTGTGTGTGTGTGTGTGTGTGTGTGTGTGTGTGTGTGTGTGTGTGTGTGTGTGTGTGTGTGTGTGTGGGTGTGTGTGTGTGTGTGTGTGTGTGTGTGTGTGTGTGTGTGTGTGTGTGTGTGTGTGTGTGTGTGTGTGTGGTGTGTGTGTGGTGTGTGTGTGGTGTGTGTGTGTGCGTCTGTGTGTCTCTGTGTGTGTGTGTCTCTGTGTGTCTCTGTGTGTGTTTGTGTCTGTGTGTGTGTGTGTGTGTGTGTGTCAGTCTGTGTACTGTCATCTACCAGCCAGGCTTCCCGGCAGGCTCCAAGGTGGCGGCCTCCAGCAGCTGCACAGCCTGTCAGGTTCACAAGGGGCCTGACCGGCTGCCACCTGCTGGGCCCCCATGGACTCTCGGGTTCCCCTCTTGCTTTACTCCTCAGGGGCCAGGCTGGCTGGTACTGGGTCCTTGTTCCTTCTCTGGCGGGGAGGACTTCTCCGGACTGGGCACGCTGAGCTGTTTCCCCAGCGGCTCTGGGATGGCCCTGGGGCAGGAGCGGGTGGGGGCTCAGTGCTGGGAGGTGTTAGACCGCTGGCAGGCAGGACTGGGCCCCCATCCTCAGCCTGGGAGTTAGCCGTTTCCAGGCCCTTCTTCACTGCTGGTGAGGAGGGTTTGGAGGAGACTTAGCACTGGCCACCTGCAGCCTCCGAGCAGGCCAGTGGGGGCGGTTTGGGGAGGTGGCACCCCGCCACCCAGTGGAGGACTGGCTGCCTGTAAGGCCCTCACAGCGTGGCACCATGCTGTGTCCGCCCTGCCTCAGGCTCGGCGTCCAGCCTCTCAGGCTCAGGAGTGCCGCGTTCCTGGACATGTGGCTCCCGTGAAGCCACTGTCCCCAACCCAGTTCTGAGGAGGTGGGAGTTGAAACCTGCAGCCCAGTGCAGGAGAAGCGGAACTTTGAGCAGCCCCCAGTTTCCATCCCCTGACCAGCCTGTGGCGGGGGAGGGGGAGGGGTGAGCCGATGGTTGCCAGAAGGGTGCTCGGTGAGCAGGGTGAGGGCATCCAGCACGGGCCTGCATTCTGGGAGCTCGGGGAGTGCGTGTTGCCCGACGTTTTCCTCTCCTCCCCAGGGAGCCCCCGGATGCTGGCAGGCTCTGGCAGCTCTGCGGGCTCGAGGGAGGCACGATGTCCTTTTGACCCAAGGGGCAGCGTCACGCGTGCTGGTCCAGAGCTTGGGCTCTGGAGGGAGGAGAGCTGGGCTGGAAGGCCGGCTCAGCCTCTCGCAGCCCTAGACGTGCTCTCGGTCCCTGAGCCTTGGTTTCCTTATCTGGACTCGAGGCCAGTTGCTCCGCTTAGGCTTCTGGTGAGGACCGAAAGAGACAGGCGGCCTGGCAAGCGGTCCCCACGGCGCCTGGTACTGTGTCAGAGCCGGACAGGCCGTGGCTGCCACGATTGTGTCTTCTGACAAGGTGCCAGGGGAGTGCCCGTGCCCAGGGCTCCAGGAGGACGCTGGCCAGCCTGGTCAGCATTGTGCTTCCCAGGCCTGGTTCTCGTAGCTGACCCCAGGCCTGTGGGTGCCCTGGCCATCCTGTGGCAGGAGCCCCGACCAATCCCCTCTCAGTGGAGAGGTGCGGGTGTGAGGGAACTGCCATTCCCCGCCCCCCCGCCCCCCTCTGGCTGTGTGACCTGAGGAAGCCTGTTCTGTCTCTGGTCTCCCTCCCTCTAGCATGTGACCAGGGGCTGAACTGCACTTTGAGGCTGTGACGGTGGCAGCCACCGGTGGAGCGAGGCCTAGGTGTGTCTCCACGGCACATGACTGTCAGGGGCCAGGGTTCAAATCCCTGCCCCGACTGCCTCTTCCTGGCTCCTGACGGGGATGAGCTCCCCGCCTGGCTTTCGCCACCCATCAAGTGAGGTGTCGGGAGGATTAAATGTGATGAGTGTGCAAAGGGCCTGACACCTGGGAAATGCCCTCAAGTGCTGGATGCTGTGGCCAGTGGTGTTGATGTCAGCTGGCCCTCCCTCCACCCCCTCGTGAGAGGCCACCCTCCTCCTCAGCTGTCACCAGCCATGCCCCCTTGCAGGCCTGGCCCCTAGAGGCCTGACGGTCGGGAGCTGGGGGGGCAGGAGGATGAGGTGGGCAAGGCCAGCCTGAGGTCTGGTCTCCGCTCTCCACTGGCGGCACGTTTCTCTTCTAGACGCTGACGAGTAGCCAGGCTTGGGCTGGCCGAGAAGGTTCTTGGGGAGATGGGTCAGCCTCTTTGGAGGCTCAGCACAGGCTGATCTCCAAACTGCAGTTTCTGGGGTCACTGAGCTCCCCGGTTGCCCTACCGCCCAGGCACCTCGTGTGGTCCCCTACTAAGGCCACCTCTGGGCTGCGCTGCCTGGGGACCAGGAGCGTGGCCACCCCCATCCAGGGCTGACCTTGAGTCCTCACTGGGGGTCTGTTCATGTCCTCGGGCTCAGGACACCCACCTGGGGTGGGGGCAGGCCCGAGGGTGGCGCCCCGTCGCCCACCGGGAGGGCCATGCACATTTGGCGTTTTCTTCCTCCCTCCCTGGGCACACGATCTGAGAGATGAACCAGGGCTTGGACACTTTCTACTTGACCATCTCCCCTGGGCCTTGGTCTCCACCTCTGTAAGATGGGTGCTCGACTTTGTGTTCAAACTGTCCCGGGATTCGGAGAGACTAAGCAGCTCTCTCTGATCCCTGAGCCGTCTCGTGTTTTGGCTCCTGCATTCAGACAGAAGGCTAAAGGGTCGGAAAGCCGCAGGCCTGGTTCCCTCCTCCGCACAGATTTAGGATGACCCGCCCTCCCTTTCACCTGGCCCTCCTCCAGCTCTCCGGGGCGTCTGGCAGGTCTCCCGGGAGGCTTTCTCTGGCCCGGTGTCCATCGTCAGCTCGCCAGCCACAGCGCCCTCAGGTCCTGTTCCTGGGTGCTTTGTATGCCTGGCGCCGAGCCCCTCATGTCCCCTCTTGTGAACCCTGCCGCCTTCGTCCCCTTGGAGAGCTGCTGCCCTTCGCCCATCTCCCAGACAGTCTCACTGAGGCCAAGGGCTGCAGGGCTCAGCTGAGCTGGGAGCCAGAGCCCTGCAGGAAAGACAGTACCTGTGGGTCCGGTGGGCCCAGGGCTGCAGGGTGCTGGCGGGTGGCTGGGTCAGGGCCTCGGGTGACCTCTGTGACTCAGTGGGCCTGAGCAGCAGCTCAGCGGGGTGCCATGAGGTCCCTGGGCGGTGATCTCATGCACGTGGGGGCCACCACCCCCCCACTCCCCACCCTCGCCTGCGTGAGACCAGGTTTCTCCACGTGCAGCCCCAGGGAGGAGACCACGGTGTGGCTTCAGGCCCTCCTCCTCCGTGAGCCCCTGGCCAGTGACGGGGAGACGGTCTGCAGCCAGAGGCGTCTGTGGGTCTGGAGGCCCCGCGTGGTCTGTAGTTGCAGCTTCCACAGCAAATGTACAGCTGAGTGGGAGGAGAGAGGCCACCAGGATGGGAGAAGGCGCCACCCCCGTGTGTGCAGGCACGAGCCGCCTTCTGGGGGAGATGGCAGGGCTGGAAAAGGCCCAGTAGGTCCCCTCTGTTCTCTCCAGAAATGAGGGTGGGATCGGCTCCCGGCAACCCTGTTACTCTGTCTTGCGGGAATCGGGGCTCGGCCTGCAGTCAGTTGGGCCACGGCATCAGAAGGCTGATCAGGTGACACACTAACATGTCACCCAGGCTGTTTCCTTGTCCCTGGGGCTCCGGGCTATGCTCCAAGGGACAGCGGGGTGTGGGGCACCCTGGTGCCCATTCTGCCAGCCTCTGCGCACGAGGGCCTGGAGGCGTCTCACCACCCTCGCTCCAGACCCACGTGGTGGTAGGCTGGGCAGCGTGTGCAAGGCCCAGCTGCCAGCTGGGTCCCCGGGCCCTGGGGCCATCTGTGGGTGCCTGCTTGGGGCGGGACAGGAGGATCTGTCCCCTGAGGACACAGCCACCCACCTGGCGTTCTTTCCCCCTAAGAGCTCACTGCTGCCCTGTGGACGCCTCCCCCCAGGGCGTCTGCCGTTTGCTCGGCCATGCCCTCCCCCGGGAGCTCCCCAGCCCCCGCCAGAGCCTCCCCAGGGGCTTGGTGCTGCCCACACGGGCTGCCTGTTCCCGGACCTGTGTGCTGTCTGCTCTGCTAACAGGATGGGTCACCTGTGGGGTCCAGGGCCCAGCCCTTCCTGCCCCAGAGGGTCCCGGGGCAGGTGCCAGGGCTGTCGGCCGCTGTCCTTCTCTGTCCCTGGAAGCGCGGTGGGAGCGCGGAGCAGACGCCCCACTCTGCCGCTTTGTGCCCAGGATGCGGGCAGCTCTCTTTGGATCCTGCCCTGCCGTTGTCTCTTGGTCGATGGTTTAAATGGCGCCTGCTCTCTGCACTGCTTGGACGATCTGGTTTTGTTCCTGCTGCTGGGCTGCGGTGAAGGGCCCGGAGAGGACAGGGTTAGCTCCGCGGGGCTGGAGCAGCTCCCCATCTGTGCCACGAGGCGGTGACTCCCCCTGGCCCAGCATGTGCGGCTCTCAGCGTCCTGCCCTGCCCCCCACCGGGCTGGCAGAAGGGGGCCCCTCGGGGTGGGGGAAGGGCTTGGGATCACATGACGCCTGGGCAGGGCAGCCAGCTGCTCCGTCTGCCAGCGAGGCCCATGGCTCACTGCAGAGCCGCTATTTAGACCCGCTCAGGGATGGCGAGTCCTCCCATTGGTTGGCCTGGCCAGGAAGCGCTTCTGTCCAGCTGCCTTGATGGGGCCCCGCTGGGAGCCAGGTGCTGTGTGTGCTCCCACGGGGTTCGAGTCCCGTGCCCACAGTCAGGCAGGTCCAGCACAGGGACTCTAACCTGCTGCCAGTGACTGGGGTGCTCAGGACACTGTCTGGCTCCAGGCTGGACCAGAAGTGGCTGGAATCCCCCGGAGAGGGACGGGCCTCTCCAGGGCGGGCAGCAGCCTTTGCGAGAGGCAGTCGAGGACCCCTGAGGAGAGGTAGGGGTGGGTGGACAGGGCCCTGGTCTCGCAGATGGATGGCAGGCCCCTGATATCACCCATCACCACGGCCTCTTCTAGGCCGGGGAAGGATGTGTGACCCAGGGAAGGAAAGTGCGCATCTGCTTCAGTTCTGCCCCAGGAGGAGGAATTTCCCCTCCTCGATGGAAGGGCTGGACCTCCCCAAGCGTGGGCTCTTGAGGTGAGGGCCCTCTACCTGCGGGTTCCCTGCTGACTTCCAAGAAATGCCTGGCTGTGTCTCCGGAGAAGGCGAAGGGTCAGGAGCCCCTGTGTGATTGCACTGGCTTTCCTGTTGGTACAATGCCCAGAGTGGGAGGGCGGCCTTGGGTCAGAGGAAGTAGATTTCCGGAGGATGGCTCCCAGGCCTCCCAGAGCCCTTGAGGCAGGAGGTCCAGACCCATCCCGCTCCCTAGCCCCTGACCCCAGGGGTGCTGATGTCCGAGGGTACAGCCCACAGGACACTGGGCACCTGGTTCCTACCCAGGGGCCCAGCTTAGGCCGAGGGATTTAGGGAAAGGCTGTCAGTGGGGCCCAGGCTGAGTCAGCACTTCCACTGGGCCTTCTGTGAGCTCCACGCCCACCCTGAGCTGGGGCAGTGACCCGTGATCCTAACTGCTGGCATTGACCATGTGAATGATGGCCCTTTGCCAGCTAGCACCTCCCCCCTCCTCCCTGAACTCTCAGAGGTCTGTCTCTTTACTCCTAGGCCCCCCTCCCCACTGCAAGCTCACCCCGTCCCTGGACAGGGGCAGTGGGAGAGGGGGTGGAGAAGCCCAGGGCAGCAACGACTGAGTGGCCTTGACCAGGCCTTGATGCAGCCCCCGGGACAGCCTGCCCAGCAGGAGGGATCACTGCCTTTTAAAACAAGGGTCTTCCTGCCCGGGGTCTAGGAAGCAGCCAGGTGACCCCCCCCCCCCCCACTTCCTGGCCTAGCCAAAGTCCCGTGGTTTTGGAGTTCTGTGGAATCCCAGGCATCAGCCCGGATGCCAGCACTGTCATCATTCTCATGCTATCCCCATGCACGTGATAACGAACAGGGAACTGGGAACTCCTCTGTTGCCCAAGAAGGCACAAGACTGAATGAGCAGAAAGGGAAGGAAGTGCCCTTGGCTGTGGCCGTCGAGGATGCCCGCACCTGCCCCAGACCCGGGAGGCTGACTCCAGGGCTGGGGCAGCTGTCGCAGGTGCCGTCTGGGCACATGAGGGTGAGGGGGCCAGGGGCCTCACGCCCTGGGGGAGGCATCTTCTCGGGGGGCCAGAGCCCCCTAGGTGCAGTGGGCTGAGTTAGGGCCTCGGGGTCCCGGCTCCGCTGTTTACCGTCAGCGGCATGGCTTTGGATGGGTTGCCCTTCCCTCGGCTTCCGTGTAGTCACCTATGAAATGACCAGATAACAGTACTCGCCTTGGGGTGGGGGCGGGAGCGGGGGGATCCCCCTGGGCAGGGGCAGGCTGTTGTTGGAACCCCAGTGGGTACGTCTTGTTCACACCCAGTCATGGCTGGTGGGGTGAGGACGGGGGTGCTGGGGGCAGTGCCTGCCGCCCCGATAGTAACCCCCGGCCCTCCAGCTGTCGTCCTGTTAAATTCTGGGCTGGAGGTCTCTGTGGCCACCGACCTTTGCCTCATCTAGGGAGCAGGAAGTGGCACGGGGCGTCCCCCTGCCACACAGCCAGGCAGGCCCCGACACCCCCGCCCGGTGGCCGGGCGCTGTCTTTGCAGAGCTCCACACAGGAGATTGGCGAGGAGCTGGTCAACGGCGTCATCTACTCCATCTCCCTGCGCAAGGTTCAGGTGCACCACGGCGCCAACAAGGGCCAGCGCTGGCTCGGGGTGAGTGTGGTTGGGGGGTCTCCGTGCCCAGAACCCCGACAAGGCCCGGGATGCAGGGGCCACCCTGGCCACTCCACTGGGCTCCCTCCCAGGGCTTTCCTGCCTGGGGGGCCCCCAGCCCTGCTCCCAAAGGAATCTGGGCCCTAAGCCCTCCCCTACTGTCCAGCCCTGCGCTGGGCCAAGTGCATAGTTCTCTGTTCACTTATTTGTATGAACATCAAAAAAAGACACTTTCATACTATTTCCACTTCATGTTAGGCTGGGATTACTTATGCATTTTGCCCCAGTATTTCTTGTTTTAACGACTGTCCTTCCACACCTTCGCCAAGGCTTTCATCACCTTACTTAGTAGGGCTTTTTTTTTTTTTTTTTAACCCAAAAAGGACTCAGCCTACTATATACGGTTCTCTGCAACTTGCCATCACGGAACACAACTCCATGACCCCTCCAGGTCAGAGCGGGGGCCTGACAAATACGTAACATTTCAGAAGAGAGGCTGGTTACCAGCCATAACTCAGCCTTTCACTGCCGTGAACCTTGACGGGATTCCTTTCTGCAGCCATTTCCACAGTGCCGCCCTGAATAGCCTCTGGGTCCTAACGTACCGTGCCTTTCCACCCCAGGCTGAGCCTCTGTTTTCTCATCTCTAGAACGGGGATGCTTTGCCAGGGGTCCCGGGGACTCTGCCCTTAATACGGCAAGGTGCTGTCATTACTCAGCTAATAAGATGACCTGAAGGTGTTGGTGTTGCGAGTTTTCATCGCCCCACCTCCAGTTCAAAAGCTGAGACCCTTTTTCTGTTCCGGGCACTCACGTCCCATCTCTGTCCTGAAGTCGCCGGG
Organism: Aethalodelphis obliquidens; assembly: GCF_003676395.1. Classification (NCBI taxonomy): domain Eukaryota; kingdom Metazoa; phylum Chordata; class Mammalia; order Artiodactyla; family Delphinidae; genus Aethalodelphis; species Aethalodelphis obliquidens. The sequence goes on from NW_020837951.1 coordinate 3,574,310, forward strand.
CGCTTGGGGCTTCCTCTGAGTTCCAGCCCCTGCCCTGCCCGTGGGCCACGGTGCTGTCGCTGACCGTCTGTGCCTCTCTGTCCCACCCCAGTATGAAAATGACTCGGCCCTGAACCTGTATGAGACCTGCAAGGTGCGGACCGTGAAGGCAGGCACGCTGGAGAAGCTGGTGGAGCACCTGGTGCCCGCCTTCCAGGGCAGCGACCTCTCCTATGTCACCATCTTCCTGTGCACCTACCGAGCCTTCACCACGACCCAGCGGGTCCTGGACCTGCTGTTCCAAAGGTGAGCGCCCTGCCCCTCCCCGGCACAGTGGCTCCCCGCCCACCCACTGGCTGTGTGTCTTGGGAATGTCGCTTTACCTCTCTGAGCCTCAGTTTGCTCACGTGAAGGCCGGGCTGCCAGGACTGTTGGATAAGCATGGACAGTGCGGCCCTGTGCCCGGCCCTGTGGAAAGGGCTGCTGAGGGCTGGGGCGGTTTTGATTAAGGTTTTCCTCTGCCCCATGGAGAAGCTCTCTGCTTCCAGCCCCTGGGCAGAACAGGTTTCCCATTTGTAAAGGAGGTTCCAGATTCTGTGTCAGGGGTCCTTCCTGGGAGTGGCCAGGGCAGGGCTGGCTGGGGGCCGGCTGAGGGCCCAGGCCCACTCAGGCGTCTGTAAGGTGCTGGTTGGGCTCATTCGTTCAGCAAATACATACGAAGCGCCTACTGTGTGCAGGCACTTTTCTAGGCACTTGGCTTTATTCAGTGAACAGTGCAGACAAAAATCCCCGCCCTCCCGGGCTTCCATCCTAGCCGGAGGGTCAGCCAGTAACACTGGACGTCATAGCAGGTACGGTAGATGTGACGCCCTCACGGCCTCCTCTAGATACGGGTGCATCCTCCCTTATTCCAGCGAGGACGGCGGACCTCAGGACCAACTGAAAAAGTGAGTAGACTTTGGGTCTGATGGGAGGGGCTGGGCAGAACCCTGGCTGCCACTCATCTTGTGATTCCCGCTGGAGGGCTGAGGTCTGGCTGCAGGAGGAAAGGAGTCAGAGAGCTGTGGCTGGGGTCCCATGTCCCCAGGGAGCAGAGGGGAGGCTGGGGGCTCAGAGCCGGCCCCTGAGAGCATCCGTCCCCACTCAGATCCGGGGCCCACGACAGGAGGTGTGGGGGGCAAGCTGCTGACACGTCAGCCTCGCAGCCCAGTGTGAGTGCTCAGCTGGGGCTCACGGGAGCGCAGTCAGGGTCAGGGGGCCGGCTACGTCCCCACCACCAAGAATGGCGTCCCTGGGAGGACGAGACCCGCACTCCGGCGCACAGACCAAGGCAGCCGTCGGTGCGCGAGCTTCTGGTTCAGGTGCGCGAGGCCCGTGAAGGCCGGGCAGGGGCGCACTCTGCTTGTCCCCTCCTCCCTCCCCTGTTTGTGCAGAGCCTACTGTGTGCGGCCAGGCCAGCGCGATGAACAGGGCAGGCGTGGCCCTCCCTGCCCTCCTGCAGTTTCCTTCCCAGTGGGGAGGGCCCGGGGGGCTGGGGGCAGACAGGAGAGAGTCAGGCTCCCCCGAGGAAGGGAGAGGTGGTCACCAGGGACGGAGGGCCCCTTCCTACCAGGCCTGCCAACCAGGCCTGCCCCCGCCTGACAGCCCAGTGCGGGTGGGGCAGGGGCGGGCCCAGAAGCCCAGCCCCCATGGGGGAGCCAGGGGAGGGCCGCGTGGAAGGAAAGGCCAGGCCCCTGACTCTGCTGCCCGCCCGCCTGCCCCCAGTGCCGTCTCCTCCATCCTGGGCACCTGGCTGGACCAGTACTCCGAGGACTTCTGTCAGCCCCCGGACTTCCCATGCCTCAAGCAGCTGGTGGCCTACGTGCAGCTCAACATGCCCGGCTCCGACCTGGAGCGCCGCGCCCACCTTCTCCTGGCCCAGCTGGAGCGCACAGAGCTCACCAAGGCAGAGCCGGAGGGTGAGGAGCGGGGTCGGTGCTGGACACGCAGGAGCCCCCGGGGCTGCCTCGGACCGCCCACGTGGGGACCGCTGGCGGGGAGACGTCCTGGGGTGCTTCTTGAGCTGAGGCTTCTCTAGAAGGCAGTGATGTGGTTTCTGTCTTGGAAAAAGAGGCAGGCGTGTTGCTGAGCTCCGCTCTTCTTTGCAGCTCTGGCTCCAGCTCTGAAGCCGACTGCAGCCCTCGAGCCAGTGCCGGCTCCAGCTCTAGCGCCCAGGCCGGTGCCAGGTCCAGACCTCGAGCCAGCTCTGGCACCAGCACCAGCTCCAGCCCCAGAGCCTTCCTGGCCTTTGCCCGTGGCTGCAGAGAACGGGCTGGGTGAGGAGAAGCCTCACCTCCTGGCGTTCCCGCCCGACCTGGTGGCAGAGCAGTTCACGCTGATGGACGCGGTAGGCAGCTCATCTCAGCAGGGCGGGCAGGGGTGCACCTTCCTTCAGGCGTCTGCCCTGCCCTGTCCAGAGCTGATGTCCTGCCCCAAATCCCATGACAAACCGTGTCGCCCGGGCAGGTTTCCTCACCCGAAGGCCTCGGCTCCCCTCCAGGCTGTGGACCCGGGCCCCATCCCTCGCACTGTGTCTGGGTGGAATGAGGTGGAGCGGTAGAAAGCTGGGCGGGGTCTGGCCCACCCGGTAGCAGACGGTCGCTCACTCCATGGGCCGCCCCCCCTGCCCCCACGTCTGCTGAGGAGGTCTCACCAGCTTCAGCACTTAGCAGGCACCTGGTGCGCGCTAGAAGCCGTGGCAGACGGCAGACGCAGCCTCTGGTTGTAGTGCCCACGTGAATGGGCATCTGGACAGGGGACAGGCCTGAGGCGTGATCAAGGGCTAAAAACACCACCTGTATGGGCAGGTGTGAGCCGCATCTCGTGCTGGGAGTTAGGGTGGACTGGGGAAGGTGGCCACCTCTCTCTCCTGCCAGGGTCACCCTGGGTCACCTTGCGCTGGGTGCCCACAGTGGGCAGGGAACAAAACCAAGAGACACCACCTCCCCGCACCTCCCCCGGCCGGGCTCGAGCCGCCTCCCCAGCTTCCAGAGCTCCAGCTCTGACCAGTGACCCTGCCTAGGCCTGGGGGTGGGGGTGGGGGGACTGTGGGCGTTGAGCTGGGGTGCGGCAGAGCCGGGTGACCTTCCCCTTGCCCCCAGGAGCTGTTCAAGAAGGTGGTGCCCTACCACTGCCTGGGCTCCATCTGGTCCCAGCGGGACAAGAGGGGCAAGGAACACCTGGCTCCCACCGTCCGTGCCACCGTCGCCCAGTTCAACAGTGTGGCCAACTGCGTCATCACCACCTGCCTCGGGGACCGAAGCGTGACGGCCCGCGCCAGGGCCCGGGTGTTGGAGCACTGGATCGAGGTGGCCCGGGTACGCGGCCGCCAAGGGCCCGGGGAGCGCTTTCTGCCCCTGGGTTGATCTCATCCAACCCCAGGAGCACCTCCCGGGGCATCTGTCCCATCCGGGAGGGGGGTGCCCCCCTAAGAGGGACTGAAGCTGGAGCAGGCGGGAGCTCGGCCCCCTCTCACAGCCTGGCCCCTCCCTCCCAGGAGTGCCGGGTCCTCAAGAACTTTTCGTCCCTCTACGCCATCCTCTCTGCTCTGCAGAGCAACTCCATCCACCGGCTGAAGAAGACGTGGGAAGAAGTTTCCAGGTGGGCAGGCTTCTCCCTGGAGGAGCTCCAGGGTGGACCTGGGGCCTCCCACGGGGCTGGGTGCTGCCTGGAACCTGCCCAGGGACAGCACATCCTGGGGGCGGGGTCTCTCAGGGCCAGCAGTTCTGCCTCAGGACCGGGTCTCTTTCTCTGGCAGGTACTGGCTTGAGCCATGTTGGGGGTTTTCATGTGTCTACTTCACCCACATGACTCTGTGCACTTAAAATCAGAACCGGCCAAAACAGAGCCGCTCAGTCGACTGGGAATGGGGTTCCCCGGTGACCCACATGAGACCCACCCCTCCAGGCCTACCGAGCCCTTAGGGTCCAGCAGAACTCTGTTTGGAAACCACCCATCCAGGCAGTTGGGGTCTCTGGGTCCTCAAATGTTTTTGCCCCCGCACCCCTCCCCACCATGTCCTCCTTTCTCCTTCCTTCCCCCAGGGACAGCCTCCGCATCTTTCAGAAGCTGTCAGAGATTTTCTCAGATGAGAACAACTACTCCCTAAGCAGAGAGCTGCTCATCAAGGTAGAGTCCGGGGGCTCGGGGTGGAGGGGCTTATGTTCCCACTGAAAGTTTCTTCGAAAACTTCTCATGAGATCTGTCGGGTCTGTGGGCAGGTGGGGGGCAGTTTGGGAGATAGGAGGCCCTAGTACAGGGATGGAGCAGGGCAGCTGGGCTGTTCCAGAGCTGTGGGCGGGTGAGGGGCAGGATTAGAGTCTCCTGGGTCCTCACTGGTCCCTCACCCGGCACTCGGGGTGGATGAGGTCAAGGGTGAGGGTCTCTTCCTTCCCCAGACCAGCCTAGCCTGTCCCCACAAAGCCAGGCCCTGCTGTTCCTGTCTGCGCTGACCTCCGAGGGCCAGGCACCCCGCCTGCCCATGGGTGGCACTGCAGGGGCCGCCCAGCCATCGTCCAAATGAGCAGGAGGTAGATCTGGGGGCTGGAGCTCTTCCCTCTGCCTCAGGGCAGACACTGCAGAGGAATCCAGGGACTCTTCTCAGAGTCTCACCACAGGGCCTTTGGTGGCCGTGACAAATGGCCCAGATGGCTTGTGGCAAGTGCACAGGGGTGCTAATGCATTCACGGGGGTCCTTCCCCGGAAACTTCCATACAAAGAGGAAGCAAAGTGTCACCACCCGGTGCTCCCAGCAGCCCCAGCTCACCCTCTCAGAGGTGTCACCAAGGAGAGCCCTCCTGAGTGGCTGAAGGCAGAGCTCTGTGCAGGGGACATCCCGAGGGGCTCCGTGGTGTTGTGAAGGCCTTGGCGCGGCAGACACCGTGCTCAGCCAGGCCCCCCCAGACTCCCTGTCTCTCTGTCTCTCTCTCTCTCTGTCTCTCTCTCTCTCTCTCTCCTCGATGGCTCGCCCGGCGGGGGGCCGACACACACCAGAGGCTCTGAGCCCTTCTGAGGCTCATTCAGAGGCAAGGCAATGCCTGTCTCTGGGCCTCAGTTTCCTCATCTGGAAAGTGGGTGAATGCTGACCCCAGGGTGCCAGCCTCACGGGGAGGCAGTGAGGTTCAAGGGGGAAGGGAAATCTGCCTGAGTTTTGTGCAGGACCCTCCTACCCTCCTGCAGAGACGGGGGTCGGGGGCAACAGCACAGCCACACTGATGGAGGTGTGGCGCTGAGTCCTTGGAGACCCCGAGGGGCAGGTGTAATCCTCATCTGTACTTTCCAAGGAGGCCGGGCTGCTGACCCACGTTCCCACACCCTGTGAGCACCTGAGCAGGGGTGCAGATCTAGGAATGGAGTACACTGGGATGGCTGAAGCGTTTGCACCAGTGACCAGGGCCAAGGTCGTGTCTGCTGGTGCGTGATGGGGGGAGGGTCAGAAGGCCTCACCGACCCTGTCCTCGGCCCTGCAGGAGGGGACCTCCAAGTTTGCCACCCTGGAGATGAACCCCAAGAGAGCCCAGAGGCGGCCGAAGGAGGTGGTGAGTGTGCCCGAGGCTGGGAGAGGAGGGGCCGCCCCGAGCCCCCGCTCCTGTAGCTGCGCTGCCTGACGTGACCCTTAGACCGACCTACTCCGGGGCCTGGGGGCGCTGCGCCCTGACCAGCTGGTGTCGGGGGACTAGTAACCACCAGAGCAGGGGCCTGGAAGATCTGGGCCCAGTGGGGATTTGGGAGGGGGGAGGGGCCGGGGCCATAGATTTTGGGGATTTGCCAAATACCAAGCCTGCGAGGTGACTTGAGGGAGTTTGGGTCCATGCACGCTGGGAGGGGGATTGGGGGGAAATGGCTAAAGGTCCCCAGGCTGCGCCAAGTGGGGGGCCTGAGTGGGGCTGAGGGGTTTTCAGGGGAGGGGACTTGCTCATCAGTCCCCCCCCCCCCCCCCCCCCCAGTTGTCACAGGGTGTCATCCAGGGCACCGTCCCCTACCTGGGCACATTCCTCACAGACCTGGTGATGCTGGACACTGCAATGAAGGACTATCTGTATGTGAGTGAGCCCAGGGCTGGGGTCGGGGTGGGGGTCCTGAGCCCCGAGCTCTCAGCAGAGGGTGCACCTCATCTTACGAGAGCCCCCTGGCCGTCCCTGTGTCCCGGGGACACCTGCCCATCTCGGCAGTGAGTGAACAGAGCTTGGTGCCCGCCTGGTGGGGCTCATCAGAGCTGCAAGGGGTTTGACCCAGCAGGACACAGCCCCTCCCTCAGGTGGCGGCCATGGGTGGAGAGGCTGGGCCCTCCAGGGTCAGGCACATATGGCCAACCTGGCCCTCCTGCCCAAGGCCTCAGTCTCTCTAGCTGCTCTCAGACCCCTGAGCCGCGGCGCCCCTCCCACCCCGCCCCGGCACCCCGGCCCCACCCAGGTCCAGGTGTGTGCTGTGCTGCCCCCTGGTGTGTGCTCTGGGTAGTGCAGCCTGAGACCCGTGAGGGGCGGTCATGGGCTAGGGGACACTTTCTGATGGGCGCTGGCCGTGTGCTTTCCAGGGGAGACTGATCAACTTCGAGAAGAGGAGGAAGGTGAGCAGACGCAGCCTCACGGGAAGGGGGCCCGTGTGGGGGGCGGGATCAGAGAGCCACCTGGCTAGAACGGCTGGCTCCGACCCCTCCCTGTTACAGTTTTGGGGAGAGCTGGATACAGAGAGAGGGGGAGCCTTTCCCACGGGAGGATGGGGCAGGAGGTCGAATCAAGGACACCTTCCCGGAGGGGCTGTTTGAACCTGGCTGTGAGGACAGGGTGGGAAGTGGGGACCCAGAGGCTGGCACAGGCCCGGCCGACCCAGACCGTCAGCGTCCCGTCCTCCCCTCTGGCCCCAGGAGTTCGAAGTGATCGCCCAGATCAAGCTGCTGCAGTCGGCTTGCAACAATTACAGCATCGCAGCCGAAGAGCACTTTGGGGCCTGGTTCCGGGCTATGGAGCGGCTCAGCGAGGCTGACAGGTGAGTCCGGGCAGGAGCTGGGGGGGCACACGCGGGCTGTCCCTGGGCAGCTCCGGAGAGCCTGTGGCTGGCGATCCTGGGCAGCCTCGGGTGCCGTCGCTGGTGACGGCCGGGCCCCTGGACTCTAGCTGCCGGGCAGGCACCGGGAGGGAGACCCGGGTGCGACTCCCCACAGCCGCCGCTTTGTCCTGTAGCTACTCCTTATCGTGTGAGCTGGAGCCCCCTTCCGAGTCGGCCAGCAACACCCTCAAGGTCAAGAAGAACACGGCCATCGTCAAGCGCTGGAGCGAGTTGAGTGCCGGGTGGGCAGGGGCGCGCCCTCGGGGCTCAGGGAAGCTTCGGGCTGCGAGTGGGCTCGGGAGTCAGGCAGCTGGCACTGGGATCCCAGCTCCCCCGCCGACAGCCCTGTGACTGGGCCACTTGCTCCACCCCTCTGGGCCTCAGTTTTTCCCCCTGTGAAATGGGGTGATGCTAAATGATCTGTCGGATGCTGGAGCCAACGGGGTGATTGCCTGAGCACTCGGCACAGAGTGCAGGGAACAGGGGTGGGCTGTGTCCCAGAAGAGGCCTCCCCTAAGTCAGCCAGCCCTTCCATTGCAGCCGCCAGGCCCCCAGCACGGAGCTCAGTACCGGCAGCAGCTGCCACTCCAAGTCCTGTGACCAGCTCAGGTGCGGCCCCTACCTCAGCAGCGGGGACATTGCCGACGCACTGAGTGTCCACTCGGCCGGCTCCTCCAGCTCCGATGTGGAGGAGATCACCATGAGCTTTGTCCCAGAGTCCCCTGACGGCCAGGAGAAGAAGGTGACTGCCCCACCCCCTCCCTGACAGCCCTTCTCAGCCCTTCCTAGGGCCAGAGTTCCCCGCTGCACACCAGAAGCCCCCGGAGCTGGACAGTGGCCCGGGGCTTCCACTGATAGTGCCGTCCCCGCAGTTCTGGGAGTGCACCTCCCAGTCGTCCCCGGAGACCTCCGGCATCAGCTCGGCCTCCAGCAGCACCTCGTCCTCCTCAGCCTCCACCACGCCCGTGGCCACCACGCGCACCCACAAGCGCTCCGTGTCAGGGGTCTGCAGCTACAGCTCCTCCCTGCCCCTCTACAACCAGCAGGTGGGCGACTGCTGCATCATCCGGGTGAGCCTGGACGTGGACAACGGCAACATGTACAAGAGCATCCTGGTGAGCCGGGCGGCGTCCCCGCGGGCCCCTCACTCTGCCAGGCAGCAAATCCGTATTGAACACCATGGGTCATCCCTGCCCTCCCAGAGCTGGTCTCCTGGTGGGTTGGGAAGGACAGAGGGCCAACCAGAGAAAGGAATGAAAACAGCTAGTGTGGGCTTCCCTGGTGGCGCAGTGGTTGAGAGTCCGCCTGCCGATGCAGGGGACGTGGGTTAGTGCCCCGGTCCAGGAAGATCCCACATGCCACGGAGCGGCTGGGCCCGTGAGCCATGGCCGCTGGGCCTGCGTTTCCGGAGCCTGTGCTCCGCAACGGGAGAGGCCGCAACAGTGAGAGGCCCGCGTACCGCAAAAGAAAAAAACAACAAAAAACCAGCTAGTGTGTCGATGGTGATCTGTGCCGGGGTGGTGGACTAGGGGTTTACAGCAGCAGTGGGGCAGGACCTCACCCATAAAGGGCCTGAGTGTGGGGGGAAGGAGGGAGCAGCGTGCAGCCTCCCAGGACAGGAGTGTGCCTGGGGCTTGGAGGAGAAGCAGGAGGTCTGCAGTGAAGGAGCAGGGGTCGGGGGAAGAGTAGGGCTCAGCAGAGCAGGCCAGCGTCGGGGGCCTGGATCTCACGCGAGACAGGTGGGAACACTGTTCGTTGGAGCACAGGAAGGGCAGCAGTGACTTCCGGCCTCTCCGTGGGCATTGGGCTGGTGCCGGCAGATGCAGGGCGGCCAGTTAGGAGGCGGCGGCTGCAATCCAGGGTGGGTAGCAATGGCTGCACCAGGCTGGTGGCCGCGGAGGCGGCCGGCAGTGTCAGACACCGGGGATCGTTGGAGGTGTCGAGATCTTGCCAGTGGGAGTTGCCCACAAACACTATGTATGTTGAGGGGGGGTTGGGGGCTGGGGGGACTCCTCTCATCCTCCAGAACTCAGGCTGCCAGTGAGCCATTTGCACCCCAGAATCCTCCCACACTGGGTCAGATGCCCCATTAACGCCGTCACCTGTGTCACCCCGAGTCTAAGGCCCGCCTGTGCTCTGGCCCTTGGGGTCGAGGCAGCAGGGCTCGGTCTGCACTCTCCACCACTGCAGCCTCCAGCCAGTGGAGGCCTGGCACATAGGCGGCCACTGGGCATCCAGCCAGCTGCTCCTCTCTCACCTCCAGGGCTGGGACTAGATGCCGTCTGTACCCAGGTGCAATGATACCGTTGTCCCGGATGGGCAGGGTCAAGGGGGACGGTTAGGGGGAGCAGCCCCGGGGGCAGGCGGTTGCCCTAGGTGGGTTTGGGAGGAGGTGGCAGGCTTGCAGGAGTTGGGGGGTAAGTGATCGGGGTCCATGGAGGCCTCCCCAGAGGGGCAGGAGAAGGAGGCGCAGCCCCCCTGGACCCAGCCTCGGGTCAGAGGCCGTGAGCCCCTGTGCGCACAGCGCCGAGGCAGCTCTGCGGGCGCTTGGCTGCTACACCCCGGACCCTCAAGCTACACCAGACCCTTGCCCTGATGGCCTGTCCCCCACCCCGTCCAGGTGACCAGCCAGGACAAGGCTCCAGCTGTCATCCGCAAAGCCATGGACAAACACAACCTGGATGAGGATGAGCCAGAGGACTACGAGCTGGTGCAGGTTATTTCGGACGATCGAAGTAAGTCAGGGCCGGTCAGGCGGGCGCTGGGGCCGGGTACAGGGAGCACCGTGCCCCAGGCCCACCACCCCGGAAGACGTGCCACCAGGGTGGGCCTGGGCTTTGTCCACACACAGACCTGCCTAGGGGCAGCTCTGGATGCCCCCAGTGTCTCCTCACTGGCCCCTGGTGGCTGCTGGGCCCTTGTCCCTTGCCCTTCCGTGGCCGTGAACAGTCAGTGGGAGACCTCGTTCAGTGCTAGCATCGTTGAGGAGGGGAGAGAAAAGGCTGTTCTCCTGGGGCCGGGCAGCCAGATGGCCGAGCCCACAGGCCGTACAAAAGGGCGTTTTCTGGCTAAGATGGGAAATGAGTGCTTCAGAAAAGATCACGACTACCGTGGACTAAAGCATCGAATTTGTGAAAATCCATGAACGTGTGACACTGTCTTAGTCCGTTCTGGCTGCTATAACAAAATACCACCACTGGTGGCTTCTAAATGACAGAGATTTATTTCTCCTGGTTCTGGAGCTAGAAGTCCAAGATCAGGGTGCCAGCATGGTCAGGTTCTGGTGAAGGCCCTCTTCTGGGTTGCCGGCGGCTGACTTCTCACTGTGAACCCAAATGGTGGAAGGGCGTGGGGAGCTCTCTGGGGTCCCTTTCATAAGGGCACGAATCCCATTCGTGGGGCTCCACCCTGATGACCTAATGGCCTCCCAAAGGCCTCACCTCCTAATCCCATCACATTGGGGGTTAGGATTTCAACAAATTTAGAGAGGACACCAACTTTCAGCCCATAGTAGATACTAAACACAGAGGCTACTAGGGAGCAGCTGGGTATTCTAAAAACTGGGAAGGGAAAGGATCGAAAACAAGCACAGACTTGGAACCAGACAGCTACGACTTGTAGACCTCGGGCAAATCCCTTAAGTCCTCTGTGCCTCTTTTCCCATTCCCACAATGGAGATAAAATAGGTAGTGAGTTGATCCATATATACATGGATTATATGCTCATGTGTGTACGTGTGCCGTAGACGTGCCATAACTGCAAAGATTATCATCACTCTTTCCTTTCCCATGAGGTGATCCCGCATTCACAGCCATTACCCAGACAGTTAGCAGTGACCCGCCACGATCGCTAGAAGTTGTTTTCTAAATCCTCTCTTACCTTGTTGCACCATTTTGGTGAGGTAAGCAAGGCAGGTGGGACCCCCATCTTACAGAAAAGGAAGCTTGAGACCTAGACAGGTTAAGGACCAGAGTAAGAGCCACACGATGGAGCCCAGAGCACACATGTTCCAGCCCAGCAGTGGAGAGTAACAGGCTCAAGCCCAGAGGAGAGGGTGGGAAACAGAGCCAAGAGCAAGTACCTGCTGGGATCCTGGCACCCTATGAAACCCTGTGCAGGAGGCCTGGGGCAAAGCCCGCCCTTAACTTGGCCCCAGAGCCCTTGTCCTGAGTTGTGCAGGGTTCCGGGGAGGTGATCTAGGTTCTAGAAAGCTTATTGCAGTTGGACCTCCCGATCAGTGAAGGCAGCAGGGGGCAGGATGGGATGACCCTTTGCCAGCTGCAGACTGAGGTGGGGCTTCCTGGAGTCGGAGTCCTTTTTATTTTTATTTTTATTTTATTTTTATTTTTATTTGTGGCTGTGTCAGGTCTTTGTTGCTGCACACAGGCTTTCTGTAGTTGTGGCAAGCAGGGGCTACTCTTCGTTGTGGTGCGCGGGCTTCTCATTGCGGTGGCTTCTCTTGTTGCAGAGCGCAGGCTCTAGGTGCACAGGCTTCAGTAGTTTTGGCACTCAGGCTCAGTAGTTGTAGTGCATGGGCTTAGTAGTTGTGACGCGCAGGCTGTAAGGTACGCGGGCTTCAGTAGTTGTGGCGCATGGACTTAGTTGTTCCACGGCGTGTGGGATCTTCCCGGACCAGGGCTCGAACCTATGTCCCCTGCGTTGGCAGGCGTATTCTTAACCACTGCACCACCAGAGAAGTCCCCAGAGTCCTTTTTGTTTTTGAGTTCCTTTTTTCTTTTTTTTTTTTAAATTAATTACTTATTTATTTTTGACTGTGCTGGGTCTTCGTTGCTGCGTGCAGGCTTTCTCTAGTTGTGGCGAGAGGGGCCTACTCTTTGTTGTGGTACGCAGGCTTCTCACTGCGGTGCCTTCTCTTGTTGCGGAGCACGGGCTCTAGGCGTGCAGACTTCAGTAGCTGCGGCACACAGGCTCAGTAGTTGTGGCTCGCGGGCTCTAGAGCACAGGCTCAGTAGTTGTGGCGCACGGGCTTAGTTCCTCCACGGCATGTGGGATCTTCCCAGACCAAGGATCAAACCCTTGTCTCCTGCATTGGCAGGCGGATTCTTAACCACTGTGCCACCAGGGAAGTCCCTCAGTGCCTCAGCAGAGTCTGTCCCAGGCAGGTGTCATTAAGGGGGGTCCTTAGTGGTCCTGGAGTTGCATTGAGGGGTCTCAGGTGTCTGGATCAGGCCTGCCCTCCTGGGGGCTCTCAAGTGGTGGGGTGTCCAGTGGGGCCCGCATAAGCACAGCTGACCCTCTGCCCCTCCCCGACCAGAGCTGAAGATCCCTGACAACGCCAACGTGTTCTACGCCATGAACTCTACTGCCAACTATGACTTTGTCCTAAAGAAACGGACCTTCACCAAGGGGGCAAAGGTCAGGCATGGAGCCAGCTCTACCCTCCCACGCATGAAGCAGAAGGGACTCAAGATTGCCAAGGGCATCTTCTAACTTGTCCCTAGCTGGCCAGCCACAGAGCCGCCCTTTCCAGGGTCTAGCTGGCTGGGCAACTAAGCACTTACAGACTACAGTGGCTCAGGCCAGGTGGGCACCTGCGCCCAAGCTGCCAGCCCAGGCCACCCCCAGACTCCAGTTTCACCCTGAACCTCTCCTGCTGCCGGGATTGACGCCTGCCCGTCGATGGCTGACCTGGCCTCCCCTGGACCACTCGCTGCCTAAGGTGCCTTCTGCTCTCTGGAACCAGAGGACGAGCTGACTTTTGCCAAGGAGCGCTGCCAATGGGCAGGGAGCCCTGCATGCCGCCGGGCACTGCCCTCCGTACACTTCCCTCACACCTTCCCAGGTGTGGGCCACTGCCACCTGTGCCCATGGGCACCCCAGGGCACTACTCATCCACCGGGTCTGACCACTGCAGTTCTCTCCTCCCACCATCGTGGCCTTCCTCAGGCTGCACCAAAGATTCCATCATCAGGGCCAACTGAAAGGGAGGGAGTCTCGCCCACTGCCCACTCCAGCCCTCCCCTGGCAGAGGAGAGAGACACCCCCTTCACGGACCACACTCTTAACCGGTGAGTGAGGACGGTCTCGGCCAAGTCCCACTGATGTCAGATTTCGTGACACTGCAAGTGCCATCCACCACTGTATCCTGGGCTTTACAAGACCACACGAGACGGGGATTGGTGGGCAAGGAGGGTTTCGGGGGGAGGGGAGGGGGATTGAATATTTGTATAAAAGGTGAAAAAAAATGTTTACCAGTTGGGGAGGGGCAATATTTATTTGTTGTAAATAGCAAATGCTAGACTTGAATATTATATTAAAATCCTGTTTCTACTATAGCCTGGGAGCTGTGGTATTGTTCTTTCATTGCCTGTGCTCATTGAAGTGAGATACAGACTCTCACATTCCATGTTCAAATAGGAAGTCTTGCAGGGTTATTGGTTTATTTTACACAGGAAATAAAGAAGGGCAGGAAAAGCAAGAAGGGCCAGCCACCCTTCTCTGGCTCACTTAAGGAAACAGAGAAGTCCACCTTTCACAGAGCAGATGTTCACTTCAGTATCATTAAACTGGGCCATGAGCTGAGACAGCCCCTTAGAACCCCTGGTATTTGAATTTGGAAGCGCTTTCACACAGCATAGCAGCAACCTGTGGAATTCCAGTGTTTTTAAAAACAACGTTTTGGGGACTTCCCTGGTGGCGCAGTGGTTAAGACTCCGCACTCCCAGTGCAGGGGGCCCGGGTTCGATCCCTGGTCAAGAAACTAGATCCCACACGCATGCCGCAACTAAGAGTTCGCATGCCACAACTAAGGAGCCCGCGTGCCACAGCTAAGACCCAGTGCAACCAAATAAATAAATATTTTTTAAATAAATAAAAATAATGTTTTTAACAGAAAATGGTGGAGTAAAGATCAGTCTCTCCATGGAAACAACAATGAAGCTGGGGAAAAAAAACTATCAGAATCAACAATTTTGGGACTCTGGAACCTCATCAGACACAACAACCAGGAGAGTGCTTGATGAAGGGTGACGGCTGCTGAACTTCAGCTGTTAAGGAAATCTCTGTCAGGTCACACACTGACCCCCTGAGACAATGGGGCAGAAGCTGCCGTGACTACACAACAAGGAATATAGGCCTTGCAAAAACAGTTTGGGAAAGTCACTACAGAAACGGAAGACGGCAGCCCTCAAGCCACAGAAGCGATCCCTGAGGAGGGGGAGAATCTGATTTCCAGAGTTACGATATTATAATTCTCAATATCCAGGTCTCAACAAATCACAAAGTGTATCAAGAAACAGAAAAATAGGGCTTGTTCACAGGAAGAAAAAAAAAAAGAATTGGACAGAAACTATCCCTGGAGGCTCAGACATTAAAATTACGAGTCAGAGACATTAAGTCAGCTGTCTTGAATGTGTTCGGCGAGCGAAAAGGAGCCACGGACAAAAAAAACTAAAGGAAATCAAGAGAACAATGTAAGAACGTGTAGGGAATTTAGTAAAGAGATAGAAATTATAAAAATAAACCAAGTGGAAGTTCTGGATCTGAAAAGTACAATAACTGAAATGAAGAACTCACTGGAGGGGTTCAGTGGCAGATCTGAGCAGTCAGAAGAAAGAATCTGTGAACTAAGGCAGTTGACATTATTCTGCCTGAGGAGCAGAAAGGAAAAAGAATGAAGAAGATTGAACAGACCCAGAGGGACTGTGGGGACACCATCCAATGTAACTGCATATGCATAAAGAGAGTCCCAGAAGGAGAGAGATTATTTGAAGAAATAATGGCTGAAAACATCTCAAATTTGATCAAAGACATAAATCTACACATTAAGAAGCTCAGTGAACTCCAAGCACGATAAACTCAAAGAGAGCCACACAAGACACATTACAACACAACTGTTGAAAGACAAAAAGGAAATCTTGAAAGCAGCAAGAAAGAAACAATCATGTGCAAGGGGTGGGGTGGGGTCCCTCCACAATAAGATTAACAGCTGATTTTTTTCATTAGAAACCATGGCAACCAGAAGGCCGTAGAGTAACATAGTTAAAGTGTTGAAAGATGAGAATTCCCTGGTAGTCCAGTGGTTAGGACTGTGTGCTTCCACTGCAGGGGGCACAGGTTCAATCTCCAGTCAGGGAACTAAGATCCCGCATGCCAAGCGGTGTGGCCAAAAACAATAGAAAATAAAGTGTTGAAAGAAAAAGAATTCTGTACGTAGTAAACTCTCCTTTAAGGATGAAGGGAAATTAAGATGTTGCCGGATAAACAAAGTTAAGGCAGTTTGTTTTTAATAGTCCTGCCTACAAGGAGTGCTAAAGGGAGCCTTTTGGGTTGAATGAAAGAGCACTAGACTGTAACTCCAAGCCATGTGAAAAAGTAAAGAACACTAGGTGAGGTAACTAATAGGTAATTCTAAAAGCCTGTATTGTTGCACTTTTGTTTGTACCTTTTCTTTTTTTTTCTATATGACTTAAAACGCAGATTCATAAAACAATAAGTGTAAGTGTGTTAATGGGAACAGAATGTATAAAGACATAACCTGTGACAACAACCACATAAAGGGGGAGGGATGGAGATCAGAGGAGCTGCATGTTCGTATACTACTGAAACTAATTTGGTATTATTCAGACTAGACTGTTACGAGTTTAAGATGTTCCTTGTAATCCCAAAGGCACTCAGTAAGAAAATATGTTTTTAGAAATACACAGGAAAGAAAGGAATCAAAATGGTGCACTATTAAAAAAAGATCAACCAAAGGAATTCCCCAGCGGTCCAGTGATTAGAACTCTGCACTTTCACTGCCGAGGGCCCAGGTTCAGTCCCTGGTCAGGGAACTAAGATCCCACAAGCTGCGAGGTGTGGCCAAAAACAAAATTTTTTTTTTAATTAAAAAAAAAATCAAATCCTTAAAAAGCAATAGTGGTGGAATTGAGGAACAAAAAGTGTAGAAGACATACAGTTATACAAACAAATAGCTAAATGGAAGAAGAAAATGCTTATCTGTAATTACTATAAATGTAAATGGGTTAAACTCTCCAATTAAAAGTCAGAGTGATAAAATGGATTTTTAAAAAAACCTGATCCACCTATCTACAAAGATATGAAAAAGTTGAAATAAAGGATGGAAAAGGATAGTCTGTGAAAATAGTAAACAAAAGGTAGCTGAACGGCTATGTTATTATCAGACAAAATAGACTAAGTCAAAAAGGTAACAAGAGAGAAAGTATATATCGCTTAAAGATTCAATCCATCAAGAATATAGAACAATTGTAAACATATACACATCTCCAAAACACATGAAGCAAAAATGGATGTAATTGAAGAGAGAAATAGACGGTTGGAGACTTCAGACCTCACTTCCAATAATGACTAGAACAACCAGACAGAAGACCAGTAAGGAAACAGGGCTTGAACAACCCCAGACATCAGATGAGACCTAGCTAACATGTATAGAATATAACAGAGAACACACCTTCTCAAGAACACGTGGCGTGTTCTCAAGCATAGACCACGTATTACACCACAAAACAAGTCTCAGTAATTTTTAAAAGATTGAAATCATACAAAGCATCTTTTCCAATCACAGTGGAATAAAGCCAGAAATCTACAGGAGAAGAAAGCTGGAATACTCATAAATATGTGAAAATTAAACAACACACTCTTTAACAACCAGTGGGTCAAAGAAGAAGTCACAGGGATATTAGAAAATGCCTTGAGATGAAAGGAATCAAAACCAATGTACCAAAAACTTATAGGACGCGGCAAAAGTAGTACAAAGAGGAAATTTTACTCCTGTCAATGCCTACATTACAAAATAAGATTTCAAATCAGTAACCTAACTCTACACGTTAAAGAACTAGAAAAAGAGCAGACTAAACCCAAAGCTAGCTGAAGGAAGGAAATAATAAAGATTATAGGGGAGAGAAACAAAACAGAGGAGTAGAAAAACAGAGAAGATCAACAAAACCAAAAGTTGGTTCTTTGAAAAACAATCAGTGAAATTAACAAACCTCTAGCTAGATTGACTAAAGAAAAAAAAGGGGAAAAAGACATTCAAATGACTAAAACCTGAAACGAAGGTGGGAACATCACTACCGACTTCACAGAAATACGGATTATGAGAGAATACTGTGCACAATTGTACGTCAACGGTATGCATAGGAATGTTATTCAGACGTAAAAAGAAATGGAGCTCTGATTCATGCTACAACGTGGATGGACCTTGAAAACACTGATTCCACTTGTAAGAAATATCTGGAACAGGCAAATTGATTGGAACAGAAAGTAGAAGAGATTACTGGGGTGTAGGTGGGGGGGAATGGGGAGTTAATGGGTATAAAGTTTCTATCTGGGGTGATGAAAAGTTTTGGAAATAGTGGTGATGGTTGCACAATAGTGTGAATAGAATTAATGTCACTGAATCATACTTTTAAAAATAAAATATTTGGGGCTTCCCTGGTGGTCCAGTGGTTAAGAATCTGCCTTCCAATGCAGGGGACGTGGGTTCAATCCCTGGCCGGGGAACTAAGATCCCCACATGCTGCAGGGCAACTAAACCTGTGGGCCACAACTAGAGAGCCTGCGTGCCGCAACTGCTAAGCCCACGCGCTCTGGGGCCTGCGCACCACAACTAGAGAGAAGCCCGAGAGCCGCAATGAAGACCTGACACAGCCAAATAAATAAATAAATAATAAATCTTTAAATAAATAAATAATCTATTTAATAATTTAATATTTAAATAAATGTTTGTTTATAAAATTAACATTTTTATGTTATATATATTTTTATCCCAGTTTTTTAAAAAATAACTTCCTCCCAAGCTGCTTTTCTTTTTTTTTCTTATTGGCAAAATATTTTTTTAAAATTAATTTTTATTGGAGTATAGTTGATTTACAATGTTGTGTTCGTTTCTGCTGCACAGCAAAGTGAATCAATTATACATATATCCACTCTTTTTTAGATTCTTTTCCCATATAGGTTATTACAGAGTACTGAGTAGAGTTCAGAATGCTATACAGTAGGTTCTTGTTAGTTATCTATATTATATATAGTAGACTGGGATTGACATATACAAGCTGATTTCTACAGCTTTCCAGGAAGAGGGAGCATTTTCTCCTTGTCCTGTAAGAGTGTCTTGACCACCAGTCTACCACTTGTAGATTTCAAGGTCAAACTCTGGAATTTCATCAGCAGTAAGTGGGGAGAAATTGTCAACAGATCAAAAAGTGCAATGTGGGAAGGAACAGGCCAGGGGGTCATTATTAGCCAGTGGACTATGGACATCAGGGGACTCTGCATCCTCCAGGGCCCTGTGATCGACCCTTGACCTCCTGGAATCCTTGCCTCTGACATCAGAATTCCTTTTCCTGCTGGTTTCACGTCGGGGGCAGGGAAGTGTTTGTGATGCAGCTTTTAAGGCTGCAGCTGGGCCTCGTTCCTTAAGCATTTCTGCTCTTGTGAACTAGGATTTCCAGCAACTCTAGGATTTTCTGCAACTCTTCACACAATTGATTTCACCCAGAAACTCACTAGAAGGCGTCCTGCCTCTCTCTGTCCGGCATGTGGTGGCCACTCATCTGGGCTGGCGTCTGATGAATCCCGGGTGAGTGCTGGTTTGCCAGGGTAAGGAGACTGATTCCTGCCAGTGAAGGACCCCTGCATTGTCCCTCTGTAGCCAAGATAAAGTCGGAGGCCGTGTGGTTCTGAGGTCCACCGTCTTACACAATCACCAGTTTACAAAGGCAGTTGTGTTGGTACTGACTATGTCCTAAAGGCTAGCTGGGCCGGAGCCCTTAGAGCTTGCAGAGTCCCCCAGAATGGCTGCGTTTTTTGTCCAAGTCTGTGTTGTGGTTATGTCACGGGGAGGGGGGTTGTTTGAACCTCTCCCGCGGGGAAGGTTGAAAGATGAGGCATGGGGGCGGGGAGGGGGGTTGCCCCCAAGACTGCCAACCCACAGACACGCTTGGGCACAGCCTTGCCGACGACATACTGAAGCACCACGTCTCGTCAGGGTGGTAAACAGACTCTGACCTGAGCTCACCTGCGTGTTCCCCCGGGGCTTCATCATGAGAGGAGTTAAAGGGTTACCACTTGGCCCATCAGGGAGCCTCCAGGACTCTGGACAGGCCTCTGGCCCGCACCTTGGTATTTTCAGCTTCATCCCCTGGATAAAGCCTGGAAAGGCAAGAGCCAGACGAATTACGAGGCGTCTCCCCAAGTTGTCCCGACGGCTGCGGGTGTCACCCAGACACACAGCAGGGCTCGCCCCTGCCAGGGAGGCCCGTGCAGCCTAGGGACTGAGCACACACCTGGATGCCGGCCATTGTGACGTGGCCCAGCCATCCAGGGACGTGATTTCCTGAATGATGGGCACAACTGTTCTCTCCCCCAGCAAGGGAGAGAAGTACCGCGTTGCAGCACTGTCCAGGCCCAGAGGAGGCTCCTGAGAGCAGACCCAGCAGGTAGAAACACTTACAGAAGTCACGTGCGTGCAGAGCAGGGATACATTGCATCCTTGGGCTCCATCGGCCGAGAGCAGGGCTAGTGACCAGGAGAGCCCACGCCGCAGCGAGGGGCTGTCTCCTTCCGTCCTTTACACCCGACCAGGCCAGGAAGCCCAGAGCCGCCAAGGTGGTCACAGGCCAGCCCGGGGTGACCCCTGCTCCTCGGGGGGCCAGGTTTGCCCCCTGTTCAGCTCTGCTGCGTGGGGCTGCAGGACTCGCTGCCCGGGCTCAGCCTTCCATCTGTTGCTGGAGAGGGAGGGTGGCCGGCTGACCCCCGGTGCTACTGCACCCACTCCCCCCACCCCCCGCCCCCAGGCTGAGCTGCTCAGGACTCCGGAATCTCTGATCCCTCACCCCCACCCCACAGTGACTGAAGAATGGAGGGGAGCGGGGAGAGGAAGCCCCAGCATTGTTGCAAGCACTGGCTGTGGAGTGTCTGGGTTTGAATCTTGCTCTGATGACCTTGGGCATGTGCCTGGGCTAGACTCCCAGAGGTGGAGATGACCCCGACTCTGACCTCTGCCTCCTCCCCCCCCGACTCTGCCAGAGACATCGGGCGCTGCCCAACGCCCAGTTCTCTTGCACCCTTTGCTTCTGATCCTTCCAGTGCAATGCTTTACCCTCTCACTGACTCGCCTCCAGCTGGAGGCAGACTGTAGTTAGAACACAGAGGCCCCTGCCCGCACCCCACAGGACCTGGCCGTGGCTGGGCTCCACTGGTCCAGAGGCGGCCACCGCCTGCAGAGCCCCGCCCCTCGGAGCCAGCAGCCTTGTGTGGAGGGATCCACGCCAGAATCCTAGCCCTGGCCCTGACGCTTCACTTCTTTGAACCTGTTTCCTCCTCTCCAAACTGAGGATGGTCCTGTCGGCTTCCTGGAGCTTGAGGGCTGACAGATCAGGGTGAAACCCTTGGGCCGGGCTCCTGGTGCTGTCATGAGAGCTGAGGGCCCCCCTTCCTCCAGCTGGGTCTTGGGAGCAAAAAGAGATGCCAGACAGAGAGGGATGAAGCTTTATTTAGGAAGAGCTTGGGAGGGAAGGTGGGCCATGGGGTCACACCCTGTGGCCTCTGGAGGCCAAGGACATTAGAAGCCAATGACTATGGGCATCTGAGCCACCTCAGAGTCGCCCGCGGTGGGCGCGGGGGTGGCCTCAGAGTCGCCCACGGTGGGCGCGGGGGTGGCCTCAGAGTCGCCCGCGGTGGTGGCCTCAGAGTGGCCCGCGGTGGGCGCGGGGGTGGCCTCAGAGTCGCCCGCGGTGGTGGCCTCAGAGTGGCCCGCGGTGGGTGCGGGGGTGGCCCCCTCGCTGGTCACCGTGGGCAGTGCCTTGTAGGTCACGGTCCAGTACTGCAGGTAATCGGCCCTTAGGTGCTGCTTCATGGAGCTGCCATCCATCTTCTTGTTGATTTCCAGGTAGTTGCCACTTTCCAGGGTGTAGGGATCCCAGTGCGTGGGCACAGGCGAGTGGCCCATGTTAGGGTCCCTGCAGAGTGAGAAAAAAAGGCTGGGTAGCTGGCTGGGGCCCAGGGGCTCACGGCAGGCTGGAGACCCAGGTCCCTGGCCCGGCTCTGCCCCGGCTCTCCTGGGCAGTTCTCCATCCTTTGCCCCGTAAGCACTTCCCTGTCTCCTGGGCACTGGCTGGGCACGTGCGCATCCTGAGGCCCAGCCAGGAGCTCTGAGCCTTACACAGACGGGGGTACCGAGGCTCAGGGAGGTTAAGTGTAAGTGAGGGAACAGGGACTGGACCCCAGCCCTGCAGGGCAAGGTGGCAGGAGGCCACCCTCACCGCTGCCTTACCCAGTTCTGGCAAAGTTGGTCCAGTAGGCGATCATGGCCTTGGAGACGGTCCTGTCTTGGGGCCGGTAGCCCAGCGGGGTGGCAAAGGGCTTCCCGAAGACGTACTGGAGGTCGTCTGCATGATCAGCCCCCACCCAGCGGGGGTAGGTGGGCATCCGAGACGGTTGGGAGAATAGGTAGCTGTAGGTCTTGGCGCTCCTGAGGAGGGCAGTGGAGACCACCCACGTTGGCAGGGTGTTCACCTGGGGCCGCCCGCCCCGGAGATGGGGCCCCAGGGGAAGGCCATGGGGAGAGCAGGGAAGGGTCTGGGGAATTCCCACAAGACTCGGAAGGGGAATTCCCTGGTGGTGCAGTGCTTACGACGCGGCGCTTTCACTGCCGAGGGCTCGGGTTCAATCCCTGGTCGGGGGACTAAGATCCCGCAAGCCACGTGGTATGGACAAAATAAATAAATAGATAAATACATATAAAGTATTTTTTTAAAAAAGGCTCAGGAAGGATCTGGATCATTACACCTGGGGGAAGGAAAGCTGTGGCCAAATTCATGACCTCATGGGTTCTACAATTTCAATTGTATTTATTCTTCGCCTCCACCGAACATAGGGAGGCGCCTTCCTTTCATAATTCAGTATCAAGAAAGATTGTTTTTGTGACTTCCGTGGCGGTCCAGTGGTTAAGACTCCACGCTTCCACTGCAGGGAGCACGGGTTCAGTCCCTGGTCAGGGAACTAAGATCCCGCGTGCTGCACGGCACAGCAAAAAAAAAAAAAACAGATTCTTTTTCTCTGCAAGTGAATTTGTATTCTTGATTTGATTGGACAAGGTAATATATGCCCTCAGATGTTTCCCTTTTTGCTTTGACTGATAGGAACCTCAGAGCTAAATTTATTGCAAAGCTTTCATCCCAGACTTCTAGGTATAATTTTATCTTTCTGCTTTTTAAGCATTCCTAACTTGTTTTTTATTTTCACCGGCTATTATTATGTGGAGGTTTTTGATGTGGCCACAGGCTTATTTTGAAAGTTGGCAAATTCGAAACCCACAGCAGAGAACATCACCCAGTGTTGCCCTCCTTCTACACAGCATGAGGGATGGAAGGCAGACTCAAGGACTTTCCGATGGGGAGAGCTATGGGGTGTGGGAGAGCGTGCAGGGCTGCACTGGGCAGAGGCTCACAGGAGGGTTTTGTTAAGCCCTCAAGGCTGGGAGGGGAAGAGGGGTCCTCTCAAGCCCCGTCAGGCCTGGTAGATGGTGCAGGCACAGGCGGGGACTGAGCATGCCTTTCCCAGCCCTCTCGGACACCTGGGAGCCACCCACCTGCCAGACCTCGCTGGCAAGGTGCGTGATCCCAGGTGGGCCAGCCCCGCGCCCCCCTCCTCACTTGGCGTTGGTCTTGTGCTGGGCCACGGCGATCTCCGTGGGCATCAGGAAGAGGATGTCGGTCTCCAAGTGCACCACGGTCTTCTTCTTGTTCTCCTGGGACGAGTCTCGGGCCCAGGGCTTGGTGTAGAAGTCAAAGGTGGTGTTGGCACCCCTGGGCCCCTTGGTGATGGTGAACCCGCTGACCAGCTTGTAGAAGTCCTCCCTGCAGAGTCCAGGCTGACACTGGATCCTCCACCCCATGCCCACAGGAGGGTATCTGCACCCCTATACCACAGAAGGCCACGGGCGACCCCCCCCCATCCCTGCCACGGTGCTCCCTTCCTCATTCTGTCGATGCCTCCCCCAGCTGCCCCGGGGCACCGTCCCTGTGCCACCACCCCCCTTACTCTGTGATGGCCCGTTTGTCCTTGTTGATGGCCGGCATCTCCACGCTGGCGAAGACGTGGGCGTCCATGTCGTTGGTGCCTGCTATGTAGTCAATGTCCGCAGCGTTGGCATACAGGTTGATGGGGTCACTGGGGAGGAAGTCTCCGTCGACGACAGGGAGGAAGCCCAGGTAGTTTACCAGGGGGTCTGGGGGGGAGCGGGGGAGAGCAGCAGGTTTTCACACCTTCCGGTACCCACCTGCCCTGCCCCTCAACCTCCGGGACAGGAGCTGACTCCATCCTGAGGCCGCGGTGGAGATCTGCCTCCTTTGATGGAGACCAGGGCTCCTCGCGACTGACATTCGGGCCCGATCGTTCTGTCGTAGGGGCCGTCCTGCACAGTGCAGGGTGTTCAGCAGCCTTCCTGGCCTTGGCCCACGGGACACCAGGTAACACCCTCTCCCCAGCTGCGACCACCAAAAGTGTCTCCAGACTGCCACGTGTTCCCCGGGCACAAAATCGCCCAGGTTGAGAACCACTGGTCCAGGGACCAAGACTGTCCTCTCGCTGCAGCTGATGTCCCTTGCCTGTCCCTCTTTTCTTGCTGGGCCTAAATCAGGGGGGAGGAAGACCTCGAAATCATGGAGGGGACCGATGGAGAAAGAGTGCCCCCTCTCCGCGCTGGGTTCCAGTGTGTTAGCCGGAAATGGCGCGAGACCCCTGAACTGGCCCGGAAAGGACCATATGGCTGGCTTAGGGCAGAGGGTTGTCCTGCCTTCATTAGGCCTGGCCCGTTTTCCCTCCAGTTCAGCTCAAAAGGAAATAGAGTCGCATTTCTGCAAATCCATGGGTATTGCTACCAGGACACCAAAATCCAGGTGCTCAAGTCTCTTATATAAAATGGTGCAGTGTTTGCATATAACCTACCCACGTTTACCTGCATACTTTAAATCATTTCTAGATTACTTATAATACTTAATACAATGTAAATGCTATGTAAATAGTTGTAAATGCCATGCACACGTTATGTGAATAGTTGCCAGCGAGAGGCAAACTCAAGTTTTGCTTTTGGGAACTTCCTGGAATTTTTTTTTTTAACGTTTTCCATCTTCAGTTGGTTGACTCCCCAGATGCGGAACCCTCAGACATGAAGTTGGTTTGCATTTGGGGCCATGTTGTTTGCTTTGGTTTCCTTTTGCCTAGCACTTATGGTTTAATTCACATTAGGTAAAATACAAACGATGGGGTCCCATCATGCTTTGCCTTAGAAGAAGGAGCAAGAGAGAATTCTCCCCTACTGGGCTGATGAGACTGACACTCATAGGATTTTGCTGCTGGGGTCCCCCTGACCTTCCTGGGGTACAGAGTAGCAGAGCTGGAAGGGCCAAATGCTACAGCGGGTGTTCAGGAAATGTTGTTGAACGAATGAGTGGAGGAAAGAATGAATGTTCGTCTAGTACAGAGGCTCTTGGTCTGGGGTCCACGAGTCTGTCAAAACTTGTGTACAGATGACTGCACATGTGTGCGTTGTTGGGGGAATGGAGACCAAACATTCTTCAGCTTCTCGAAGGGGTCGTGACCCACCGAAGACAAGAGGAAAGAACGGCCCCTCCTCCCCTTACGGCCGAGGCCACTGAGGCCTGCAAGGGCAGTGGTGGCAGCAGGCTGCCTGGGGACGCCAGCGAGCTGGCGACAGAGCCAGGATCAGACCTGGCGCCCAATGTGGAGCCCCCGTGTCCCCCGCCCAGCAGCCCCTACTCACACTCCATGCCGGCCAGGGGCAGCTTATAGGCCAATGTCAGGGCACGGGGGTCAGTGACCTTCAGACACCTGGCCATCCTGCCAGTATCGTTCAAGGGACAGCCCACCTTCTCTGCGATCTGGGGGTTGGGGAGAGGCGGTGCTCAGGGCAGAGAACACGGGGTCCAGGACAGAGAGTGGAAAGGAGGAAGGCTCCTCCCCCCCCACAGCTCCTCCTTTTACCTTTTTGGCCCAGAAGAGGGGGTTCTTCTGGATGGCCCAGGGGCACAGTGCCACACCACTCTGGCTGATGGCTCTCTTGATGAGGCCCTTGTTGTAGGGAGAGAGGGTCTGCAATACACAGAGGTCCTGTCACCAACCTCGCCCACCCCCGACCCCCGTCTCCAGGGCTCGGCCAAGGACACCCCACACGTCAGCTCCAGCCCCCCTACTCCCTATCTGCATCACCCCCTCCCACACCTTAGGGGTCCCCAGACCTGCAGAGAGACGCTGGCCCCTCCGGCTGATTCCCCAAAGATGGTGATGTTGTCAGGGTCTCCCCCAAAGGCTGCAATGTTCCTCTTCACCCAAGCGATGGCCATGTGCTGGTCCCGAAGGCCATAGTTACCTGGGGACAGGGCAAGGGCCTTCAGCGGGGACCCTCGGCCCAGACCGGGGTGCTAGGGGCCTGGCCCACACAAGGTGCGCTGTCCGTGTGGGTGGGATGAGCACGTCCCTGACTGTGCGGAGACCCTCTGGAGCCCCAGGATGTTACGTCCTGCAGCGTCCCCAGGAGGCTGGCGGGCTGGGAGCTGTGGGAGCGGGTCCCAGGCTCGGGAAGGGGCGCGGAGGGCCAGGGCCGCTCAGCTGTCTCCCGCTGGGCCACACTCCCTCTCGTCTGTCCTGGGGCTTCCGTGTCCCGAGTCACTGCCTCGGTGTCCCAGCCCCTGTCTCTTTCACTTGCCTCCCTGCCCCTCCCCGCGGCGCTCTCTGGGTCTGGCTGGCAACCTCTTCTCTTTGGCTACAGCTGTGTCTCACGGTCCAGCTCCAGCTCCCTCACTCTGCAGATAGGATTCTGGGCCTTTCTAGGGGGACGTCGGGAGTTGTTTCAGAACAAGGGTTGCCGAGGGGCGTCCCCGCTGGGCTCAGAGCTTGGGGGCTGGGCACGCTCACTCCCACACCCAGTGTGCCCGATGCCCGGCAGACCTGGCAGGTTGGAGTCTCCGGTGCTGAGGAAACCCAGGGGGCCGACGCGGTAGTTGAAACTGACCACGATGACGTTGCCCCGAGTGGCGATCTCCTCCCCGTCGTACAGGTAGTTGCTGAGGAAGTTGGCCCCTTGGCTGGACCCCACGAGGAAGCCACCTCCGTAGATCCAGACCATGACGGGCAGGTTCCGGGAGACTGAGGGCGGGGGAGCAGGCCCGGGGACCCCAGATGAGCCCCCTCCCCGCTCTGTGCTGATGTCAGGGAAGTTCAGCTCTGAAGCCCCCAGACACAACCCAGGGGCAGGGACCGGGCCTCTGGCTACTTGGGGGCTTCCTGCAGGGCGAGGGGAGCTGGAGGGTGTGTGGGGAGAGCAGACCTTCCTTCCTGCCCTGGGGGACCCAGATGTTGAGGTAGAGGCAGTCCTCTTCCCCGTAGGTGCTGTCCTGGGTGATGGTGGCCTGCAGGCATCGCTTCTTGAAGCCCTTGGCCTTCAGGGTTCCTGGGGACGGCCGGAGGGGTTGGGGTGAGGATGGGCCCACCAGCCACAGGGCCTGCCCCACCCTCACCCACTGCCACCTTGCCAGCCGGGGTGTCGCTGTGGGTTCTCCAGGGGCTTGGGGGCGGCGGCATAGGGGATGCCCTTGAAGATGTCGACATAGTTGCCAAAGAGGCCCAGCTTCTTGTTGACTCCTTCCACGAAGCCGCCCTCCGTGTACACGGCACCCAGCTGGGATGGGAGGCGGGAGATCAGGGGGGCTTGGGCTGGTCAGCCCCTGGGGGCAGGGAGCCCACCCGCAGGCCCCGGGTGCCCAGAGGCTCCCCAGAGACAGCTTCAAGGAGGGGCCCATCTGCACCTGAGACCGAGGCCCCTGCCACCTGCGCCCATTGCTTGAGGAGGGTGCTCACTCCCCACTCGCCCCCTGGGTGTCCTGCTCCCTGAATCTCAGAGGAGCCTGGTTCAAGCAGTGTGTCCTCAGGAAAGCCTTCCAAGAAGGCCGGGACAGGTGGGGTGGAGGTTTGGATTCTTGCTGTGGCCGCCTATACCCTTGAGCCTCAGTTTCCCCTCCTGTAAGATGGGTGACGACAGTATCTCCCTCGTGGCCCGTTTGCTTGTCCAGCTGCCAGCAGTGACAGGTGCACCGCGGACACTGAATGTTTCACGCCCAGCCGTGCGCTCCCTGAGCGGTGGGCCCGTCTTTCTCCTCCGCTCATCTCCCCCAACGGTGTCCCCTCAAGTCCTCACAGCCCCTGTGCTCCAAGCCGGGAAAGAACCCTGCCCCCCAAGGCCGCCGGCACCGCTGCTGCATATCCAGCCCTTGTGCGGAGCCGGCCCCCCAAGGACCAATGCGTCCAGTCCTCACCAGCATCCCGGGGGCTGGTACTCATCTACCCATTGTTCCTGGAGGGAACACTGAGGCTTTCCTGTTTGAAGTCACCGCTGGGAAACTGTCTGAACTCAGGGCCGGCCCTTCTCCCCTCCCAGCGCTTCACCCCGTGGCCCAGGGTGAGCACAGGTCCATGCTTCCTGGCTCTCACCTGCGCTCGGTTCCAGGTGGGCAGGGGCAGGGCAGCCCCACGTCCCAGGCCCTCTGAAGTCTATGCTGAGAGGGGCCCCCTGCCTTGCTGGGTGGGGGTCAGGCGGGCTGGAACTGGAGAGAAAGGGGCTGGAAGCAACACCTGCCAGGTGCCTGGGGGTTGGGCCCAGGCGGCAAGCCCAGGCTGGCCCCTGTCTGTCTCTCTCCCCGCTTCCTGTCCCGGAGGAGCCTCACACACCCCCGGCCTCGAGGCATTTTTCCTGATCAGCCTCCCTGGCTGCTGGGAAAGGGCACGGGCCAGGTCAGCGCCTGGCGGGGAGCAGCTCAGAAGTGGCTCTGTGTGACTGAGATCAGCCTGAGGGCCCCGGGGAGGGGCAGGGCATGGGGACCCTGGCCATCCGTCGAGGCCGGTGGGGAGGGGCGTCGCTGGCTCTGGAGCAACACGGAGGGAACCAGGGCCCCCTCAGCACCTAGAAAAGAGCTCCCCCTGAAGGAGAGCGACCTTCTCTCGGGGGCAGACGGCGCCCAGAACGAGGCAGCAGGGGTTCGAACCTCGGGACGGCAGAGGGTGGAAAGAGCAGGGCCTGAGAGAGCAGCCTGAAGGGTGGTGGGACCCGCATGGTGCGCTCTGCGAGTGGCTGTTCGCTCCGCCCTGGAAGTGTTTCCCCGCCCTGTGTCCCTCAAGCTGCAGGAGGGCAGTGAGGGAGCTCAGACGGTATGGCCGCCCCAGGAGGGTTGGCTGGGCCTCCTGACTCTCACTGGGGAGGGGAGCTGTAGCAAGCAGGCGGGTGGGGGACCGGGAGATGGAGGTTACACTTCAAGCCAGACTCCAGGGTTGGACTAGCCCAGGTTCCAGGCTCCTGCTCAGCCCCTGTGGCTGTGTGATGTTGGGCAAACCCCTTGTCTGCTCTGGGCCCCTGTCTCCCCTTCCGGAAAAGAGGGACAACGTTGACATCTCTAGAGGGGGGAAGGAGCCAGAGGGGTGTTGTGGGTCAGGTTGCCGACTCAGCAAATAAAAGTTCAGGCTGCCCAGTTACACTTGAATTTCAGATAAATAATGATTTTTTTTAGTGTATGTCCTAAATATTGGGTGGAACATACACCAAAAATGACTCGTGGTTTATGTGAAATTCAAGTTGAATTGGGCACCCAGTATTTTATGTGGCAGCCTGAGTCATCCTGTGAAGGGCAAAACACGACATGAAGAGTAAGTGCCCGGGAAAGGCTGATGTCGGGTTCTCTTTCTCAGTCTGGCTCTTTCTGCCAGTGACTCTGCCTGTCTTCCCTCGGCTGGGCCCTGTCCCCAGTTTCCATGTCTGGCTCAGCAGAGGAGAGAGGGACCCCGTCCCCTGGCCCGACCCCTCTGCTGGGCTCTCGCCTACCTTCGCCGCACTCGCTACAGCCAGCCAGCAGGCGAGGCCCAAGACCACCGGCTCCCAGCGCCCCATGGTGTATGGCTGCCTCTCTGTGGCCCTCGCTCTGGGCCTGCGGTATTTATGGGCCTGGAGCCAGCCCAGAGCTGCCTGAGGGGGGACCCTTTCCCCCGCCTCCTACCGTTACCTTTTCCTCCATGCTGGCCGAACTCCAGGTGGTGTAGCTGGGGTCAGGAGGCACCTGCTGTTTCCAGCCGGGGTCGGGCTGGGCCAAGGTCACGTGCAAACACGCATATATACGCAAACACACACACACACACACACGTGGGGACAGTCCATCTTTCCCAGGGTCGGCTGCTGCCCTGTGACCTGGTCCCCACAGTGCACCTGTGCAGGTTACTGCCTACCTGGGAACAGAGGCAGATGGCACGGGTGCAGGGGGTGTGGGGAGGGCTGGGGCTTGGCTGGGTGCTAAGTGCGCTGCATTCTGGCGCCTCGACCAGGGCTTGCTTTCGCTCCTGGGGAAATGGGCATGCTGCGTCCCCCTGCCGTGCCTGCAGCTCAGCAGTGGGCGCTGATAGGCGACTGGGTGCGTGATTTCTGGGATAGAAAGGGCCACGGGCTACTGGGCAGCGGCTGGCTGTGCGGTTTGAGGTGGGGTGGGGACCTGAGCATCATGAGGTGGTCCCGCCCTCCAAGTATGGGGGCTTCTCGCTGTCAGCAGCGCAGTCCTGGGAGGGCAGGACAAGAGATCCAGCCCAGCCTTGAGGGCTTCCCGGGGAAAAGGAAGGGCCGGGCTTTCTGGCCACAGGGAACCTACAGATACACAGCTGTCCATCTGTCTGTCTGCCTGTCCGCCTACCATTTCCTGTGCCCAGATTTTTTGTGACGCAGAGTGAATGGAGAGAGGCTGGAGAAAGGTGGGGAGGGGTGGGCGGCTGCAGGTGGGAGGGAGTCAGGACACTGGGAAGAAGAGGCCATGCAGGCTGGGCTGGCGAGTGTGGGGCCGGGGTGCAAAGGTGTTGAGGGGTGCTGCCAGTGACAAGGAAAGGCACTTGCAACTCACACCTTTGCCCTGCTCCTGCAGTTCTAAGAATCTGTTCTAAGGGAGGTAATTAATTCTAAATAGGGGGGAGGGGAACATTCCAGGACGTTCCGTGCAGTGTTATTTATAGTAGCCGAGGAGGAAAGGAAGGGGGCAGGAGAGGGAAGGGGGCCTGCAGTTTCACTAATAGGGGGTGGCTGCCTCTTCATTTAATAGCGAGGGCCTCACGTGGTCCTGCACAGAGTAGGTGATCGATAGATACAGGACGAGCATGCCCAGAAGTGCCTGGGAGAATCTAACACTGTCTGTCCAGTAAAAAAATCCGCCCCGGCTTCCTGGCTGGGTCTGTCCACTGTGTTCATTGCTTGACCCTGTGTTAGAGACCAACCTCAGGGGCATTCCTCTCAGCCGAGAGAGCTTTGGCCACTGGCTGAGGCCTGACAAAGAGCCTCTCCTTGACCAAACTACTCAGGCTCCCCGACCTCTTCTTCAACTCTGCATCGTCCAGTTTTAGCAAGACTCTCGCTAAATTGCTTTAACCGGAATGCCCCACCCTCCATATCTGCCCCGCCTTGATCTCTGATTGGGGTCCCCATCCTCTGCCGTCCCCCACACCGATGATCACTGACCGCCCTGGTCTGTCTTCAGCAAGAATCCTGTTAGGTCAGTCTCTCCGGAAGCCCCCTCTCCCCTGGTGTTTCCTCTTTTTTTTTTTTGGCGGTACGCGGGCCTCTCACTGCTGTGGCCTCTCCCGTTGCGGAGCACAGGCTCTGGACACGCAGGCTTAGCGGCCATGGCTCATGGGCCCAGCCGCTCCGCGGCATGTGGGATCCTCCCGGACCGGGGCACGAACCCGTGTCCCCTACATCGGCAGGTGGACTCTCAACCACTGCGCCACCAGGGAAGCCCTGGTGTTTCCTCTTAGTAAGTTTCCATCCACAGACTCTCTCTCACCCTTGTTTGGCTAGGAAACCCCACTTGCCCAGGCTGTATTTGGACTTGAGCTCAGATCTATATGGAAGTCTCTCTTTCCCTATTGCAATAATCCTGAATAAAATCTGTTTTGGGGAATTACCTGGCGGTCCAGTAGTTAAGACTCCACGCTTCCACTGCAGGGGGCCTGGGTTCCATCCCTGTTTGGGGAACTAAGATCCCACAAGCCATGCAGCGTGGCCAAAAAAAAAAGTCTTCTTACTGCTTTAACAAGTGTCCAGCTGTGTGTGTGTGTGTGTGTGTGTGTGTGTGTGTGTGTGTGTGTGTGTGTAATCATTTTTATTGGAGTGTAGTCTGGTTTTTCTTTGACAGATCTCCCAAGAGCCCTGGGACTCTAACCTGGAAGAGGGGCTGGCCTGTGTGCCTGGGCCACCTCGGTCCCCCTGCTGTGGATTGTGTGGGATTTGCTGTGCATGGCCTCGGCTGTAGCTTTTTCCTCTCTCAGGCAATCTTCTGACTCCTTGGTTCTCACAAAAGAAAACTGGGAAAATCAGACAAAACTTGGAGCAGTGTGGTTGTTACATATTATGGTAATTTGGTGGAGAAAACTTAATCCAAATGTCTGAACTGGGAGTTTTGAATCCTGGTCCATGGACCTGTTAGGAAGTTTAAGGACAGGCCATGGGAGCCTGGATGGCCCTGAAACTTGATGCACGTATTTGTGGGGAAGCATATTTTCCTTCAGAAAGACTCCATGGTTATCACTGTATGCTCGGAGCATCTATGACCTTCCAAAGAGTCTAGGTTGGACGTATCAAAAGTTCTGAATTGGTATAACTGACAAAGTAGAAAACTAACGAAATTGATTTAATGGCACAAATACTTTTTAAAAATGTTTTTCTGGGCTGGAGCACATTCTGTAAGGGCAAATGCACCTGTGTTAACATTTGCAGACGTTGTAAATCAGACAGACACAGGTCCAACCCTGACACTGCCACTCGATAGCTGTGGGATCTGGACACGTGTCTTTACCTCTCTTAACTTCCCCACTGATACCTTTGCTCAGGGAACGATGTCTGAGAGGTTCATAGCACAATAATTATCAGGGTCTGCTGTTTACAAGGTGCTCAAAATGAACATTTAAAATTTGTTTTCAGGCAGAGAAATGTCCATTTTAAGTTGTAGGGAACCTAACTATATCAGTAGATGTTCTAGCCACAGAGAAAACAGTTACTTCAAGTGACTTGGAGGCGTGACTGTGTGTTCATAGCAGCATTTATCCTAAGGAGAAAGCAAGTGCAACACAATCTTAAATGATCTTTGATGGTCATATTATTTTATCAAAGATTACTTTATATAATTTATCACTTGTTATTTAAATTTGTATATTTGATAATTTATATGATCTATTATAATATTTTCTATTTTGAAAATATATGTATGTTATAGGAGAAAAAGTAATTATGCTAGTGGTGTAAGATTTTCAGCATAGGTGGAAAAAGAAATGAGTAAGATCAGAGAGGGACTTTCCTGGCGGTCCAGTGGTTAAGACTCTGCACTTCCAATGCAAGGGGTGTGGGTTCAATCCCTGGTCGGGGTACTAAGATCCCACATGCTGCGCAGAGAAGTAAAAGCTTATAATCTTACATTTTCATTGGGAGATATCTATATGAACTCATAACTTATTATTTTTTGGGGGGTAAAAAAGTGTCCATTTCCTAGCTCTGTGTAATCCAAAGCCCTAGAGGTAAAGAAAACCCAGGAGCAACAAGCACCCCCTGGTGCCCAGATTGGGGTGTCTAAACACCATTTCCACACCAAGGAAGGTGGCACTCTGGAGCAACGGTTAGGCTGGATCTAAGACAGGAAATGCAGTGGAGGAGCCTGGGCCATCACGGTGGCTGGAAGCAAGAAGGCGCGGAAGACCAGAGGGTGCGTCAAAGGACACAGGACCCAACCCGGGGCTGCTCTCAGGCTAGACATGAGACAAGTAGGGCAGCAAAAAGCATGACTGCAACTGATTGAAACAGATCATCACAAAGCTAAAAGCATCCCCCTGGTCATCACTGGTCATTGCTGTGGAGCCATAAATGAGGCCAGCGGATGAGGGCGACAGCACCCGAATCTGCTGGTCAGTCAATGCTCGTGTCACTAAAGGGACCCAGCAGGCATCGGTGCCTCCCAACTGGATGGGCGCATTCGAAGCTGAATTGCTGTTGATTTGTTAAGTTTGATGACGGCGTCACTGTGTTTTGAAAACAAAAAGTCCTGATGTGTTAGACACACACTGAAGTATGGGATGGTAACTGGTAAAGCCATATGATGGATAAATAGGGGCTTATTATACAATACTCGGAACTTCTGTGTATATTTGCTATTTTCCATAATAAAATGCTTTTTAAAAGGGGGTGTGTGTAGGTATTTCGGTTTCTAAGTAGGGAACCCCTGAATACTTTTCAAGAACCTGGGAAGCCCGTCCAATTCGGCACATAGAAGGCAGGTTCTGAGTAAGGTGGGGCTTAGCTGCAGAGAGAGTGTCCCTGCCCCCCGGCATGCCTCCCTCAGCTCTGCACAGGGACCAAGGCGGCTTCCGGGAGAGGGGGGCCAGGACCCAGACCTTCTCGCTCTGAGCTTTGAGGTTAGCAGCATGGTTAAGAAGTGGGACCAGCCGCAGCTAAGATCCACCAGCAGAGACCTCGGCCTGAGTGAAAGCGGTAGAGGTGAGGAAGGGGGAAGGCCCAGGCAGCTGCACCTCACCCCCAGTGGGAGCGACAGGCACATCGGGGCGCTCAGCTCTCCAAGGCCGGTTCCCAGAACTGACCACTTCAGGCCAACTGTGAGCCACTGGGGTTTCTGACCTGTCGTGGGAGGGGGCTTCCGTCTGACTTTG
This sequence comes from Aethalodelphis obliquidens, assembly GCF_003676395.1. Taxonomy (NCBI): domain Eukaryota; kingdom Metazoa; phylum Chordata; class Mammalia; order Artiodactyla; family Delphinidae; genus Aethalodelphis; species Aethalodelphis obliquidens. The sequence continues at coordinate 3,608,099 of NW_020837951.1, forward strand.
GAACTTGTGGTCACACTCTGTGGCCCAGCCTGCGGCTGAGGAAGTGGGTGATGGGGCTCATCTCTGGCTCAGGCAGTGTGTGTGGGGGTACTCCCCGGGGAGGGCAGGTTCAGCCCCACCAGGGACCCTGCAATCCCTGGAAACCTCTGGTTTCACACCAGGCAGCCCTGAGACAGGGTCTGTCTCCCGTGAGCTTCTCAAGAACACATCCATTTGGAACAGGAAGGGATGAACGTGAGGCTGTAGGGCCTCCCGGGGCTGCAGTTACTTCTGGCTGCTCTCACCTGGCCCACCTGCCGAGGGGCATCAGGCCTGTTCTCAACCATCCCGGCATCACCCACCACGAGGTCACTGAATGAACGACTGAAGGGACAAACGACGTCCAGCAGGGAGCCCAAGCCCAGAGGCAAGAGGAAACCCCTCTCTGGCTGACATCCCCACTGAGACACCAAGGCTCCTTGGGAAAATGTGTTTAATACAGACAATTCCAGCTGGGCCTGCCCTTTGCCAGGTTACCCCAAACGGATGGGGTCCAGACACGATGGCAGACTTCGCCGCCTGTGACCACGGACCAGGCTCCTCGCCCCGTCCTTTTGCCTCAGCAGCAGCCAGGGCCGGCCCTCCCCCGCTGCACCATCTGCACCTCCAGAGCTTGCTGGTCTCGGCCAGAGGGAGGCGCTGGGCGCTGGCTCAGCCCGAGGGACACCGGGCTGGCTCGCGGCTGTGCAAAGTCGGGGGACCACCTTCGGGATGGCCCCGGGCACCCAGGGTCGGCTGTACCCGGCTGCTTTCCTCAGCAGGGCCGCCTGGGGACATTCTGGCTTCTGTGGGCAGCAGCAGGGGACCCCGGCTTGTCCTGGGTCCCTCATCAGGCCTGGTCGGGGGGCCCAGCCTGGAGCCCAGGGCTGCATCACACGTAGTCCAGAATTTCCGTCTCCATCTCGTTCTCGCTCCCGTCCGACGGCTTGAAGTCGTCCTCATCGTCCTCGTCGTCCTCGTCCTCCGCGTCCTCTGCTTCCTCGTCCCCAGATCCGCAGGTCAGCTGTTCTTTCCCGTCGTCAGCTTTGGCCGGGCTGGAGAAGAGAGCTGGGCCAAAAGACAGGCCGTGTGTGTCCCGTCGTTGGCTCCTGGGCGCACCCACACCAGCTGTTGCTGGTCTCAGCCAGAGGCCCTCGGCTCCTGGGGGCCTGTCTACAAATACGGGTGTCTGGGCTCAAGCTCTAGAGAAGCTGCTTTGGGAAGCAGGACGGCTGGGGGACCTGGGACTCCAGTTGAAAAAGCACGTCAAGGAACACTGAGGCCAAGGGCCTTGGAAACCTCTTCCCCGGAGGAGCCTCGGGCAGCTCGTGGGTCCCGTGGACTCCCCAGGAGTGTGCAGGGCTCTGTGTCAGTGCTTTTCTCAACTGGACTCTCAGAGGGGGGCTGTGTCCTAAAGGAGGCTGAGAACCCCTACTCCCATCAGCTCCACAGGGGCTGGTGGGTCTGGGACGCCCCCTCCCCGAGCCTGGGAGGAACCCCGAGAGGGGCCCTTTCGCTTGCTCTCCCCCAGCCCCGTCAGACCTGCAGTGCAGCAGGGCTCACACCCCGTGCAGGGATGCTCATCCTGCGGAGGGGCAGGCAGTGCCGGGCGACAGGAGCCCAGGCCCCGCCGTCCCTGCCCTCCCAGGGGAGACGGGAGCAATGTGCCCACACGTGGCCAGAGGATGTAGGGTGACGTCAGGGCATAAAGCGGCGGCCCCCCTGGCAGCACTGGCCCTGTTCCAGCCCCACCCCTCTGGGCCCGTCTCCTGCCTTCAACCCCCAGGGCTGAGCCCTGTCTCCAAAGGCCCCCCTCCCACCACTGTCAGGGCAAGAGGCTCCCACCCGGGTGCCATTTCTTGGGGAGCAGGTCCACTAGGGACACTTGCTTGGGCCCCAGAGGGGGCCCCAGAGCACCCAGGGCGTCCCTTCACCCCGAGCACTCTCACCAGGCCTCTTGGAGCGGATGGTGTGCCGGATCATGAGGGACATCATGTCCCTCAGGTCATCACTGGTCTTGGGGAGGCACCAGCCGTCCCGCTCTGTGCAGAGACTTTCAGCCCCGTCATTGCGGTGGATGATCTTCTGCAGCCTGGGCGTTGGGAGACAGTTCCAGGGTGGGGTCTCTGCTCACAGGGGCCAGGAAGCGGTTTTGGCAGAGCTGGGGTCGTGCTCAGAAAAACAGCACTCAGAGCGCCACCCCGAGGGAGGAGCTCGGTCACGAAGGGCGTCAAGAAAGCGGTCCACCCCCAGCTGGGGCCCCGACCCCACCCTGCACACGAGGCGGGCGTGTGCCGCGGCCCACTGGCCTGGTGAGAGCCTGAGCGTTCACCAGGTTCCAGGCTGGGTTTAACATGCTCCCGCCTCCTCCCACCCCAGCACCCCTCCCCCAGGTTTTTAAACATCACTAGGAGCAACTGGCTTAAAGGTTTCTGGGATTCTGATCAACTCCAGGGCCTGGGGACCGTGTCAGGAACCCCCATGCGGGCGAAGGAGGAGGAAGGCAAAGACCCCGGCCCAGCGCTGTGCTCTGCGCGCAGCACAGCCGGCTGCTCAGAGGTGCGGCCTGAGGCGCACCCGGGAAGCCACTCCCGAGGGCCGCGCGAGCCCGGGCAGAGGACTCCCAGGCGGCCGGCCTTCTCGCTGAGAGATTAAGGCTGACGTGAAGTGGAAGAGTCGCAGGAAACACCTCGGTCCCCGGCTGGTTTCTCTGCACTGACCCCGAGTCCCACGGTCCCCACCTCGCGTCTCAGGGCCCCGCACGTACGTACTCGTCCACGTTCAAGTCGCAAAACTGGTAGAACATCTGTCGGTACGGTGGCAAGGCCCCCTCCCGGAAGATGTAGACCGAGTCCTGGCAAAGGAGGGCAGAGACGGCAAGGTCGGAGGGAGCGTCCCCGGGGGCAGGCGGCGCAGGAGAGCCCCATGCCGTGGCTCCCACGGGGCCTCTCCCAGGGCGGCTGCCGATCCTGCTCCCAGGACCTGGCAGGCCTGGCTCTTCTCCCTGGACTCAGGCGAGGCAGACGGGCCACAGGCCGGGGAGCCGGTGTGCAGAAAACGAGCCGCAACTCCCCAGGCGTCGAGGGGTGGTCGAAGCAGCCAGGCCCTCCCTTGGGCCCTGGGACCGTGAGCCGCCGGGGGCCGGGGCTGGGCTCTGCCTCGGAGCCTCCCCACAGGGCCCTCCGCACATCTCTCTTCCACTGCTCGGTCATCGTAGGTGGCCCTGCAGGCCAGTTCCAGAGGTGGGGATAAAGGCCTAAGACAAGAGTCCTGGAGGAGGACGGCTGCTCTGGCGAGGGTCCGGGCCCTCCCTGAGGAGCGGAGACCTGACGCTGCTGGGAGACAGCCGCCCCACCCCCTCTAGGAGGCAAGTGACTCCAGGGAGGGGGCCACCCTGCCGGCCTCCCCCTCTGAGCCTGGAGCAGCTCACGTTGGCCAGGCACGGGAAGGGCCCCGGGAGTCGCCGCCCCTGCTGCGCGCCTGTGCTAACGAGAGCCTGAGCCTGTGAGGGCGGCCCGCGTCCAGTCCGCGGCCAGGGTGCAGACGGTCTGCTCTGGCTTCAGGCCCACAGCGCCTGAGGCTCACCAGCCCCGTGGCTGCCACACGGGGCTGCTGGCATCTGAGCCCCTCCCTAAGACGCACCCAGGTGGTCCCCAGCACCCACGCCCAGAGGCTGTCCCGGGAGGTGGGAGTCACGTAAAGGCACAGGGAGGGCAGAGCGGCCTCAGTCGGAGCCCCTCCTGGCGTCACAGGCGGGGCTGGGGGCTGTGTGAGGGGTCCTGGGCCTGCCCGAGGGAGGGGCCGCTGCTCCCCGCGCCCTCACCCAGGCAGGCAGCTCAGGGGACACCCACCTTGAGCTTGTACTTGTTGGAGGCCAACTTGCGTGCACTGGCCGACCCCGAGGGACCCAGGCCCTGCTTCAGGTCTTGCATGGTGACGAGCTGGCTGCCTGCGAGGGGACCATGGCAGGGCTTTGGAATACGGGGGTGTGTGTTTCTCCCGCCCCCCCTCCCCGGGGTGCGCGGGCCAGCAGCGCCCTGGAGTGACCTCCTCGGGAAGCCCCTTCCCATCCCGCCGTCCGGACGCCCATCTTCCCCAGCGCCTGATCCGCAGAGGGAGCCTGAGCCCCTTACTCGTTTTTTTGACGGTGATGGGGAGGCTGTAGTTGTAGGTGCTGCGCTTGGCCTTGACGGGCATGTCGCTGGGGGCGTAACCTGCCGGAGGGGGGCGTGCATCAGCTGGGGTGGGCACAGAGCCCCTTCTGGCAGCCACAGGCGCACTGGGGTTCCCTGGGGCGGCTCCTGAAAAGGGGACTCAGGCCCCCCGCTGGAGTGACAGGAGCCGCCGCGTCCTGGTGCTTTGTGTGCGGGGGGGTCACCGCGGGCCGGGGACAGGAGACTGACGGGACGCCTGGCCTGCACCACAGGAGCTGTAAGGAGCCACTAGAGCATCACCACAGGAGCCAGGACGAGAGCTCGGGTCCTCGTGTCTGCGCTATTCTGTCCCTAACAGTCCCACCAAGGGGGGAATATATCCTCTCCACGTGGATATATTCTTATTACAGAAGAGAATGCTGGAAACAGAAAGCGATAAAGGGAAAAGGAAAGCAAGGGTTTCGGTAATTGTTTACCGTATTTCATTCCACAACGGATTCGGAAGTCAAGGACTTGGTAAATCTTGGCGTCTGGGTGTCTTCGGGGGTCGTACCCGAATCGAATCCAGAGGCTTCTCCAGGGGCCTGTTATCTGGAGACAGAAAGGGCGGGAGCACGAGGGTGGTCACGGCCGATCCCCGGCCCCCCTGAGTCGCAGGCCCAGGTGGCTGCCCACACGGGGCAGCACCACACCCCCACGAGTTGGGGACAGGCTCTGGAACCCTGCCCCCCAGCTCGCACGTGTGGCTCGGTCACCTCGGGTAGGTCACTTGGCCTTTCCAAGCCTTGGTCTTCCAGTCAGATGGCGTCTTGGTGAGGATTAAATGAGACGGTGCCCCTGAAGCCCTCACCGCAGTGCCCGGCACAGAGAAAGAGCTCAAGAACTGTCACAACTGTGCTAATGGATGGAGGCACTGTCCCCAAACAGCGCTCCCGAGGTCCTTGTGTCCAGAAAGCCATTGCTGAAAGGCAGGCAGCAGCTTTGTGATGTCGGGTCTAAGCCCAGGAGGGATGAGCCCGTCTCATGCCCCCCACCTCCTGGCCATCACAGTCACGGTCACGTTGTCCGTCTGCCTCCCCAGGCCCCAGGTTGGACCCTTGGCCGGCAGGAGCTCTTCCTCACAGCACCTTGGGGAATCTCAGTGATGACAGCCCCATCTCCATCCCTCCTGGACTGAGTCCAAGGCGCATGTGAACGCCCCTCAACCCAGGGAGAATGCGTGAAGGCAGGTGGCACTGTGGTTAGGGGCCCAGGCGCTGCAGCCAAACAGGCCGGGGTCCCCAGGGGGCTCTGCCACTCCCTGGCTGTAGGATCTTGGCCCATCAAGTCGCCATCTGAGCCGAGCCTCTTCATCAGAGGTCCAAACCCTGCTGCCATGCCCCACAGAAGAAGAAAGGATGCTATGCACATAGCACTTAACCCAGGGCCTGGTCCTTAGAAAGCTCTCCATACCAGGCCATTAAAAAATGTATAATCCCGGGCTTCCCTGGTGGTGCAGTGGTTGAGAGTCCGCCTGCTGATGCAGGGGACACGGGTTCGTGCCCCAGTCCGGGAAGATCCCACATGCCGCGGAGCGGCTGGGCCTGTGAGCCATGGCCGCTGACCCTGCGCGTCTGGAGCCTGTGCTCCGCACGGGAGAGGCCACAGCAGTGAGAGGCCCGCGTACCACAAAAAACAAAGTATAATCCCTTTAAGAAGCCATCCTCCAGCTGCTGGCACAGGGCCGCCTGCCCTTGCTGGGGCTCTGAGGCACGTCAGGGATCAGGACAGAGCAGGTGGGAAGCGGGGTGGGCGGTGGGTGGGCACTCACCATGTAATAGGCCATGAAGGGCAGCAAGACCTTGAGCTTGTCGGGGTGGATGCTGATGTTGGCCTTGACAGCGTTACGTGACCAGATGGGGCGGATTTCAAACAGCTGGAGGGTCAAGGCAGAGGCTGAGAAGAGCACCCACAGCTTCCCCGCCTGCCCCAGGCTCCCCGCACGGTCTGGCCCCAGAGGACCTTCCTGAGAGGAGTGGGGGTGGGGGGAGCAGGGGCCAGGCAGGTGGGGAGGGGCCTCTGCGCACGCCCACTCGTCCCACCCTGAGAAGCGCCCTGCTCGCCCAGCACGTGTCAAGTGCGGTTGCAGGGCCTGGGGGTCCTGAAATGACCATGAGAGACGCTGTCCCTGTCCTTAGATGGCTCAAAGGGCAGCGGGGAGGCAGAGGACCAAAGGAGCCAGAGCAGGACCAGGAGGGGGACGGGCCGGAGCTCTGGGCCCCTGAGCAGCCCCAGAGGGCAGGGGCCTGAGCCGGGATGTGACGAAGGCCGCAGGGGACGGCCCACCCCCTCCCAGTGGGGCTGGAGTGGGAGGGCCAGGGTGGGAGCGGCCCCGAGCCAGGTGGGAGATTGGGCTGTGTCCTGATGACAACGAGGGGCCTTGGAGAGTGGCCCCCACTTCCCCCCGACCTAGCGACTGCTAGAAACATAACAAGGTGTCCACCACTTAAGAAATAACATCCCACCCCACCCCCGTCCCGCACCAAGGGGACAGTCAAGTTCAACAGGGGCAGGGGCAAGGGTCGGTCAGCAGTGACGTGCTGAGAACCTACTGTCCACACCTGTGGCGACACAAGGACCAGAGTCCCCTGGCCTGGGTCTCCCAGAACCTGCAAGCCAGCGGGTAAGGCAGAAGGCCGCCTCCGCCAGGGCCCCCGTCCAGCCCGGCTCTAGCGGGGAGGAAGCGCCGGGCCTGGTGCACACCAGCTGCCCCAGCCAAGGGCTGGGTGAACAAAGCTTCCGGAGTCCCGGAGCTCCACGCCGAGGCCACGTGTGGACAACGCTTACCACCCAAAGAGGCCACGTGTGGACAACGCTTACCACCCAAAGGGGCCTCTTGGGAGCTCCAAGGAGCGCTTTGAGCTCTGGGAGGGCGGGGCTCACGCTGGTATAGCTTTAGGTGTCCCATCTGGAGGTGAGGAGTTCCCACGTGTTAATAACCGAGCCTAAGACAAGGTGCGGCCGGGGGGCCGGGCTCACCTGCCTCAGCTCCTCCTCCACCTTGTGGTCCACGGGGTTGGTGCACACCTTCCTCCAGGTCTGGGCCGCAGCCTCCAGCGGCTGCTCGGGTGCCTCATCCCCCTCGAAGTTGACAAAGATGGCATTGTGAGGGCGCCGGGCCCTGCTCAGGCCGATCAGGTTCTCCCCGGAGATGGAGGGGTTGTTGTAGCCTTCCCTAGGAGCAGAGAGCTGCTGAGGGCGGGGCCAGGCGTGGGCCCGCTGGACACGGGCAGCCCACGTGTGGGTGCGTTTCCCTGGAATCTGGTGAGAAGCGGATCTCAGCCCCGGCCACTGAAGGCAGGCGCCTGTGTTCTCAGGCTGATGACCAGGAGAAGAAGGGGGAGCGAGTCCGAGTCAGCTCAGAGAGGCTCCGAAGCAGGGCCAGGCCAAGAGCCCCAGAGGCTGGGGTGTGGGGAAGGGCCCCTGCCGTGAGGCTGGTGGCCTCACGACTGCATCGCGCCGTGCACGGCACCGTCCAGCCAGTGAAAAGCTGGAAACAGCCCAGATGCCCATCAGGGCAGGGACAGTGGAATCAGCTGAGGCGCGGGTGGCCACACGGGAACCACCAATCAGCTGTCAGAGCGCAGCTGTGCTTACTGACGCCCACAAGTCACTCATCTAACCCTCGAAACAATCCTACGAGGAAGGACCCATTTCCCATGAAGTCACTGAGGCCACAGGGGTTGGAAACCTGCCTCGAGCCAGAGCTCGAGGTGATGGAGCTGGGACTTGAGCCCAGGGAGGCTGGCGGGGCCGCTAACCTCCGTCCTGCTCGGAAGCATCTCAACGATACCGCGGTGAAGGGAGGACGTATGCTACCAGACGCTCTCGTCACAGAGGCTAAAAGAAGAGCTCTGGGGACCTCCCTGGAGGTCCAGTGGTTAGGACTGCGAGCTTCCACTGCAAGGGGCCTGGATTCGACCCCTGGTCAGGACCTAGGATCCATCCCGCAAGCCACACAGTGCGGCCAAAAACAAAAGGCGGGGGATGGGGCTCTGCCACCAGCTGTTAGCACAGAACACACAGGGTCGACGATTCCTAGGGGGCTCAGAGCGCTTCCCTCGGAGGTGGGACATCAGGAACATCACAGCTTCGCTAAAGCAGGGGGAACAGTACAAGGAGCCCCCATAAGCCCACCATCCGCTTCCACAACTGCCGTCACAGGGCCCATTTCACGCCATCCGGGCCCCACCCCAAACCCACTCAATTACTTTGCAGTGCATTTCAGAGTATGTCCTGGATGTCACACAGGTGATTAATACCTTTTAAATTTGTTTCCATTTACCGTAATTTTCTACATGAGTACATACCATCTGCATATTTATAAAGAACAACAAAGTGATTTTTCACATTGGGAAACAAAATTACAAAGACGGGATCAAATCTGTGCCTTTTTTAAACAACATGACTCCATTTGAAACCATCCTGAATACTGTCCTGTTTTCCAGGACAACTCCCCGAGGCCCCAGACACCCCCGAAGAAAACAGAAAGCCCCGGGCACTCCCTCTGGGCCAGGCAGCAGCAGGGCGCGGGCCGCCTTCCCTCCCCCCTCCACTGCCTCGAGGAGGGGGTACCCCCGTCAGGCCAGCGTCCCAGCCTGTCCTCTGCCCACTGGCCATATAGGAAGCTCAGCCCCCCTGGACCCAGGAAGGCCAGCAAGGCGGGGGCCAGGCCTCCTCTGCCAGTCCTTGGTACCCATGAGGGCCATCAGAGCAGAAAAATCGATGGCAGCCCTGGGAGAAAAGGCAGGTTCCTTCCACGCACTGGAAAATCGATAAACGACATGGGAGAAAAACAGGGCCTGTGGGTTCAAGGGCAGCCGGCCCTCCACCCCTGTCCGCCTCCCAGAGGCTGGGAGACAGCTGTTTGCTGGCCCTAAAGGACGGAGCAGTGACTCTGACGCTGCCATCCAGCATCAGGGCCGCCAATGCGGGGCGGGGGACGGGTGCCTCTAGTTCCTCCTTCTACATATTTTTGTTTCTGACTGTAAGAGTAAAATGCTTGTGGGGGAAAAATAAGTTTCAAATTTCAGAAACATGTACATTTAAAACATTTGAAACTCTCATAATGAGTATAACATACGCACAGAAAACTGCACACACTAGGGTTTTCAGCAGGGAGGGAATGGACCCGATTCCTTGCAGTTATACATTTCTATAATGTCTGGTCTTTTCTAACAAGCACAATTTACTCCTGCAATCAGAAAAAGGATGGCGGGGGGTGGCATTATGGACTCAACTGGCCTGAGAGACATCGACCCTTGTCTGGCTCTCGACTTACTTTTGAGGCAATGGGGAAACGGAGCGAGGACTGGGCCCTGGATGACGTGAAGGACACTGTTAACGTTTGCTCGTTCTGATGACAGCACTATGGCTAAGTTAAAATAAACCAAGTCCTTCCCAGTTAGAGACACACACTTGTTTCTGGAGGACACGCTGTGATGCTGGGGGTGGAGGTGGTGGGGAGGTGAAACCAGCAGCAGAAAGTTGAGGCTGGTGACGTAGGTGGGCGTCCATCACACACTCCTCTCTCCTTTCGGAACTCCCCAGAATATATTTTTTAAAGGAAGGGAACAACACACCTTTCTCCTTAGCATAAAATCTAAGCTCCTTTCTGTGGTCCGTGGGACCCTCACCCCACCCCTCTCTCGGCTCTCTGCGCTTCGGGGGCAACACCCCCGACTGTTCCTTTGCATGTGCCAGCCCCCTGGTCTGGAACGTTCTCCCCGGATCTTCACCTGCCCGGCTCTGTCATCACACAGGTCTGTTTCGAAGTTCAGCTCCCCCGAGGACCCTCCCGCACCCCACTCACTGTGCATGACAGCCCACTCCCCACTTATCTCCTTTAAGACACACACCTGCCCGCAGGCTCCCACCGCCCGCTCATCCTTCACTGAGGCTCCACCGGCTCCCCAGCCCCCGGCCCTGCACGGAGCCGCCTGTCGCGTCCCCACTGACACTGGCTCCAAGGGGAGCCCTGGGCCCCGACAGGCGGTCAGTACTCGTTGATGGAAATACTTGATGAGGGAAGAGAAGCTTCTCGCCCTCCCGCCCCTCTGCAGATAACTGCTCTGGGCCCAAACTTCCCTGTCTTTCCAGGCTTCCATTATCACCCAGTTTACTTTTATAGCACAGAGTCTGCTCTAACACCTGCTTTTCCTAGAGCAAGCTTTCTGGACACGAGCCATGTTGGCCCATGGAGCCCACTTTCTTAAAGGCTGTGCGGTCTTCCTTGGCACACACAGGCCGTCGTTTAATTAACTACATCATCCCTATTAGTGGACTGATCACTCACTTATCCACTTTATCAAACTCTGCCCGGCACTCAGTGTTCTGAGTATTTCCAAAAGCCTCAGTCATTCAGCCCTCTAACAACGCCGAGAAGTGAGTACTGTTACTATTATCATCACCCCTGTTACAGGCGGGGAGGCTGGCGCGGGAGGTCGGGGCTCACCTGCCCGGCCTGTGATGAGGGATCACAGGTCCAGGACCTGAACGCGGGCCCCGCCCACCCGGGCTCTCTCGCCACACCAGGCCCGCTCAGCTCCTTGCGACTGCCCACAACCAACCAGAAAACGTTCTTGTCAGTGTACCTTTGGGCACAGAGGCGACAGTCACTGTGGGATAAATTCCTACAGGCCACCTGGTCATCAGGAAAGAACATTTAAAACTGTAATAGATTCTGCCAGGTTGCTCTCTAAAAAATATCGACCTCATTCCCAGGGCTCCTGCGGCAGGGGGTGTCTGTCTCTCCACACCTCAAGGTACACGCTTTTGGGGAGGGGTCTAAGTCCAAAGGCAACATCCTGATTCACACTCTGTGGTGTGAGGACAGCCCTGAGCAAGGCCTCCGGGTGGTGCGCGGGGACCAGGGCTGGTTCCTGACACCCCTGGTCAGGGCCCCTGGTCACCAGCTGCTCTGTTGCTGGGGCCACGGGCCTGAGTAAAGCCGGCCACCCTGGCCGCCTGACCCGTGAGTGGAAGAGTCCAGCCCTCTGAGCGCAGGGCCCTTGCCCTGAGCCCCGATGCTGCGGGGCGGCGGCCACAGGGAGGTACTTACCGGTGCTGTGTCTCTGGGCGGTAGGAGTAGTCCACCGGGGTGTCCAGCCTGGAGAAGATGGGCGGGGGGATGTAGAGCGGCAGCTCCTGGTGGAAGAAATTCTCCTTCTCGGGCTTGACCATGAGCACCTTGCTGTACATGGACATGTGCCTGCCACCCGCCTCCGTGTGCACGGCCAGGTACTGGAAGTCGGACATTCCTGGGAAGAGAGGTAGACAGACGGCGGACACACTAGTGCACCCGCCCAGGCACTGGCAGCTGCCACGCACCAGCACCCGCGTCTTCTCGGGTGCGCTGAGCGGGCCTCGCAGGGGAGGCTGCAGGAGCCAAAACAATATGTCCGAGTCGCTTCTGGGAACTCAGCCCAGTCGCTTGGATAAATACTGCTTTGGGGGGTCGGGGAGTTACCTGATATGTGAGGATAAAGTCTAGGTCAGTGCTTCTTAGACTGTACCGTGCACGTGACTCACCAGGGGTCTTGCTAAATGCAGATGCTGAGGTGTTGCATTTCTAACAAGCTCCCAGGTGAGGCCCATGCTGCTGGTCTGGGACACACACTGAGTGGTGACGTACCGGCTCAATTAGAGAGGGAAAGAAACGGATCACTTGGGAAGCCTCGTCCCGGGACGGACAGCCCTCTTTGGTGAATACCACTTTCCACCAGAATGACGGATGTTCCAAATGCCCCACTTGTGGGATCCCAGGCCCTGTTTTAGTTTCTTTACACTTTCTATCGCCCTCTTCCTTTTTAGTCTTTATTCTCTTCAGTTTCCATCTTAGAACTGCAGCTGCAACTATAGATACTCTTGAGGCTTGTTAGTAATTTGCCAAGTACCATACGTGTGTGCGAACCGGCACACGGGCATCGTCTCTCTGAACTTCCACGAGGGTCTGAGGAACTCCGGGCTCCCACTGCACAGACAGGGAGACCGAGGGAGGCTGAGGCAGGCACAACTCCCCCTCTCCACCCCACGCCTTAGCACCTCCTCCCAGGGGTTCCCTGTGGGGAGCAAACTCGATTGAGGACCCCACAGGAGACATCCAGCTGGCTGAGAGTTCAAAGGACATAAGGTCCCAAGGGGCTGAGGTGACCTGGGGAGGCTTCAGAGGGTCGGCAAGACCAGCAGCAGTAAAAACCAAGAAGCTCCCCAAACACGAGGGCGGGGGTGGGGCTGAAAACTGGCGGCCTGTGGACCAGTTTAACTTGGCCCCGTAAAGCGGCTTTAACAATGGATTTCTCAGAGAATTCCAGCTTCTCTTAAGAATGCAGAAAACCGAGCAGCAACGAGCAGCGCCTCCTGGACAGGGCCTGCGCTCTGCCACTCCCCTCACGCCTGGGCATATCCAGGCCCCCTTCACCGTGTGGATGACCCACGCAGCTCCTGCAGGCACGAGGGACGCAGGCCCTGAAATAACCCAGTGTGGTAAGAATGCATTTTGCAGTTACCTTGAAATTTGTAAACGGTGGAGACGATGCCAAGGCTCTCTATGTCAAACGTGACCTTGGGGTGAGCCTCAGGCCCCGGCGCCCCCCTCTGCCGCCTCATCTTCCTCTTGATCCGGAGCAGCAGGCTGCTGGTACTGAAGCGGTTGGCACACACGGGGTGGCAGTAGGGGTCCTTGGGCCGGAAGTACAGCTCCAGCCTCTTAGTGGGGTCTGCATAGATCTGCGGGAGGTCAAAGGAGACAGAGTGAAGCAGGGGGCAGCAAAGCAGCCGGCAGCTCCTCCCTCAGTGAAAGCCCGACGGCAACCCAGGTGGCCAGGGAAGGGCCAGGAGGATTTTTCTGTTTCATTCTGAGCTTTTAATTCCCGAAAGACTCATTTTTCAAACCCAAGTATCTTAGCTTTTATCTGGTAGGGAAAATGAAGACAGTCTCTTCCTTCTAAGAGGTTGTAAAGTTGGAGACAGTAACTGTCAGTTAAGTAAAGCCATTGTCTCTCGAGTGACACGTCAGTGCGGGTAACCACCTACTCTTCTGGGAGCACTTCACGGAGGTGCCACCCCCGTGTCTGCCGTGGAGAGCCTGGGTGGGAGTTGAATGACTTGTCCAGGGCTTCTTCTCTAGGAACTACCCACCCCAAAGGGTCCTGGCATTCACCCTCACATATACAAAATTTCGAGGTCCAAAGGAGATGAAATCAACAAATAACAAGCACTTTGGCCCTGACTAGTGTGACTCATCCTTCCATGCCTTGGTTCCTTCTCCTTAAAATGGACATAATAACAGTACCTACTCATCAGACTGTTACAATGATTAAATGGAAATATATGTAAAGCACTTAGCCTGACACCTAAATCATGGTAATGTGTCATCGATATAGGAATGCTTGTCCCACATTGGGTAGGAGGGACACAGTGTCAGCTGTGAGCGTGTGGCAGCACCAACAATGTTAACCAGGCCAAGGTCATCTGCTTGCTGGTCTGCTGGCTCCCCAACACCCAGGACACAACCTGGCCCTTAGCAGGTGCTCAGGAAGCATCTAGGGAAAGCAAGTTAAAAAGAGCCCCTGTTGTCAGGAAACAGGTCTCTGAGACTGCTGTGCTGGGAATGACCCCAGATGTGGGGCTGGCACAGAGGAGGTGCACAAGAAACAGGAATGGAACGAGTGAATGACCAGTCTCTTCCCAAAGGGGTCCCACTGTAACTGTGTCCAGACATCCCTGGCGTTAGCAGGAGTAAGGGTCCTGGTCAATGCCGCCGTAAAGTAAGTCAGGATAAAAGAAGAAAACATGACTGACTGGGCCTCTACTGGCCTCCTGTGCTTAATGACAGGTTCAAGGTTTTTCAGTATTCATAAAGGATGAGGAAGCAGAATTAAGAGTTCAGACTTCAGAGGGAGATGTGCATGCGTTCAAATTCCCACTGTACCATGTAGGAGCCTGTCTGACCCAACCTTTCTTCCTGTGTCTTTATCAGAAAAATGGGAATAATAATGGTACCTAACTCACTAGATTGTCGTGAAGATTCAATCATGCATTTGACGAGTATTTTAGAAGCAGGCACAGTTATGGATATTAGGACCACGGGAGGTCCCGTTCTCATACAGTTTACAGCCTCAGAGCCAAAGGTCCAGGACAGACAATAAACACATTAAAACATAATTTCAGGTTGCAATTAGAGGTTAGCTGCTAGCAGCCACTTTAGTAAGGGCAGTCGAGGAAGGACTCTCTAAAGAAGAGACACTTCAAGATCTGGTGCGTGTAAGTCACTTACATAGAGCTTTGCACAAGGTAAGAATTCATCCCAGCTCCACTGTTTGCTGGGTGAACTTGAACAAGCTGATTCGGTTTCCTTGTAAAATTGGGACAATGACAGTTCCTACCTGGCAGGGTTCTAATGCGAATTGAATGTAAGTAAAGCACCTAGAAATGTAGCTGGTACAGAATAAATTGTTAGCTATTACTACTTTTAACACTAATAACATAATCCTTCCTCCCCCTCTCATTGTAGGTCAACGGTTCTTAATCTCCCCATACCTCAGTTTTCTGCTCTGTGAAATGAGGATGTGGCAGCCCAGCACATCCTGGGGAGCGGGGGGGGGGGGGCGGTGCAACTGAGCTCTTTTCATGGCAGTAATGATGGGATGGAATGGACACCCTCTCCCCTCTGATCCCAGCGCTAAACTAACTTCCACGCCCGGCGGGTCTTGAAGCAAATCCCCGCCCACTGGCCGCTCCAGAGCCGACCTCGAGCTCCGTTGCCAAGGAAACCTCACATCCCTGGGTAGTCCCGCCCCTCGGCCGTAGTCAAACGACTCAGACCTCCCCTGTGGTCCCCGGAGACTCCCCGCTCCTCACCCGGGAGACGCCTTCCTCGCCGCCCAGGGTCTGCAGCATCTTGGACACGTCGCGCACCACGCCCGGGTACTCCACACACACTATGTGCCGCTCGCGCCGCAGCTCCACGGGGACGGCGACCCCCGGACCCCAGTCTGCCGCCGCCATTCTGCCAGTCTCGTCGGGCCCGCCGCGGGCCGTCCCTCCCCAAGCTCCTAGAGGCCTAGCCTGATCTGTTCCGCTAAGGAATCGTTCCGGGCTTCCTCCCCGCTCGCGTTTGTCTAAATCCCTGAGTTCCGCGAGGCTCGAAGGCCTCTGGGAGCACACCGCCGAGGTGAGGCCCCGAGGCTCGGGGTAAACGACAGCCCGTCCCTCAACTTCGTGTTTAAAACGAGGAGGGTTGGAACTCGAGGGGCGGGGTAGGGACCTGTCTCTTCCACCAATCCGCGAGGGACCTGGAGGCTTGTAAGACACGCCCACTCTTTTAGCCAATGAGAACCCGAGAGACACGCCGAACTTTTTAGCCAATGAAGAGTCAGAAGGAAGCGAAGTTTCAGCGCCCTCCTTCCGCCTGCATAGGTTTTTAGTCAATAATGAACCAGGACTAGGCCGGGTCTCCTCCCCTTCCTCGGATCCCACCCAATGACAGCTCGAGGGCGGGCTCGAGGTAGACTTCCGGCCTGTCTTCTTGCGCGCTGAGGTCCCAGAAATGGTTTGCTGACGCCGGGTCCGCTGGAGCGGTTTCTTGGGGGCTCGGCCCCCCACTCCTACTGGCCGCCCCAGAACGGAGGCCAGGAGGAGTTTAATCTGGAAATGGGGAGCGCAAGGGAATTTCACTTTGAATCTTTTTTTTTTTTTTTTTTTGGCCACGCCGCGGGCTATGCGGGATCTCAGTTCCCCGACCTGAGATTGAACCCCCCGCAGCTGGGCAGCGAAAGCCCGGAATCCTACCCACTAGACGATCAGGGAACTCCTGGGAGTTGTGCTTTGAATGCTCGCCCACCTCCACACACGGAAAACCGGGAGCGCCCCCCTCCCCCGGTGAGAGCTCGGGGCAGAATGCGGGTGTCTGTCCTTCGTTTCTTAGACAGTTATTTAGCGCCTGCTGTGTGCTGGGCACTACTCAGAACCTAACAGGAGAGAAGCATTAAGTGAGCGGCTGTGGAAGACCCTAAAAGGAGGGACCGGGGCCATTCTAGGAAATGACGGGAGGCAAAACTGTTAACAGCAGGCAGGTAGGTAGGTATGAGAAGAGAAAGAAGGGCAGGGGCCAGGTGGCAGGGGGTCCATGGGCAGACAAAGAAAAACAGGAACCTCCAGACTGACAGGAAACCACACATTCTGAGTGATAAGTGTCCTGGAAGCATACAAAGAAGGATGAGGAAAGGCGGGAATCTCTTGAGTCCAAATGTAACCTGTTGCTCATTATGCCCTCATTACAAAAAAATTAGCCTCACAGAAGTACCCATCATGCATCGACGCCATGACAATTCTCATCTAAGGTAAATACAAAAATCCCTCCTACCCTCGGGAAGATGGAGCTGGGATGAAAATCAGGGAATACGAACCCCGAACTCCTCCTTCCCCAGTGAATATTCCGCCCCTTCCTTTGTATGCCCCTCATAACTGGCTTGCCAAAGAAACCCCGGGCAGCAGCTCTTCACGTGTCTGCTCGCTCTCCCTCTGAGACGGTATTCTTGCTTAAATAAATTCTTTTTTTTTTTATATCTCAGCTTCTTTATTATCAATGCATGAAATGTCTTACCTGTAAATAAATATGAATTTCTTTTTCACATTCTCTTTTCATTTTTTTTTAACATCTTTATTGGGGTATAATTGCTTTACAATGGTGTGTTAGTTTCTGCTTTATAACAAAGTGAATCAGTCATACATAAACATATGTTCCCATATGTCTTCCCTCTTGCGCCTCCCTCCCACCCTCCCTATCCCACCCTTAAATAAATTCTTAAATAAAGAATTAAATAAATTCACTTTACTTTCTTAACCTCCCTGCTTCGTCTCTGAATTCTTTCGCGATGAAAAAAGAACCTTAAATTCACCAGGAACAAAACTATAGGGAGTGAAGTAAGGGGGAGATGAAGGGTCAGAGGTCGACATAGGCCAGACCTAAAAAGGATGTACCTAACGGATGGGCTTTTTCTGAGTGTGATGGAGAGGCTTTGAAGGGTTTTATGCAGGGAGTGCCAGAATCTGATTTATGCATTTAAAAGACTCTATGTGGCTGTTGTGTAGAGAAGAGACCAGAAAAGGCAAAAGTGGATTCAGATAAACCAACAGAGAGGCTGCATAATACACGTAAGAGATGCTGCCTGGGGTCAGGGAAGTGGCAGTGAGGATGGAAAGAAGGGACTGGGAACTTCCCTGGTGGTCCAGTGGTTAAGACTCCACACTCCCAATGCGGGGGGCCTGGGTTCGAGCCCTGGTTGGGTAACTAGATCCTGCATGCATGCCACAACTAAAAAAAAAAAAAAAGGTTCCCGTACTTGGCAACTAAGATCCCGCATGCCACAACTAAGACCCGGTGCGGCCAAATAAATACTTTAAAAAAAAAAAAAAAAAGGAAAGAAGGGATTGGATTTGAGGATGTCATGGGATAAAAATCAGTAAGAGCAAAGGTAGTAAGGTAGATAGCTAGTGGGAAGCAGCCGCAGCACAGGGATATTGGCTCGGTGCTTTGTGACAGCCTGGAGGGGTGGGATAGGGAGGGTGGGAGGGAGGGAGACGCAAGAGGGAAGAGATATGGGAACATATGTATATGTATAACTGATTCACTTTGTTATAAAGCAGAAACTAACACACCATTGTAAAGTAATTATACCCCAATAAAGATGTTAAAAAAAAATCAGTAAGAGCAAGGGACCCCTTGGATATGGGTACCCCAAGTTTCCGAAGTGATTTCTGAATCGAGATTACCTCATTATTCTAGATGGATTTAAGAAGGCCAAATAAACGGCTGCAAAGACCACGAAATACATTTTTAAAAGAAAAGTGTGTAATCTGAGTGTGAGATATATGTCATCGGCTGGGAGCCCCGAGACTTTGAAAAGAAGGCCCCTCTGAGAGCACGTGGAGGACAGGCCAGAGGAGGCTGGACATGAAGGCTTAGCAGTCCCTGACCGGCCTTCTCCTGTGGGAACTTGCATATTCTACCATCAAAGAAGATTCTATGCTGTGAGGCCAGGATAATTCTCCAGGCTTTTCCATGCCTTGAGATGAAATGTCCTTTTAAACTTCTCATGTCCTGTGCTGTCATTCCATGCTCACCAAACAGTATTCTGGGTTGGTTTAATTTTCCAGAAAGGAGAATCTGAATAATAGATGTATATTTTTACCCCTGCCCACAATTGTAAATTAATAAATCGGTGTGTTTATATCATCCCCCTCTGAGTGTGGTACACATGAGTCAGTCCTGAGGGCTGTCACTGTCGGTAGAGTGACTGATGAAATATTGGATACACAGTTAAGTTAGATTGGATACATACATAATGTTGGCGACATACTTATAGTAATTATTTGGTCGTTATTTATCTGAAATTCCAACCTAGCTAGGTATATTTTTATTTGCTAAATATGACGCTCTTACCTCTGGGTATGGAAGGAATTGCGTTTCTGAACCTGCAAAGCTGATTCTAAACTACTCACAGCCTTAGGGTGTCCACTGAGGTCCTGACCAACCTCTAGCCCCCAATCCAATGATCCTTTTTAGTTTTGTCTGCTCTAATCTGTTCTCCTTATGGAAGCAAGAGTGATCTCTCTAGGATGAAATCTCACTCTGGCTTTGTCTCCAGTGACTCCCCCACCCATTCCCCATCCCACCACTTGGCTGACCCCTCAGCATCCTTCAGGGTTCCATGTAGAGGTCACCTTGCATGGAGAGTTTGGTGTCACCCTCTGAACCCCTGACATCCAAACTCATCCTGTCACACAATCTGCAGCGCCGTTTTATTTCTTTTTTATTTCTCTTCCACCAGAGCTGCAGTTTCCTGAGGGCAAAGACTTTGTCCTACCTGGGATCCAAGGTGGTGAGGTCAGAGACAGGAGTAGGACGGTGAGGCCGGGCTGGGAGGAAAGGGAGGCCAGGAAGGTTCAGGAACCCAGTTAAAGAAGCAGCTGGGACTTTCCCCAAACATCACAGCATTGGGAGCAGGTAAAAATGACACTTAATATTTGCACACTGAGGGGGTCTTTCCCTGCCCGGTTTCCGGGCATCCTTCCCCACCCTCGTCCTCCTGCAGTGGGAGTTTTCATCCCTTTGGACAGAAGGGCTTGGGGTCTCTGCAGCTCTCGCCACCTCCTGTGGTCTGGGTTGGGGTGGGGGCCAGGGGCGGCTGGGGCATGCCACTCCCACCCAGGAGAGATGCAGCCGCCAAAAGAGACCTGGGTGTTGGTGACCAGTGTTTGCTGCTCAGGAGAAGGTGGGGACCCCGGCACGAGACACTGAAGGGTGCGCCTTCCACTGCCCACTGTGGTGGCTGAGCTGCCCTTCCCTGGCTCAGAGACCCTCCGCCGAGACAGGCAGAGGCGCCGGCTCTCTCCTCTTGGGTCTCAGGCTGAATCTCGGCATCCGTCTAAGCCTTGCGGGAGCATCTCGAAGCTTTGAGTCTGGCCACCCCAAGTGGAGTTTCTGCCTTGCCCTCGGGGGGGACGGCCTGCTTCACCCACTGGTCCTCACTGGGGTGTCTGGAGACTGGCCCACATGGTTTGAAATGTTATGCCTGCTTCAATGTTTTCTTTCACATGGCATGCGTGAGTGCTGGGGAGGAATGCGGGGGTAGGAGGTATTAGATATATAAAGCTCTCATCATCAAGGCGAAACAGGTTATTTCCATCTTGGGAGTGTAAGACAGGACTCAGTGTAGTCAAATACGAAGCCAAACGTTAGTTCCATTCATCAATCATTCAACGAAAACCTTCTGAGTCTCCGCCGTGCACCAGGCAGTAGGTCCCTCCGCAAGAAGGGAGACAGGTAATAAACACGTACGTAATTCTCACACCTGGCATGCTGTGTATTATATGTGCTAAGAAAAAAGGCAGCCTAAGGGGGTGTCGTGTGCTGAATGGGGGTCCCTAGGACACGCCCTCATCTTAATCCCTGAGATCTGCGAATGTGACCTTATTTGGAAAAAGGGTCTTTGCAGAGTGATTAAGCTATAAGGATTTTGAGATAATGGGATCTTCCTGGATTACCCAGATGGGCCCTAAACCCAATGACAAACGTCCTTAGGAGAGAAAGGCAGAGGAGATTGGACACACAGAGAAGAGGAGGCCTTGTGATCACAGAGGCAGAGATTGAAGTCATGTGGTCACTAGTCAAGGGTTGCTGGCAGCCACCAGGTGCACTGGACAAGGCAGGAGGGACCCTCCCCTCCAGCCTTCAGAGGGAGCCCGGCCCTGCCGACACCTGGATTTCGGACTTCTGCCCTCCAGAGCTGTGGGAATATATTTCTCTTGGGTTTTAAGCCACCTAGTTTGTGGTCATTTATCACGGCAGCCACAGGAAACTCGTACAGGGGGACAGAGTCATTGGGTTTTAAAGCATTTTCAAGATTCATTTTTGAGTTGTGATACTTTCTGTCACGAGTGGGGCAGTTTTTCTGCTGTTGACTTTAAAAATATATATGCACAATGTGAGAGTTGCAAGTTAAGTTTTATTTGGGGCAAAATGAGGACTGCAGCCCGGGAGACAGCGTTTCAGATGGCTCTGAGAAACTGCTCCGAGGAGGCCAGGGGAAGGGCCGGGATATACTGGAGTTTTGCAACAAAGGGCAGGTAGTGGGGAACTGTCAAAGGATTATTGTTAATTAAAGAAAACCAGATATCTCAAGTTAAGGAAGTTAGCGCTTTTCTATATATGGGAAGATGCAGGAGTCTGGGCTCACTGAAATCATTCCCTGATTGGCGTGCACCTTAGCTTTCTGGAGCCTGTGTTTTCACATCCTGAGTTTCCTCAGCGCTCACTGCACGGAGTGGCTGCAGTCTGACGGCTGCCAGATGGCAGGTATTCTTTTCAGCCCTGCGTTTCCTCAGGGCTCACCAGCTCACGTCGGAGGGCTGCCATCATTGGTGACTGTGACCTCCTTTGTTTATTGATATGGCAGGAAATATTCCATTTATAAATATTCCATTTATCACTGCTCTCTCGAGTTACTGGAAGTCATTCACTGCATGGCAGACCTCCCCGTCATCCCTCACCCCTTTCATGAAATCAGAGACCCCCCTGTGCATCGCAGCACTATTTACAATAGCCAGGACATGGATGCAACCTCAATGTCCATTGACAGATGAATGGATAAAGATGTGGTACAAATATACAATGGAATATTACTCAGCCATAAAAAAGAATGAAATAACGCCATTTGCAGTGACATGGATGGACCTAGAGATTATCATACTAAGTGAAGTAAGTCAGACAGAGAAGGACAAATATCATATGATATCACTTATATGCAGAATCTAAAAAAATGACACAAATGAACTTATTTACAAAACAGAAATTAGAGTCACAGATGCAGAAAACAAACTTATGGCTACCAGGGGAGAACGTGGCGGAGAGATAAACTGGGAGATTGGGATTGACATATACACACTACTATATATGAAATAGATAACTAATAAGAACCTACTGTATAGCATTCTGAACTCTACTCAATACCCTGTAATGACCTGTATGGGAAAAGAATCTAAAAAAGAGTGGATATATGCAGATGTATAACTGATTCACTTTGCCGTACAGCAGAAACTAACACAACACTGTAAATCAACTATACTCCAATAAAAATTAATTTAAAAAAAGAGAGAGAGAGAGAAAGAGACCCCCATTCCCAGGCTGGAGGCTCTCTCTAAGGTGGCACAGAGTGGTGAATGCCCCATGCACGACCTAGGTGGTTGAATGGCAGCAAGAGGTGTTTCACAAAGGCTCGCTGGGCAACCTCTGTGTGCGGGACCCTGTGCCAGGCACTGATGACCAGCGGGGGAGACTGTGAGATGGGCAGAGACCACGTCTGATCAGCTGAGACAGACAGCAAGAAAGGAAGTAAATCAATATGTAATACAATACCACGCAATGAGACTGCAGGGGAGAAACAAAGTCCAGTTTATGTTGTCTTTTCCTGCAATGGGTCCTGCAGCGTGTTTCCCCAGCACACCCCACCCCACTCCACCAGACCCCAGGGAGTCACAAGGTGAGCTCTCCACCAGGTCTGCACAGGCTCAGATCCTCCCTGGGTATCTGGAGACCCCGGTTCGGGAGTGGTGGGTGCAGTGGCCGGCACCCTCGACATCTTCCTATCCTCTGTTCCCGCCCCTGGGCCGTCCCGGCGTCCCAGTCCCCGCTCCCTGATTGAGGACACGTAGCTGTCCTATCTGCAGAGGTACCCCAGGGCGTTGGAAAGGGGCTGCTGGCTGATTGGTAAGGCCGAATCCCATGGAGCGGGGTGGGGAAGCAGCCTGACACCCCTCTAACCCACAACTCCCGCATCTGACTCCGGTCCAGGGTCTGAATACTGAATCCTGGAAGGCGAGCCCATTCTTTGTGTGTGTGTGTGGGGGGGGGGGGGGGAATGGTACCGGGGGGGGGGGGGTTATTGATCCTCTATTAACCGAGGGTTTTGGAAAATGTTTCCTTTGGGCCCCAGAATCTGAATATTTCTTCCTGGGCCGCTGGGTTAGTCCATGGAGCACACAGTGAGGGTTTAACGCTCCCCAGCCGGAACTGGGTTCTCACTGCACCCCTAGGACGGGACAGAAGGCGTAGTGTTCACTTTAGGCCACGAGGTGGCGACAGAGAGTCCACGTAGGCAAACACCGCCACCTGGTGGTCACGCTGCGCCCATGACACCCTGGAAGAAAGGGCAAAGTGGTCGCAGAGGAAGGGAAACGGACCAGGGACCTCCTAAGAAGTCTGTGCTGGGGTCAGCAGCCAGCTCCCTCTCAAGTCCGATCGCGGGGGAGCGTGGCCACCCCTCTCCCCGGCTGCACAGGTACCAGCCCGCCCAGGCCCAGTCATCGTCTCACACAGCCCCGCCGCTGCGATGCAAATGATGGGAACGTGGAGGATGGGGTTTACATAGAGGTTTCCGTTTGCTTTTTACTTCCAGGTGGGACACACTGTTCCAGAGGACATTCGTCTTCCTAGTCAACTGGCTCCAAAGCAAAATTAAACTAAATATCTACAAGGCTGAACGTCAAAGACTGTTCGTAAATAGAGTTTTTGTGGCCTAGTTAAATATTTTCAAAAATGTGAGAGGCAGGGCTTCCCTGGTGGCGCAGTGGTTGGGAGTCCGCCTGCCGATGCAGGGGACGCAGGTTCGTGCCCCGGTCTGGGAAGATCCCACATGCCGCGGAGCGGCTGGGCCCGTGATCCATGGCTGCTGAGCTTGTGCTCTGCAACAGAAGAGGCCACAGCAGTGAGAAGCCCGCGTACCACAAAAAAAAAAAAAAAATGTGAGAGGCAGAGGCAAATTTCCACGCAGCTAATAAAATTTAAGCATCAGGCTTCCTCAGTTGCAGGTACCTTCCTTCAAGGCCCCTTGGCGTCGTGTTCACACGGGCAGATGTCTTTATAAAAAGGGAAAAGGTAAGATATTTTAACTGCCGTTGGTTAAGACTGCTGTCTCTTTCCATCTAACCTGCCCTCCTGTCACACTTCCCCTTGCGTTGGGAGGCATTGAAGTGGTCACCGGCATTTCTGGGAGGCTTGATTCAGGGGAAGTCACATTGGGAGTACATTCCGTTTCGACTGAGTGGAATATATGTGCCTGATCTGTAGTCACTTTTGAGGGTGGGGTCTTAGAACAATAGAAATTTATTCTCCTACAGTTGAGGGGCTAGAAGTCCGAGATCAAGATATTGGCAGGGCCGGGCTTTCTCTGAAGCCTCTGGGGGAGAACCTGTTCCATGCCTTTCTTTCGGCTTCTGGAGCGGCCAGCAGTCTTTGACATTGCTTGGTTGTATTAGATACATCACTCCAGTCGCTGCCTGCATGGGCCCGGGGCTATCTTCCCTCTGTGTATCTGTATCTTCAAAGGATTCTCCCCTCTGTGTCTGTGTCTTTCTCCTCTTCTGTTTTTTTATTATATATATTATTTTATTGAAGTATAGTTGATATAAAATCTTATGTAAGTTACAGGTGTACAATATAGTGATTCACGATTTTTAAAGGTTATACGTCATTTATAGTTATAAAATATTGGCTATAGTCCCCATGTGGTACAATATATCCTTGTGGCTTTTTTTTTTTTGCGGTATGCGGGCCTCTCACTGTTGCGGCTTCTCCCGTTGTGGAGCACAGGCTCAGCGGCCATGGCTCATGGGCCCAGCCGCTCCGCGGCATGTGGGATCCTCCCGGACCGGGGCACGAACCCGTGTCCCCTGCATCGGCAGGCGGACTCTCAACCTTATTTATTTTATATAGAGTAGTTTTTACTTCCTAATCCCGTACCTCTACGTTGCCCCTCCCTCTTTCCCTCTCCCCACTGGTAACCACTAGTTTGTTCTCTATATCTGTGAGTCTGCTTCTTTTTTGTTATATTCTTTAGTCTGATGGGGCTTTTTAGTTCCACATATAAGTGATATCACACAGTATTTGTCTTTCTCTGTCTGACTTATTTCACTTAGCATAATGCCCTCAAAATCCATCCATGTTGTTGCAAATGGCAAAATTTCATTCTTTTTTATGGCTGAGTAGTATTCCATTGTGTGTGTGTGTGTGTGTGTGTATATATATATATATATATATATATATATATATATATATTTGTTTGTTGATGGACACTTAGTTTACTTCCATATCTTGGCAATTGTAAATAATGATTCTATGTACATTGGTGTGTATGTATCTTTCTGAATTAGTGTTCTTGTTTTTTTCAGATATATACCCAGGAGTGGAATTGTTAGGTCATAGCTCTGTTTTTAGTCTGAGAATGTAGTCACTTCTGTGATAGGTAAGTTATTGGTGGCCACGTAACAATGGCTTCCAGAAATACCCTCTTACCACCTTCTGTGACAGTTTGCTGGTGGTGTGATATGAAGGTCCACGGCCAAAGGCAGTATAGCAGCCAGAGCCAGAGGCCTGTCTATGGAAAATCCCTCCATCCTGCAGACGTGTAAAGCTGTAAGCAGAGGAATGTAAAATGGTGCAGCCACTGTGGAAGACAGTATGGCAGTTCCTCAAAAATTTAAAATAAGATGGCCATGTGGTCCAGCAATTCCACTGCTGAGTACACATCCAACATAAGTAAAAGCAGGGTCTCAAAGACACCTTTGTACACCCATGTTCATAGCAGCATTACTCACAATAGCCAAATGGCAGAAGCAACCCAAATGTCCTTCAGCAGATGAATGGATAAACAAATACAGTCCGTTCATACAATGGAATGTGATTCAGCCTTAAAAAAAGAAGAAAATTATGTGACTTCCCTGGTGGTGCAGTGGTTAAGAATCCGCCTGCCAATGCAGGGGACACGGCTTCAAGCCCTAGTCCAGGAAGATCCCACATGCCATGGAGCAGCTGAGCCCGTGCGCCACAGCTACTGAAGCCTGTGTTCTAGAGCCCGTGAGCCACAACTACTGAGCCTGTGTGCCACAACTACTGAAGCCCGCGTGCCTAGAGCCCATACTCTGCAACAAGAGAAGCCACCGCAATGAGCCCACGCACCGTGGCGAAGAGTAGCCCCCGCTCCCTGCAACTAGAGAAAGCCCGCGCGCAGCAACGAAGACCCAATGCAGCCAAAAATAAATTAATTAATTAATTTTAAAAAAAGAAGAAGAAAATTCTGACGTATGCTACAACGTGGATGAACCTTGAGGATATGCTGCTAAGTGAAATAAACCAGTCACAAAAAGACAAATACTGTATAATCCCACTTATATGAGGGACCTAGAGAAATCAAATCCATAGAGACAGAAAGTAGAAGATTGGTTGTCAGGGGCTGGGGAAGGGGGAATAGGGAGTTAGTGTTTAATGGATGTAGAGTTTCAGTTTGCAAGATGGAAAAGTTCCAGAGAAGGATGGTGGTGATGGTTGCACGGGAACGTGAATGTACTTAAGACCATCAAACTATGCGCTAAAAAATGGGGAAGATGGTAAATTTTATGTGTTTTTCACCACAATTTTTAAAAAACATTGTAAGCAGAAGATTTGGTTCTCATCAACAGTGAAAATGGAAGTTCTCTCCCATCAGGAATAGATGTGATAATGCAAAGTATAAAGGTATAAATGCAGCATACATTTTTGTTTTTGATGAAGTTTACACAAAATAGGATTTATCAGAGTTCTGTGCAGGGCCCAGCTCTGTAGCAGCACCTCAGATAGCCGCACATCTGGGGGCAAAGTGGCATATTTCATGCTCCCTAAACATATTTGATCAAATCTTACCTCAGGATCCTCAATCATAGGTTAGGAAGCTGAAAAAACAGTTCTTAACTAGCGGTAACAAAAGCCACTTAAAAAAAATAAATTTATTTATTTTATTTATCTATTTTTTGGCTGCATTGGGTCTTCGTTGCTGCGCGCGGGCTTTCTCTAGGTGCAGTGAATGGGGACTACTCTTCGTTGCGGTGCGCGGGCTTCTCATCGCGGTGGCTTCTCTTTTTGCGGAGCACGGGCTCTAGGCGCGCGGGCTTCAGTAGTTGTGGCACACAGGCTCAGTAGTTGTGGCTCGCGGGCTCTAGAGCACAGGCTCAGTAGTTGTGGTGAACGGGCTTTGTTACTCTGCAGCACGTGGGATCTTCCCGGACCAGGGCTCGAACTCGTGTCCCCTGCATTAGCAGGCAGATTCTTAACCACTGCGCCACCAGGGAAGCCCCCAGGGAAGCCCCCAAAAGCTACATTTTGATCAACCATGCTAAAGAATTTCCATTCTCTCTGTAGAAAATATTACAACATCATTGTTGTAAGAGGAGGCAAGCAAAGAGTGTGGACCCAAAAAAATGTAGGGAAAAGGTACGTAAAGAGAGGTCCAACAGTTAATTCACATACCTAGTTTTCTGGATTTTAAAATTTTTCTTTCTTTTTTTCTTCCTTTTAAATTTCTTTTTTACTTTTTTTCGGTTTGTTTTTGTTTTGTTTGTTTGTTTTGGGTTCTTTTTTATTTTTTTTAATATTTATCATTTGTTAGGATTTCTTCTCTCGTCCCACATAGCTATTTGCTTGGATACCTATTTTTTACTCTTAATTTTGTTTTCTTTGGCCTAAAGAACGACCCTAAGCTTGTGTAAGCATCAAGTCCCCCAAATCTTGGAACTGTCTGCAATTTTTTCATTGTTATGGTGGAGGCAATTGTCCTCCACAACTTTCTACATCCTAACTGAAATTGAAACTTCTCTTAGGGACTTTTCAATGTCTGTAGCACCTATACCAAGGGTTATTTATTTATTTATTTATTTATTTATTTGTTATTTTTGGCTGTGTTGGGTCCTCGTTGCTGCACGCAGACTTTCTCTAGTTGTGGCGAGCGCGCGCTACTCTTCGTTGCGGTGCCTTCTCTTGTTGTGGAGCACAGACTCTAGGCGCGCTGGCTTCAGTAGTTGTGGCGTGTGAGCTCAGTAGCTGTGGCTCGTGGGCTCTAGAGCACAGGCTCAGTAGTTGTGGCGCACGGGCTTAGTTGCTCCGTGGCATGTGGGATCTTCCCGGACCAGGGATCAAACCCATGTCCCCTGCGTTGACGGGCGGATTCTTAACCACTGCATCACCAGGGAAGCCCCCAAGGGTTATTTAGAAGTGTATTGCTTGATATCCCCAAACTGGGGAATTTAAAAATTGTCTTTTCTGTTATTGACTTCTAGCTTAATTCCACCATAGTCAGAGAACATATTTTGTATGATTTCAACCCTTTTGAAATTTTGGGGGACTTGCTTTATGTTAGGATTCTGTGTTCCCACTACAGGGGGCACAGGTTCGATCCCTGGTCGGGAAACTAAGATCCCGCAAGCCATACAGTGCGGCCAAGAAAAAAAAAAGTCAACTCTAAATGAATTGACGACAAATGATAGCTTACTATACACTCCCTTCCATACCCGCCTTTTTCGCGTGACGATATGTCATGGAAATTAGTCCGTATCAGTTCACATGGTACTTCCTCATTTCTTTGAACAGATGCACAGTGTTCCACTATATGGTTGGACCATGATTTATTTAACCAGTCCTCTTTGAGGGATACTTAGGTTGTTTCCAACCTTTTGCAAATACAAGGTAGCAATGAATCACTGTTGTGTGTCACTTAACACATGGGCAGATATCTGTAAGATATTGTTGGCTCAAAGGGCATGTACATCTGTGATTTTGTCAGAAGGCACCAAAGGTCCTCCCATTGGGGCCACAACCCTATATGATCTCTCCTTCCCCACCTCCCACGAGGCCAGGCTGTGTGAGGGTCACAGGGACCTGTGGGGGCCTCAGGCCATCCTCCAGCCCTGACCGCCTTGGGCACCTCCACCTCCCCGTTTCCCCGGCTTCACCGCCTTCGCAGGCCTTGGTGCCAGCCCTGCCGCCCCGCAGAAGCCAGGGGGCGCTTCTCGCTCAATGAGCCTTGGTGCTCATTGCTGGGGTTAGGGAGGCGGGGACCCCAAAACCTTTAACAGAGATTCTTGGGGTCCTGCTCCCCCAGACTCTCCAAACCACATCCATTTTGCCCCCTACCCCCCCCGCCCCCAATTCCTAACCCTGCCGCTCCAGGGGCCCCCCAGAACCTCCGTGCTTTTGCCCCCGCCCTCCCCTTCTTCTCAGGGCGACCTCTGAGAACAGGTGTCCGTCTCCCACTTTGGAGAGGCCCCTGTACACGGCACACGTGGTGCCCACTACCCCGAACCCCCACCCCCGCCCGATTGCTTGTGGTTGGTGGGGTCTCTTTGGCCCGTTTCCCGGCGCCTTTCACAGACAGACAGAGGGCGGCTAATGAATGAGATCGTCAGGGAGCGAAAGCGGAACCACGCCGGGAGTCCCGCGCGCTCCCGCCCTGCGCCGCCCCCTGCGGGCGCGGCCACCAGGGGGCGCCGTGCCCTCCCGACCCCGCAAGGATCCCGCCCCCGCAAGGATCCCGCCCGGGTCCCCGCGGGAAAGGGATGAACGACCCTAATAATTCAGCATTTCCGGCCTCAGGACTAGCCAGGGCTACGGCCCACCTGACGCTTGGAAGAGGGGGAGGGAGATGGGGAGGGAGAAGAGGTGGGCGAGAAAGGGGGAAGGAGGGAGTGGGGAGGAGGAGGGGGAGAAGAGGGAGGGGAAGAGGGAGGGAAGGGGCGCTGCGGTCCTGGATGCTACCGCCAGCGTTCCGGGCTCGACCCCTCGCGGTCTGCCCAACGCAGGGATGCCACCTCGGTACCCAGGACTAGAGGTGTGGGTGTCGGGAGGAGAGCGGGCCACGGAGCCGGGACTGAATCCCCGATCCTTGGGGCAGGGCTTACCTTCAGATTAAAAAACCTTTGGGCAGAGGTCCCTTAAAATTCAGCCAAGCTATGGACAAGCCTACGCCTCAGTTTCCACGGTTGTAAAACAGGGATACACAGCGGCAGCTATTTACACGGGAAGTCCTCCGTGTGCATGCAGGGTCCCCTTTGGGATGGGTCTTCCAAGACGGTCGGATCACATTGAGGGCTGGTCCTCCCGATGGGTAGTGGGACTCTCTCCCTGCGGTAGGGTCTCACATCCGTTCGCTAATGGCCGGGAAGTCCATGCAGCTCAGGTAGGACTGACCGGGGCTTCCGGACCCCAAGTCACAGCCCCCCACCCCAGCCCTGGGACCTCACCATGCACCAGCCCCTTGGGGTGTGGGGGGGACAGGCCCATTATTTTGTTTGCCCATCCATCCACCCATCCATCCATTGAAAAATATTTACTTGCTAGATGCAGGGGAAGCAGGGGAGACCTTCACGGGTTGTGTTCAGACAATGGCACAAATGGTTATTTGATGACAATTATGATCAATGTCAGAGGGGAGAATCACTGAGGGCTGTGAGAGTCTGTCCCGTGCGAAGCCAGGCCTCCTCGGAAGGTGCATGTGGGTTGAAACTAGAATGAACAAGGAACGAACCTGGTGAAGTATTGAGGGAACCAGCTTTCAGGCAGAGGGGACAGCTTTCTGGGAGACCCTGAGGCCAGCACATCCCCTCTGGGAGGAAGAGGGGGACACTGGGATTCTGGCGCAGCTGCATTGTGGGTGCTCACTTGCTTGGTCCTGGAGGGAAGCGGCCTCTCCCTGAGCTCTCCCGCAGCCCCCAGGTCCCTTCCTGCTCCATTCAGAGCGTGCCTGGCCTGGCTGGCCTCGGTGGTGGAGGACGTTGCTGCCCGTCTCTTCACCTGCACCACGAGCTGTTTGCTGCTGAGCTCTGGTTCCAAAGGCTTTGTTCAACAAACACTAAGACTACACTCTACCCACTGGCTTTTTTTAAATTTCTTTTTTATGGTGCTAAAAGATACATGACATACCATTTTCCATTTCCACCATTTTTAGGTGCACAGTTCAGTGCATTAATTCCATTTGCATTGCTGTGCAACCGTCACCACCATCGATCCCCACAGCTCTTTTCATCTTGTAAAACTGCAACTCTGTCCTCATTAAACCCTCACTCCCATTCCGCCTCGCCCCCAGCCCCTGGCACCCACGATTCTACTTCCGTTTCTATGAATTTGACCATTCTAGGTCCCTCATAGAAATGAGATTTGTCCTTTTGTGTCTGTCTTGTTTCACGTAGCATAAGGTCCGCACGGCTCATCCCTGTTGCAGCATGTGTCAGAACTTCCTTCCTTTTTAAGGCTGAACGGTACTCCACTGTATGGACAGATCACACTTTGTTTATCCACCGTCTCTCGATGGACACGGGCTGCTTGCGTTTTGGCTGCTGTGACCCCGCTGGCTTTCCTTGCTTCTTGGGAGCACCTTAGGCCAAGCACACACCCCGTGAGCAGTTGATATTTTGCGAACTTGTGGCATGTAGGGATGGTAGACCCCTCGTGAACAGCTCTCTCCCTTTTGCATCTCGGGAAACTGAGGCCCAGAGGAAGAAGAGGACTCCCTCAAAGTCACAGCAAAGGCTTGAGGAGCTCCAAGTCGGCTCGGAGGACTTAAAGGGGCGTAAGGCCCTTGGACCCAAGCCTGTGCCTGGCGGTCCCCTCCAGTACCAGTTCCACTCCAGCCATCTCACCCTTTCCCGAGAAATGGCCTCAGAAAGCTGCCAGGTAGTCGGACCCTCGGCCCTGTGTGGCTGCCGAGCACGGTGTGGACATTTGTCCCCAAGTCAGATGCTGACCTCTACCCCCAGCCTCGGAGACGGAGGTCAGAGCTGGGGGTTGCTCCTGTCTGGCATGTGCACCTTCACTCCCCAGGACAGCCCTGCCACGGGTTTTGTGATCGCTTTTACAGACGGGCAGTTGGGCCCAAAGTAGAGAAATGACTTGCCTAGGATGGCAGAGCCCCACACAAGCCCTAACTTCAAACCCATCATCGGTCCATCTGTCCGACCCCACTGGTAGAGGAAGCCAGTGGCCTCAGTCCCCCGTCCCCTCCCATGTCCAGAGGCCTCCTGAGAGAGAATCAGAGACCCAGGGTGGGGCTCCAGGTCTGGCCCGACTTTGGCCTGGAAGCCTGGACTCCCACTGGAGAGGTCTCCAGGGCTGACGTGGCTGAGGTGACCTCGGCCTCCCCCCGCCCTCCTCGGAGGATGCTCCCAGCCCTGCAGTGGCCTGCCGCTCCCTCCACCAGGCCTGCAGAGGACGGGCACCCTCACCTCCTCGTGTGGCTGGGCGTGCACGGAGCAGGGTCTGCAGGCCGGGCTGCAGAGGGCCACCCGGGGTGGAGGGCGTCCGTGGGTATCCTCCAACTGAACTTTCTGTGAAGGCCCCCACCCTTCTCTTTCTCCCTCCCCGGTGTGGTGGCACGGCAGCACCAAGTCCAACTGCTGCTGTGGCGGGGTGCTTCCTCTTTGCCTGGCTAGCTCTGCGGTGGCCCTGGGCCCTCCGGCCACCCGACGGCTGCCTCCGCGACTTCCTCTGGGCCAGGCCTCCACATCCCACACCTGCGGCAGCCTTTGCTGCTGTAGAAGCTTTATCTGCCAGAGGGGGCTTTGAGGGCAAGTGGGACCCTTATCTCCCCACCAGGGGCCTGTCCTACAGTTGGGGCTTTGTAATCTGACATTGTGATTTTTTTTTACCCTTGTTTTTCCCCCCAGGGAGGGAAGATTTGCTGAATCATCCAGGGGAGGTGGTTGGAGGGGGCCGTGGGGTGAGGCAGCTGGAGGGCCGTGATAAGTCTGAGGCTGGGCTGAGGGGCGCGGGGCGCCGGGCAGGGAGGAAACCCCGAGCTGCGACGGTTTCCAGCTGAGACTGTTAGCTTCTGCAGAGCTGCCCTGGGGGCGCTCGCTCAGCTCAGGGCCCTGAACCTTCCTCCCAGAGGAGGGCCGGCCACAGGTGGGCATCCTTGAGCCGGCAGGGACTGGCTGGCTGGGACCGTGAGAGCCGAGAGCAAGCCGTGGTGAATGTGGCTGGGCACCGGGAGTCCCAGGATGGCTCCTGTGACCCCTCTAGGCCACCCTCGCTCGACACTTGGGCCTCTGTGGCCCCAGCAGGGCACTGGCTGGCGCCAAAGCCCCCAACAGGTTGGGAATGGAGCTGGGAGCAGATGGAGACCTTATGTTTCCCCAGGGCCTTTGCACCTGCCATTCCTTGGCTTGGGGCAACCCTCTCCACTATTTTTTTTTTTTTTTTTGCAGTACGCGGGCGTCTCACTGTTGTGGCCTCTCCCGCTGCGGAGCACAGGCTCCGGACGCGCAGGCTCAGCGGCCATGGCTCACGGGCCCAGCCGCTCCGCGGCATGTGGGATCTTCCCGGACCGGGGCACGAACCCGTGTCCCCTGCATCGGCAGGCGGATTCTCAACCACTGCGCCACCAGGGAAGCCCCAACCCTCTCCACTTTTGACAGATCAAATTCTTTTCATCATGGGACTTCCCTGGCAGTCCAGTGGTTAAGACTCCTTGCTCCCAGTGCAGGGGGCAGGGGTTCGACCTCTGGCTGGGAAACTAAGATCTCACATGCCCTGTGGCCTAAAAAAAAAAAAAAAAAATTCTTTTCATCTTTCAGATGCCTGCTTCCTCCAGGAAGACTTCCCTGACCCAGGGTTGGGCTTGGTGACCTCTCAGCCTCCTAGAGTCCCCTAGATGTCCCCTTTTTGGGTCTTGCTTCATCAGGGCCCGGCCCTGAGTGGATGCCCAGGTTGTTGTACAGAACCTTGAAGTTATCTCCTCGGAAACACTGAGAGGAGTTGCCTTCTGTTGGGACTAAAATCCTGGGGCCTGCAAGGTGGGAAGGAATCCCCAGAGTGGATGGGCTGGCCCCTGGGCCGCTCTCTGCTGCAGAGTGGACCCCCTGGCAGGGGGAGGTGGGCCCCACCTGGGCCCTGGATGCCACAGCCTCTGCCTCCTCGGCCCTCACTCTCCCTGCAGGCTGGCCTGACCTCTAGGAGCGGGTCTCCCAGCCTCTGCTAGAGTTGGCGATCTAGTGGAGACTGACGTCCCATCAGCTTTGCAGGGCAGGGCGTGGGCCACATACAGAGACAGGGTCGTGCTGGGTGCAGTGGGAGGCCCAGGGCAGAGGCTGGGCTGGACGAGCTGAAGGCTTCCCCAGAACGCTCTCTGCCCCCCTGATTTCTGATTCCCCCCGGAGTCCGGTGGGCAACCGCAGCCCCGGGGAAGAGGGGTGATTGACGCCCCTGAGTCAGTGGCCACATCCCCTGCTGCTCCCAAAAGGGGCTTCTGGGGCAGGAAGAGCTGGCCGCGGTTGTCGCTTCTCTCCCTTCCTGCTGCCCGACTGAGCCCAGAGATAAGTCCTCGCTGGGCTGAGGGAGGCTCAGGGGGTGCAGTTCTTCCCCAGAAATCATGTCAGAGTTCCTCACGTGGAGGAAAGAGCCTGAGGACCACGATAACCCCTTTATTTTTAAGAGATCCGAGAGGAAGTCCCAAGTCACCCTTTGCAGAAATAGCTCTGAACGTCAGCCTGGCCCCAGCTGTCAGCAGGGACAGCCCACGAGTGTGGCCTGGGTCAGTTCATCACACGGTGGCCAGGAGGGTGCTGGACCCTGGGATCCAGCCCGGGGCCTGTGCTCCAAGGTCAGAGCCACTGGCTAAGATGATAACAACAGCCACGTTTATTTGTGCGTAATGTGGACAAAGGGCAGAGGCTCAGAGTCAAGGTGTTACCAGGCGCGAGCAGCAGAGGTCTAAGCTGCAGAAAGGGGTGTCAGTCACCCCTTTTCCATCTTCCCGAAGTTCAAACCGTGCTCCATGTCTGGACGCTGGCCTGAAGCCACATGTGCTGCCGGCCCATGAATGTGCAAGCTCCAGTGTCTGTCTCCGACGGTTGTCACCTGCGCCCTCCATTCCCTTGTTCAAGAGTCCACGAGGGGAAGGGGGGAAGGGATAAATTAGGAGTATGGGATTAACAGATACACGTTGCTATGTATAAAATAGATAAACCACGCAGACTTACCGCATCGCCCAGGGAAATATGTTCAACATCTTGTAATAACCTGTAAAGGAAAAGAATCTGAAAAATCCTATGTTTTTA
The DNA here is from genome assembly GCF_003676395.1 of Aethalodelphis obliquidens. Lineage (NCBI taxonomy): Eukaryota > Metazoa > Chordata > Mammalia > Artiodactyla > Delphinidae > Aethalodelphis > Aethalodelphis obliquidens. The sequence goes on from NW_020837951.1 coordinate 3,642,721, forward strand.
CAGTCGAATCACTTTGCTGTACATCTTTGCGGCTCGTAGATGTGGAGACCGGGTTTTAACTTACTTTTCTTTCATAAAATACTTTGTTTTCCTAAAAAAAAAAATTGTGTATACCTGAAACTAACACAATATTGTAAATCAACTATGCTTCAATAAAAGAGAGAGAGAGAAAGAGAGAGGAGATCTTAAAAGTTCTCGTCACAAGAAAAAAAATTTTTTACTCTGTGTGGTGACGGACGTTAATTTGACTTATTGGGGCGAGCAGTTCACCATATGTACAAACATCGAATCATTAGGGGCTACACGTACAACGTACAGAATGTTATATGTCAACTCGATCTCAATATTAATTAATCCATTAATTAAAATGCAAAAGACTGCAAAAAAAAAAAAAAAGAAAGAAAAGTCGACGAAAGGAAATCTTGAGACCTGGAGGGTGAGGGCCAAATCTTGAGATTTCTGAAGACCACGGGTTTCATTGTACAGATGAGAGAAACCGAAGACTAGAAGGAAGTGCCCGAAAGACTCCCGGCCAGGCAGGGGCCACAGCGACATCCCAGCCTCATGACACCCCGTCTGGGATCTCTCCTTCCCCACCTCTCACAAGGCCGGCTCCAGGGTGAGGCCGCCCCAGTACCATGTGCTGCGATCCCCACGCCGACACCCTGCGCCCGTTCCTCCTGGCTTCGTCTGTTTTTCCTCTGTGTCCCCGCTCGGTGCCGTGAGCACGGGCACTGTGAGCTTCTCCCACTGCCCTCTCCTTGGCCACTTAGAAAGGAGCCTCGCTCACGGCAGGTGCTCGGTAGATAGGAGCTGATGAATGAACGCTTTCCGACCCATTAGGGCAGGCTTTGCGCCTCTGGAAGGTCCTGGACCCGGGCTGTCATATGGGACTCTGGGGGACTCGGCTGTCGGCTCTGCAGACAGTGGCAGGCCTGGCCCTATGCCTGTGCCCCAGGATGGGCAGAGGCGTGGTGCTCCTGAGCTGGAAGGCCCAGCATTCCTGGCTCACCAGGGACGCTTGCCCTCTCTCCTTCTCTCCCTCTTAGTAAACAAATTACCTTTCTTCCCCCAGGCCCCCAACACTCCCACATTCTTATCATAGAAATCATGGAAAAGTCAGGAAAAGTCTAGAAAAGGGAATTGTAAAAATCCACCGTGATGCTGCCCCCCAAGATAGCCCTGCAGACCTGGGGATCTGCCCCTCCCTCGGATGGCCATCGCCGAAGGCGGGGGCCTGGGGGCATGGGGCCAGCGCCACGTCTGCAGCGGCTGCCCCTGCAGAGCCCAGGCTCTCTGTGCGGGAGCTCCAGCCCCGGAGGGCGGGGGCAGGGTCCCAGGCCTCAGCCTCTCACCCCTCCTCCTTCTGTCTTCCCGCTCCTGGCCTCCTGGGCCCTCGTCTCCACTCACTCTGAGACTCAGTTTCCTCATTCGTAAGGCAGGGATGACCACGACCCGACTCCCTAAGGGGCTGGTCCCTAATGTGAACGGAGACTGACTTTCACCCGGAAACCACGGGGGCTGCGAGAGGAAAGGCTGGAGTGGGAAAGAATGATGGAGAGGTACCCTCCTGTTCCCTTGTGCCTTTCGGGGCATGGAACTTTCCAGAAAAGGGGACTTTTTCTTTAAGCCTTGCTGAGGAGCAGGGCCGCATCAGGCCTGTTCTGTGGCCTGGAAGGCCGTGCCCAGGGAGAAATGGAGGCTCCCACCCGCGCCTCCGTGGTACTGATTCCCAGCTGCCTCTGCCCGTGCGGCCGGGATGCCAAGGCCCCGCCAGGAACCTCAGAGGCCTCGTTTCCCTGGCTCTCGTCATTTGGGCGAAGTGGTTGGAAGGCTCCCTCCCTCTCTTTCTCTCTCATTCTCTCTCTCTGCTTCTCCCTTTCTCCCGCTCTCTGGCCCACCAGGCCCCTGATAACACTTGGAAAGTACTATCGGCTTGGGAGCACCCTCCCGCCGAAGCCCGCTGGCCTGCTCCGCGCTGACGGTTGGCAGGCGGCACCGTCTGATAAACTTATCAGGCCAAACCTGGGCATGGGCCGCACAGCACGAGCCTCTGTCTCAGATTTCCCTCCTCCTGCCTTCCTGCAGCCCCCCGGCCCCCGTCATTGGAACCCCAGGCCCTGCCCAATCCCAGCCGGACCCCAGGGAGGTGGGAGGGGACAGCCCTCCACAGAGACCAGGAGGAAGAGCTGAGGGTCCAGTGTCTGGCCCGCTGCTCCCAAGCCGGGGGCTCCACCTTAGGGGTCCCACCCCACCTGCCACGAAGGAGCCAGGGGCCCTGATGGGCTTACACATCCTTCTCAGAATTACTGGGGACCTCCTAGGTGCTGGGTCCTAAGCTGAGTGCTAGGACTGGCCGCAGTGTCTGCCGGGAGATGGCTCTCGGGTTTGGGGGTTGGGTTCAAGAGAGCCAGCCCTGATGAAGGAGAAAGGACACCGACCCGAGGAGCTGTGGAGGGCCAGCAGCTTGGAGGGAGGAGTGGGGAGGCAAACCTCAAAGCAGGGAAATAATATTTGAGCCGAAGGAGTCTTTTTGTAACGCCAGTGATAATGTTATCATGCGTGCCCATGACGGAAAAACACAGCATACACGCTGAGAAGGAAGAAGAAAATACACAGCCCCCTCTGTGCAGCCCTTGTTGATACGCTTCTCTTTATCCTTGCAACCTTCCTTCTGTGTGTGTAATTAACAAAATGGAATCGTATGGTGTATACTGATTTTAAACCACTTTTTCACTTAAGATATCATGAACAGCTTCCTATGTTGATGCATTTATTCTGCAAAATCTATTTTCTGTTCAATTTTTTTTTTAGTAAAAGTACACACACACACACACAAATCCAAGTCTCTTTTATAGATAGCATCGAGGGTGAAATCAACCCTCTTTCCCAGCCCCCAGAAGCCACGGCTATCAATGGTTTGATGGACCTTCTTCGGGTTTGGTTCTCTAAGCATCTACAAATGTACGTTGTGCTGTTTTTACAGAACCAGCACGCAATCGTGAAGCAAACGTTTCTCACTCCACACCAGCACCCAGGCTCCTTCTGGGTCAGTCCTTATAAAGCACACTGGATCCAGGGACTTCCCTGGTGGCACAGTGGTTAAGAATCCGCCTGCCAATGTAGGGGACACGGGTTCGAGGCCCGGTCTGGGAAGATCCCACATGCCGCGGAGCAACTAAGCCCGTGTGCCACAACTACTGAGCCCGCGTGCTGCAGCTACTGAAGCCCACGCGCCTAGAGCCCGTGTTCTGCAACAAGAGAAGCCACCGCAGTGAGAAGCCCACGCACCTCAACAAAGAGTAGCCCCTGCTCGCTGCGACTAGAGAAAGCCTGAGCACAGCAACGAAGACCCAATGCAGGCAAAAAAATAAATAAATAAAGCACACCAGCTCCTTTCAATGGCTGCTTGGATGACCATTGCCTGGATGCACCATCGGTCACTTAGCCAATCTCCTCTCCTGGGAGGTTAGGACGGTTGCAATTTGTTTTTTCCATTTTCAACAGGCTTCAGAAGATGATCTTGTAGCTAATCTGTGGCCCATTCATGACTACTTTTCTTTCACACAAATTCCTAAGAGTGGAACGGAGGGTCAGTGGGGTGAACAAGTGTTGAAAAATCTATGCACTTGTGGGACTTCCCTGGTGGTCCAGGGGTTAAGACTCCTTGCTTCCAATGCAGGGGGCGTGGGTTCAATCCCTGGTCGGGGAACTAAGATCGCGCACGCTTCGCGGCCAAGAACAAAGAAAAGAAAAATCTATGCAGTTGAGCTGCGTTTCAAGGGTTCAGGGGAGGGGAGAGGGGATTTTAGAGGAGGGAACACCGTGGGCAAAGGGTGGGAAATGGCATCGGGAATTCCCTAAAGGTCTTTGGGGGAATAACAGGAAAGACTTGGCTTCCTGTCCAGAATCCCAGGGAAGTGGGATGGTGCGGCTGCGACGGTCTCCTGTGCATCCTCCCTCCATCCCGGGGGGCTCCCCTCTCTGACCTGCCTCAGCAGGGAGCCAGGAGGAGCTCAGGGCAGCTGGTGCCGCTATCATCCCCAATATACTGACTCAGAACCTGACTTGGAACCGCTTCCAGTCCCCAGTGCTCCCGCTGGGCTCCCCAGACCACACCGTGTGTCCACCATGGGTTGTCTTTCTGAAGCTCAGCTTCCTTGTCTCCTGGGTTCCTCCCTTGGTCCAAAACAATCAATGGCTCGGGTGCCTTGGGAAGATTCTTCTGGGTCCTGGGAAGATTCTTCTGGGTCTTGGGTCTCTCCTGCTGCCCCTGGCCCGTGCCAGGCTCTGCCCCAAGGTGTGTGGCCCTCCCAGCTTTGGACGCTCCTGGCCGGCCCAGCTTCTTCATCATTCTCTGGTCGTGTCTCTTCTATCCCCTGTCCTCCACCCTCACCCTTTTATTCATCCTGCTCCTCCCCTATGGAGTAGCCTGTGCCAGCCTCAGGGGGAGCCCATCCAGGGCTGGGAAGGTTAGGTCATGGCCAGGGGCTGGACTCGATTCTGCAGGTGATGGACGGAGGCACACTTGGTGAACTTTCAGAACAAGTCCTATTCTTCTAGATGATCAAGAACCCTACATCCTTCCACTCCCCCCACTGCCCCAGCGCCCAGGCTCCGCCGCCTCCATTCCCGCATCCATCCACGCCTTCCGGGCCAGTGCAGTCAGCTCTGGGCGGTCACGCTTGGGGACAGGCTGGGGTCAGCTCAGCCACCCGTGTGAACTCCTGGGCTGACCCTGGGAGGTGCCTTTCCATCCTTACCAGTGATTTCCTTGGAGGGCCGCCGGGCGCCTCCCAGAATGTCCCTCAGGGGCTGGCAGGGCCCGGAGATGTTGCCTGAAGCTGACACCGCTGGCGGGACATTTCATCGGAAAATGAATTCCGGTGTTGGTTTCTGCGCCTGAAGGTGACTGCTTTGTTTTAATATCAAAATTCTGGTTTTGTTACTTCCCGTGGAGAATGTCGATCCTACGGGTTGAGTCTCTGGCGCCACCCTGAAGCCTCACTTGCTCCGCCCACGCCCTCCCAGCCCTCAGCAGCGGCAGCCCCTCATCTCCCCGTGCAGCCTCAGGGGCCGCCACTAGCTCCGCGGTCCGTGTAAGTAGAGCCCCCTGGAGGTGTGCAGTCAACCCCACAGTTCTGGCGGAGAGGCCCCTAGGCTGGGCGGTCAGGAAACCTGGATTCTGTGTGACGTCGCTGCCGACCGCCCATGTGACTGGGGCCACCGCTGCCCCCTCCCTGGGCCCGTGTCCTCGTGCAGCAAAGGGAAGCCACGGGCAGTCCTCACGGGGCTGGACGGGGCCTCCCGGTTCACACTCTGTGACTCTGATGCTGGGAATCTCAGACGGGGGGTGGGGAGTGGAAGCGGAGCGAAGTCTGAGGACGGCTGACTGCACTCCCTCCACTCACAGACGGCAGCTGGGGGCCCCGCCGCACCCACTGAGTTGGGCCCCCGACCCCAGCATGATGAGTGCAGCCCTCGCATCCCGCAGGAGACGGGACTTCGACGGGACCTCTGCTCCCACTGGCGGGAACGTTGCCGGTGGCTTGTGGCTGGTACCAACCTGCAGGCCTTCTCCAGGGCCGCAGCTCTGCGTGCGCAGGACAGCCCATCCTTCCTGTGACCGCCCTGCGGTTCCTGCAGCTGGCTGAGGGGTGGGCGTGGGGAAGGGGCAGCAGCCTGGCTCTCCCCCTCCACGCGGTGCCGATTCTCCCCGGGGAAGCAGGTTTCGCCACCCCCCCCATACCTGCCCACCCACTGGCCCCCTTTCTCTGCAATGTGTGTACAAATGGGGGTCCAGACCCCCTGCTCTGAGGCTACAGGGCCCTCCCACCGTTGTGGGCACTCAGTGGAGGGGTTGACACACTAAATCCCCAGCTCCCGACCTCAGCAGGTGAAGAAAGACACACTGTCCAGCTGCTCTTCCTTGACCCGCCCTGCTGCAGAAGTTAGCAAACAAGGAACATGCAAAGTAGCTCCTCTGTGCGTGTGTGTGTGTGCGTGTGTGTGTGTGTGTGTGTGTGTGTGTGTGTCCGTCCGTCCTCTGGGAAGTTCAGGCTCACTCCGGGTTCAGAAGCCCGGGTGAGCCTGGCCCTGCTGTGTGGCTTTGGGCAAGTCCCTTCCCCTCTCTGGGCTACACGGTCCTCATGGGCAAGAGGAGGAGGGGGGAGCAGGTGTTCTCCAAGGCTCTGGTGGCTCTGGTGGGTTGGCTGCCAGAGGCTGTCTTCCTTTGACCTCAAGAGTGAGGCTTGCAGGACAGGATCTGAAAGCCTGCTGAGGAGACCAGACCACCCTCGTATGCAAATCCCGAACCTCCACCCCATCCTCTGCACACCTGACAGGTCTGTGTAGGGGAATTCTTGCTAAAGTAAACAGGAAGAGCCTTTGCAATGAACTACCCATGGGGTCCTGCCCAGCCAAACCCAGAGCCTGGGAGTCAAGGGATTTACCGTTCCTTAAGGAGCCTCAGAATCCTCTAGATTCACAGCGGAAGAGAGGAAACATCTGCAGGTGTCATTGGGAGGAAGGGTAGACAGAGGCTCAAAGAAGAAGACTTGGATCAGATATCCTGATCCCAGCTCTGCACTTGCTTGCTGGGTGACCTTGGGCAAGACGGCCAACCTCCCTGAGCCTCAGTTGCCTGCTCTGTAAAATGGGGTAATGACAGCTCCTTTGCAGAGGACTACGTGGGTTAGAGACGATGTATGGGAACCCTGAGCCCAGCTTGTTACCTGGAAGGGACTCATTCAGAAGTGTTCATTGTGGTGGGCCAGGGACGGGCTTAGTGCTGAAAGTTAGAGCCCAGAGGGAATTCCTTCTAGCAGAGCGGAAACTTACCCACAGATAACCGCCAATCCAGGTTCAGTGCGTCCTGAGCTGTAAGCAAAGAGCCCGAAGAGCTCAGCTTAGAAGCAAGAGAAGACTTCTGGCTGGAATGACCAAGGGAGGCTTCCTGGAGGAGGTGGCATTTGAGCAGGCCTGTAGGATGGGCAGGATTTCAAGAGGGCACATTCATGGCCTACCAACACTAATCCTGTGTTAGGCCCTCCTCACTGCTGTATACTCGTGGCCTCAGAGGATCCTCCCAGCAACCCACAGGAAAGGATTGCTACGTTTACCATTTTACAGGGGAGGGGGCTCAGCCTGGAGTCACCCAGCTAGTGAGGGACAGCACCAGGCTTAACTTAATCACACCTGCAAAGTCCCTTCTGCCTTATAACATTCACAGGTTCCAGGGGTGAGGACGTGGATATCACCTTCGGGGGCCATTATTCTGCCTACCACGGTGATTCCATTAAGGACCTTGAGATGGGAAGGTTACCCTGGATGACCCAGGTGGGCCTGATGTGATCACCAGGGTCCTTGCAAGAGGGGGGCAGGAAGGTCAAAAGCAGAGGAAGGAGGTGGGCTGGTGGGAGGTCCAGGTGACGCACTTTGAAGATGGAGGAAGGGGCCACAAGCTGAGGGATGCAGGCGGCCTCTAAAAGCTGGGGAAGATGAGGAAACAGAACCTCCCCTGGGGCCTCCAGAGGGAACCAGCCCTGCCGATACCTTGACTTTTAGCCCCATGAGACTCATTTTGGATTTCTGACCTCCACAACTGTAAGAGAATACCTGTGTGTGTGTGTGTGTGTGTGTGTGTGTGTGTGTGTGTGTGTGTGTGTGTGTTTAATGTTCTGGCTGTGCCCCTTGGCATGTGGGATCCTAGTGCCCCGACCAGGGATCAAACCCACGCCCCTTGCGTTGGAAGCACGGAGTCTGAGTAAGTGGACCCCAGGGAAGTCCCCCTTCGTGTTGTTTGAAGCCACCGAGTTTGCGGTGACCTGTTCGAGCAGCCACAGGAAGCTGCTACAGCCCCAGCTGCATCCACCTTGCCCTCGCCTGGGGTCTCGTCACGCGGGTCTCTCACGCCTCTGTTTCAGCACTTTATCAGTTTGGTCCCCGGATGTGTCTGCGAGCGACTCCGGAGCTTTCTATGCCTTTCAAGCCTTCCCACCATCCCTCCCCAGAGCCTCAGGCACTAGCTTGCACCCGGTACGCGTTTAAAAAATGGTGGCGATGTGTAAGTAAATCTGTGTCTTTTATTTACAGCTGTTGAGAGGAACAGGCTTTTGACAGCAGTAACTGCTGGTTTCCCCGTGGTCTGACCGCAGAACTAGAACCCCCGTGGCCTGAGCGCCCGTCAGGAGTGGGGAACAGCCAGCACGCTGGCTGAAGCAGAGGGGTTCTAGGTCTCCGACTGGGGCAGGAGACAGCTCTGACCACCCACGGCAGCCAGAAAGGGGCCTGCTGAAAACCGAGCTGACCAGATCCCCGTGAGCAGCAGGCAGGGGGAGGATTTCTCTGTGGGTCCCAGCTCTGGTCTGTTCTTGGCATCGCAGTGCACCTGGGGCTACTCTGGCCTCCTGGGCTCTGCCCCGGGGGGAAGGCACCGAGCCCTTAGACCTGTAGACGACATCAGCTCAGAAAAGATCCAGCTGCCACACTTTGCAGCAGGAGAATTGTTGGTCCAGAGAGGGAAAGTGACTTGCCCGAGGTCACACAGCAATTTCGTGAATCTCAAAACAAGCTTGACGAGTCTGGTCCAGTGCTGCCTCCAGGAGACTGGGGATCTGGGTGTGTGAGGCTGGCCTCCCTCCAGGTGACACGATCTTGGGGCAGGCCGGTCAGGAGCTGGGAGCGGGGATAGCCTCACTTGAGGTTGTGCTGGCTCTCGCGGTGCCGCCGCAGGTCCACTTTACGCTGGAAGCCTTTGGTGCACAGCTCACAGCTGAAGGGCTTGAAGCCTGTGTGCTTCCGGCTGTGAGTGATGAGGTTGGAGCTCTGGCTGAAAGCCTTCCCACACACCTGGCACTTGTGTGGCTTCTCACCTGCGGGGCGGCAAGGACAGGGTCAGGGCCGTTTGGACCAGACCTGCTGCCCCAATGCCCTGCAGTTGTTCTCTGGAATTTTATTATGTTTTATTGCACGTTCACTTTAGAAAATAATTAGAAAAGGGAGACAAGAAAAATACAACTCTGACCACCCAACCCCTCGGCCAATTGTACCCCAGTTTTAAGGCAGGGACTGGGTCCACCTTGTTTATCAATGAAGCCCAGCACCTGGTACAGGACCCTGCACAAAAGAGGCACTGGCTAACAGCTGAGGAATGAATGAATGGGGAATGAATGAATGAATGAATGGAGGGATGAATGAATGGTTGGAAGAATGAGTGAATGGATGACCGAATGGGGAAAGAATGAATGGGGAAATGGATAAATGAATGGCTGGAAGGACGAACGAAAAAGTGACCAAATGGGGGAACAAATGAATGGATGGAGGAATGAATGACTGAATGACAGAGTGGGGAATGAATGAATGGAGGAATGAAGGAATGGAGGAATGAATGAGGATGAATGAATGGTTGGAGGGATGATGAATGAGTGACCAAACGAGGAATGGGTGAATGAGTGGGGGACCAAAAGGGTGAGTAGCAGCATGACTGAATGAATGACCAAATGGGAAATGAATGAATGTGGGAATGAAGGCATGAATGGCTGGAGGAATGAGCGAATGAAGGAATGATGAATGAAGGAGAAATTCACCTGCTGGTCTCACTTCTACACACAGATTATCAGTGTCGACATTTTGCTATTTCCTTCCAGTACTTTTTCTACACAGTAAGTAACACAGCGTACCCCGCCCTCCTGTTGGAGCGGGGTGGCCTCCCCTGTGTAACCTGACACCCCGCTCCCTCCCCACCCGGGGCCTAAAGCCCGCACCTTTTAACAGTGAAAGGTTGAGTGCCCGCAGGCTCTGTCTGGGCCCTGGGGTGGGGGGCTTGGTGGGGGCGGAGTGGGGGGAGGGTCGGCGGACCCAGGCCGGGGAGGAGCTCTGCTGGGGCAGAGCGCAGGCCGCGGCCTCACCGGTGTGGATGTAGGTGTGCTTCTTCATGTCCGACTTCTGGTGGAAGCGTTTGCCGCAGAACTGGCAGGGGTAGGGCCGCGTGTCCGAGTGGATGAGCAGGTGGGTGGACAGGGTGGACGAGCGCTTGAAGGCCTTGCCGCACATCCGGCACTCGAAGCTGCGCCCCTGCCGGAGGAAACGAGGCCCCGGGGGGTCAGGCGCAGGTGGGGCCTCGCGACCCGGGACTGCCAGGCTGGGCGCGGGACTGGACCCGGCCGGGATCCCCTGAGGAACAGGACACTCCATTGGGGTGGCCTCGAGGATGGGGCCTGGAGGAGCAGGAACCAGGGACCCCCATTCCTGCCTCCTAGGAGGGGCCGAGGCCTGGCCCCTGAGTGGCCTCCTATTAGGGGATTTCCCCTTGTGGTTTGTTTAAGCGGCTGAATTATTGGGGCCCAATTCTGGCTTCTGCCTCTTACTCGCCACGTGACCTTTGGCAAGTCATTTAACCTCCCTGGGACTCAGTTTCCCCATCTGTACATTGGATCGTTATGGGTAGTGACCTCAAAGGATCGTTGGGAGGATTGGAGGTCGGGAACTGAGCTGGCAACTGGCACGTGGCACATTCTAACCATCTTTTCCTGCGTTTCCCACCTGAGCTTTTATATCTACCCAGGTGTTAGCAACTCAGGTCAGTGTCAGGTGCTTTCCCTGGAATGGGATTCTGAGGAAGGGATTTCGGCATCAGGTAGGGCTAAGTGGGATGAGATGAACATTTAAGCCTGATTTCAAGATTCTAAGAGTCAAGGGTCTCAGAGGTGAGAAACCTGTCCTGACCACCCAGGAGGTGGGGTCATTCCTCAGCATCCCAGACATCTCGCTGCCCCCGAAATCCCACCTGAGCTCCTAGCCTCTTCCAACTGTACATGAAGCCAGCTTGGTCCATCAGGGACTCAAATGTGTTAAGGGCGGGTGACGGAGACCCAGATCAGGGCGGCAGATAATGAGGGCCCCCCAATCTGTCACCTTCAGGGGCACAGAGAGAGACCCACCGATGCCCCCTAGGCTTCCTGGGGGGAGCACAGAGCAGGGGTGGGAAGTGAGGGTGCTGTGCTCAGCCAGCTGCCCACCTGGGAGTGGACGTGCGTGTGCTGCTCCAGGCTCACTGCATGGCCGAAGGTTTTGCCGCAGACGTTGCAGGCGAAGGGCCGGGTCCCACTGTGGGAGCGGCGGACGTGCACCTCGAGCCCATGTGGGGTGGAGAACACCTGCAGGAGGGGCAGAGCATGAGGCCCCGGGGGTGCAGAGAGGGAGAGGGCCAGGGTCCCACCTCTGCACCCAGCTAAGCCACAGGTGGGTGTACAGGAAAAGGAACACTGGATTGCCGATTCTGCTGCCATGTGCTGGTGTGTCCTGGGAAGGTCCCTTTCCCTCTCTGCGGCTGGCTTTCCTGTCTATAGAATGGAGTCTGGGAGGGGGGATCTGGAAGGCCCCTCCTGGCCCTATCTGGAGGCTGAATGGCGGTTAAAAAGTGGGAGTTGGGCAGAGCCAGGTTTGAATGCTGGTTGTGATATCTACTTGCTGCGTGCCATTGGGCAAGTGACTCAACGTCTCTGAACCTTAGCCCTCCGTCCACCTCCCGGGGCTCATGCATGTCAAGTGCTTAGCACAGGGATGAGCACATGGTCAGGGCTCAATGAACGGTGATGAGGGCGAATGTTGTGAGTCCTTGATCCCACCAGAGGACCCAAGAGTCACATCACAGGGGGCACCCAGCTCTGAGCACTCGCAGCTGCCAGGGTGCTGGAGAGGCGATGCAAGCAGGACCCGAGAGCCCACCCGCATCCTGGCCACCCACCTTGCTGCACTTGATGCAGTGGTATGCGTCCAAGCCCGGGGAGTAGTGGAGGCTAAAGTCCAAGGGCGGCTCAGTGCTGGGCACCAGAGGGCTGCCATACAGGCTGACGGAGCGCTCCAGGAAGGCAGACTGCATGGTGGAGGGGGCCTGCTGGTAGCTGTGCCCGTAGGATGAAGCCAGGGCATCCCAGGAGAATCTGGGCTTGTAGAATGGGGGTGAGTCGGAGGATGACGAGCCCTCATCCTGGGGTCGGGACGTCACAGCAGGCCCCTCTGTGGAGAGTGGGACATATACCTAGTGTTGACGTTAAAAGCAGGGCACCCACTCCCCGCCACCCTCCACTGTGACCTCATGCTGAGGCTTTGGTGTGTAGCCCCAATTATTTACTGGGGGGGGTCTGGGTCCTCACTGTGGCTCCTTGACTTTTCAGTCCAGAAATGTGCCCCAACCCCTGCAGAGTGCCCACCTCACCCACTACGTGGGCCTGTCCAGCTGCTTCCTCTGCCCCACCACACAGAAGCTCTCATGTGGGAATGAACTCCCCGTCCTGGAGGGATTCAAGCAGAAGCCTGAGAGCCTGGACTGTCGATCCTCCCTGGCTCCACAACTCCGAGGGGCCCCACTTCCACAGGCCCATCCATCCTCCATTCCCCTTGCACCCGCTGGGGAGTGGCGGGGGTCCCCTGCTGGGTACCTGGGGCGGAGGCCATCCTGGTCATCAAGCTCTGGTCCAGCTCCAGCTCCGGCTCCCGTTTGAGGTCAGTCCAGTCCAGGCACTGGTTTGGGAACAGGGTGCTGAGGACAGGGTTGGTGCTCAGGACCTGGTCCCTGGCCACTGTGGGGAGACAAGACCGTCAGACTTCAGCTCTGGGAAGTCCGGAGGGACTGGGGGAAGGAGGGGCACCAGAGAGAGACCACTGCTGCCGCCCCTGGTTCTTCCCAGGATGGTGGGAGCAGCATGGAGGCCAGGAGGAGACCCCCGCCCCCCCCCCCCCCCCCCCCCCCCCCCCCCCCCCCCCCCCCCCCCCCTTCTCTCCCCTCCCCCCTCCCCCCCACCGAGGAGAGCTCTCCGGACCAGTCTCCATCTTTCTGAGCACCCACCCTCAGCCCTAGATCAGCCTTCTGATTACGAGTCACACGTCAGTTGCTGAGGACAGCGCCAATCAGGATGCTCTCATCACCCCCATGGGGTGAGAAGAGATAGGTGCATTTATTCATTCATTCAACCCACATTTACTGAACTCCTCCTGTTTCCAGACTTGGAAGAGTGGCTACTTCCGGTGGGATGCTGCTGCACCCCCATCACATGGGCAGGGAGTCCTGGTGGGTACAGCAGAAGGCCAGCCCGGGCTATGACTCACCAGGACCAAGGGCGGGAGGCCAGAGGAGCCCATCCTCCTGGGCACGAGGCTGGTGGTAGGTGTGAGCCTTCTTACTCTTCACCAGGAAGGAGCGTGGCATCGTCACCGGGTGCCCCACACCTATAGGGGGAGAAGACGAGAAAGTTTACGAAGGACGAGAGGACGATACTCCTCTATATTTTAGGACCTCCTCCTAAAATCAAAATCCACTGTCCTGGTTTGAATACTGTCCCCCAAAGTTCACATCCACCCAGAATCTGTGAATGTGACCTTATTTGAAAATAGGGTCTTTGCAGATGGAATCAAGTTAAGGTGATGTCACGCTAGGTGCAGAGAAACCCTAAGTCCAATGTGACAAGTGTCTTTATAAGAAGAAGGGAACTTGGACACACAGACACAGACACGTGCAGGAAGAAGGGCCACGTGGAGATGGGGGCAGAGATTTGGAGGGATGCGGCTTCAAGACAAGGATTGCTGGCAAACCAGAAGCTAGGAGACAAGCCTGAAACACATGCTCCCTCAGAAACTCCAGAGGAGCTGACTTTGCTGACACCTTGATTTGGGATTTCTAGACTCCAGAACCCTGAATGAATACATTCCTGTGTGTTAACCCACCCAGTTTATGTTTCTTTTTTTTTTACAGCGGCTACAAAGCCTAGTGTCCCTCACTCCTCTCTTGCTGGAAAACCAATACACCCACTTCTAGAAAACCCCAGGTCAGCCTGCCCCTGCTGCATGTCCTGAGTTACACTGGGAGCAGAGAAGGAAGGGCAGGGGTACCTCCATTTGTGAAACACTCTGCACCCTGCACCCAGAAAACTGCATCTGCATCCCGGTGGGGTTTGCATTCAGAGGCCATGGAAAGTTGTGGTCTGAGCACAGGTTTTGGAGTCAGATGCTCACGGGTTAGAATCCCAGCTCACCCGCTGTGCAATTTGGGGCAGACGCTTAACCTCTCTGGGCCTATTACCTTTTCTGTAAGATGGTAATCCGGGTTGATGGTGCTGGCGAGTGCCTAGTACGTGCTCAGCGCCTATCAGAGAGGAACCTGGCAGGTGAGCTGCAACGAGGGGGGCCACCTCAATCGCAAATCCACGTTATTGTGCAAGTTGGGTGCTGACGTAGCCAGAGCGGGGCTGCACCTTGTCCACAGCTCCGGCCCAGAATCTGGCCCCCAGAGAGGGAGGGGCTCTTCCTCTCTCCTCGTGGGTGGAGGAGCTTCTATGTGGAGCTCGAGGCCTGAGAGGACCCCACTGGAGGCCTGAGGTCATTTTGTGCACAGGGAGGAAGAGGCCAAGGTCCACCAACTCTAGGGACTGAGCACAGGGCAGCCCAGCCCAGGCCCATCACTGAACCCACGGGTCAGCGGGTCGGGGAGTGCAGAGCTGGACCAGCCTGACTACCCGGTGCTCTTGGCTTCTGGTGCAGCGAGCATCTCCTGCCCGCTGCCCCAACCCCCCGAAATGTTTCACATCCCTGCGCCCAGCCAGGAGGCTCTCCTGAGGGCTCCCAGGAGACAGAGCATCTCCTGGTGGTCCTCGGTCCCCGCCACCCCCCAGGCAGAAGCTCAGAGGAAATACTCAGCTGATGCCGGTGCTGATGGCAGCTCAGCTGGGCCCATTCCCCAGGCCTCAGAGGAGGAGCCCCCCACTCCCGGGCCAGCCCAGGCACCAGGCAAGGCTGCAGGCGTGATAGGGCCAAGCGCGGGGAAACAGATGGCGGGAAAAAGCTCTGAACAACAGCGAGGGCCTGGTTGATAAGGCCGTGGCCAAGGAGCCGGCTGGGAGCAGGCAGATTAGAGAGGGAGCTTGGAGCTCTGCCTCGGGAGAGGCCCTGGGAGCCACCCCTTCCCCAAGGGGATGACCCAGAGCAGGCAGAAGAGGTACCCACACCCGTGCCCAGACCTGCCCGCCCCTCTGGGGGCAGCAGGAGTTTGGGCCATGCCGCTCGGCCAGGGGCCATCCCAGGCCCAGCCTTCCTGAATGGAGGCCTCAGTGTCCGGATCTGCTAAATGGCAATCTCAAACCAACTTCCTGGGACTGCTGGGGAGAGAAGGGAACTTTATTTATTACAAACAATTGTGTAGAGGGCCCAGTGCGGTGCCTGGGCTGCTGGGGGGACGGAGGTGCTCAGCCCACAGAGGAGAGGCTTTGGGAGGGCAGGCTTGGGTCCTGTCTGGTCTGGTGGCATCCCCAGTGTCTGACCCAAAGCCGGCACGCTCTATGGATGGGGTCAAGCCCTGACCAGGAGCCGGGACACGCTCCAGGCCCCTCCCCCTGGGCCCTGAAATGAGGGCATGGGACCTGATGGCCTCTGGGGTCCGGTCCAGCTGTCAGATTTTGACCACATGAGGCTCAGCCAGCCTGCTGTCCTCCCCAGGCTTGTGGGGCAGCTCTTATCTCCCAGGGACAGTGTTCTTCCTCATGCCTCCCCCTCTCCCCCCGCCCGGGGCTCCACACACTGCCCCTTCCTGCCCCCTTCTAACTCTTGGCTTCAGGAGCCCCCTGAAGAGGCCAGAGCCTGGGCAGAGCGAGAGGAGACCCTCACGTTCTGGGGGAGGGCCGGGGGGCTGGGTTCCCCTCGCCTTTTATTCTGGGGGGACCTCCGTAGCCATGATTTTTTAAAAACATAGTATTTTATTAGTCAGTCAACTAGAACCAAAAGTAGGCTTTAAGCCGCTGAGCTAGAACACCAGGAAATACATCTTGCAGCCTGGATCTGCAGAGCCTCAGCTCTGATAATCCTGACTCGTGAGCTGTGTGGCTATTACCCCACTTTACAGAGGAGGAACTGAGGCTTAGAGACCGGCTCCCAATCCCAGGGCAGAGTGAGGCGGAGCTGGACTTGGTCATCTGCCTCCCAGGCCTCCGTGCTCTTGGCCGTCAGACCACGGGGTGGGCTCTTGTTCAGGGCGGTGGCAACTGAGCTGACAAGCTAAGGAGGAAACCAGGACAGCGCGTGAAGCTCCCCAGCATGCACTGTGTCACTGAATCTGACACCCACCGGGGCAAGGGAAACAGTGATTGTCTTCCTGGGTCACGGGGGGAACCTGAGGCTGAGAGAGGCAAGTGGCTTGTCCAGGGCCTCACAGCAGAGCCAGACCCAGAGCCCCTGCTTCCTAGGACTTGACTCCTGGCCCCAAGCTCTGCCCATCTGCACCTGTGGTCCTTTCAACACCGGATGAAGACAGCCTGCCTGGAGAAGGGAGGAGAAGTCTCATTGGTGGGGCGAGATGGGGGACAAGTCAAATTCCCCTGATCTTTGGACTCTTCCAGGATCCAGCAGGCCCCATCTAGGCTCGTGAGGAGTTTGGGGTGGAGAGGCAGGCGAGAGAACAGGCTTCTTTTAGGAAGCTTCAGTGATCCCTTTGGCTCAGAACCCAAGGAGACCCTAGAGGTCAGCTCATTGGAACCTGGCATGACAACACAATGGCTCTCTGGGGTTCAGAAGCACGTACACAGGGGAGCAAGGGGGTCCCAGGAAGGTGATTCTCGGGGCCCACTCTAGTGATCCCCCCGGGGCCCCCAATCTCTTCCCCTTCCCTCCCTAGAACATTCTGTCCGCTCAGCCTGGCAAAGTGACAGTGGCGAAGCCATGAAGCTCACCGAAGCCATCAAGCCAAATGCACCCAGAGAACTTCCTTTTGACCCCTGTGAGCTGAGTTAAAAAAAAAAAAAAAAAAGGAACCAATCACCTATACTGTAGTTAATTAACAACCACACGGTTTGATTCACACTAACCTGTCCTGAGAAAGAGCTACGAGCAGAGATTGTGTAAGAAGCCCAAGATTTCTTCATAACAGAGGCCTTGATGGTATCGGGCCTCCGGAAAGAGCCTCGCTGTTAATATCTCTTCAAAAACCCCCAATCCCAATAGAGGGTTCCCCGACCCTGAGTCAGAATCTCGGCCAGTACTTCTGAAGAGGGGCAGCCCCGCACCCTGACTTCCAGACGGAGCCAGAGCAGCAGGCCTGTGATTTCCGTGCAACGAGGCGCCTCCCGTGGGGCTGAATCGGATTCTGTGACCTTGAGCCTAACCACGTCAGCCGTCAACCTGGGGCTTGGTTTTCCTATCTCTCAGAAGGGACAGTTGGACTAAGAGATTTCTAAACTTCCCTTTTACTCTAAAATCCCATGCTGGGGTTCGTTGACTTTTAGCAGGGGACCGACCTACCTTGACTAAGAAACTCATCACTCGGGTTCCCTTTTTGGGAGGATTGAGTAAGACACTCCGTTGTTTCTCAGAGTCTGCTACGGAGGACGCTTTGGACTTCCTTTATGCTTAAAGATGCGACTCAAGGGGAAACACAAACAAAGAAACAAAAAATCACCCTTTCCATGTAGGAGTCAGGGGACGTGAGCCCAGGTCCTTTTTGGGGCCCCAGCAGAGCGTAGTCATTACTTTTATTCAAAATTTGGAAGGAGTTCTCAAATGTCTCTTCCTAAGTTCAGAGGATGCAATGTCAAAAAGAGGTGAATCCACCTCTGGGTATATAAAAGTATCGAAAGCAGGGACTTGAACAGATATTTGTACACCCAGGTTCATAGCAGTGTTATTCACAATAGCCAAAAGGTGGAAACAACCGATGTGTCCATTAATGGATGAGTGCATAAACAAAATATAGTATAGACATCACAATGGAATATTATTCAGTCTTCAAAAGGAAAGTGATCCTGACACATGCTACAACACGGATGAACAATGAGGTCATTATGCCTCTTGAAATTAAGCCAGACACCAAAGGATGAATACTGTAGGATTCTACCTATGTGAGTTACCTAGAGTAGTCCAATTCAGAGACAGAAAGTAGGATGGTGGGGGCCAGGGGCTGGGGGGATGGGAGGACTGGGGAGTTATTGCTTACTGGGGACAGAGTTTCAGTTTTTTGCAAAATGAAAGAAGTTCTATCAATGGATGGTGGTGACGGTAGCACAGCAATGTGAATGTGCTTAATGCCACTGAACTGGCCACTTAAAAAATGATTAAAATGGTCCATTTCATGTTATATGTATTTTACCTCAATAAAAACAAAAAGGAGTGTAGAGCAACTATACGCCAATAAAAATTAATTTCAAAAACAAAAACAAAACAAAAAGGAGTGAACAAAACATTTCCTGAGCATCTCTGAATTAGAGCTAAAGCAGTTCCCATTGGTTTGAATTCCTGGAAACAAAGGAACAAAAACCACCCTCTAGACTGAGGAAGGGTAAAGTTTTCTGTTGTTTCTGAAAAGGGTTGAGAGGTTGTGTCACAGTGAAGCAACATACGTGATCATGTTAGTTTTCCCGGGGGGGGGGGATATGGCCCCAAAGGCTTCGGGAGCCCTTGTACTCTCCGGTAGGAGACCACCACCCAGTCTCCTGAAAGTCTTGAGAAAATGCTCTGCACTGGTTTTGAGTGACTCCATCAATCAAACCTAACCCAAGTGTAAATCCCTGGTGGTCCCCAAGAACTTTCTGCTGGGAAACTAACATACCAACCCACAAATCTTTTTTTTTTTTTTTTTTTTTTTGGCCGAGTGGCTTGCAGGATCTTAGCTCCCCGACCAGGGATCGAACCCGTGCCCCCTGCAATGGAAGCACATAGCCGTAACCACTGGATCACCAGGGAATTCCCTCCAATCCCGAAATCTGAGTTGGAAGAAACCTCACACACCTTCTTATCCAAAGAATCCCTTCTGCACCACCTCTGAGGACAAGAAACTTGCCCCTTCTCTAAGACTGAAGTCTTCTACCCGTTGCCCACTAAGAAATGTGCAGAGGAGTGAGCCCGTGTGGGCAGGTGCAGCTCAGCTGGCTCCCACCAGATCCACGTCCAGAGACCGAAAATTACTTTGCACCTCCCACCATAGTATCTCATGAAAGCTGCGGACTTTCTTCCCAGCAAAATGTACACGGGCACATACCCACGGTGATTCAGTGGACTGCCCCCCTTAACAAGCCCTACGTTAGAGCAAGCACCTCTCCCCAGACGCCCAGACTCTAACTTGGCTTTTTCTTCAAAATTAGGTAGAAGCGGCTGAGGCACCACCTCCCCATCTCTTGTTCCTGGAGGCTGGGTGGGACGGTGCTGTGGAGATGTCAGTCCCCTGCTCCCCTTAGGAGGCTCTGAATGTGAAATGCCTCCCTCTCAAAGTGTCCCAGGAACTTTGGGGAAGGTCACCTGGGATTGTGGGTGCTGAAGCTAAGACTTCCTTCAGAGTCCTCAATCCCACTCTCTTATTTCACAGCCAAAGAAAGGCTCAGAGTGCGCTGGGGACAGGGCCAGTCTGTCCCTGAAGATGGACACCAACTCGGGCACTTCCACCTGTGTCCTGCCTCGCCTGCCCAGGTCCCTGGGAGAGCTAGGGTGTGGGTATGACATCGTGCAGGTAGGTGATCTCCGTCAGTCTAAAATCAAATCTTCAAAGGGCGTTCATGGGACCTCCCTGGCGGTCCAGTGGTTAAGACTCCGCGCTTCCACTGCAGGGGGCACGGGTTCCATCCCTGGTCAGGGAACTAAGATCCCGCATGCCATACGGCCAAAACACAAAAGCAAAAATAACAACAACAATGGGTATACATGCACAATTGGCGGAAGGTAATTCCTCCACAGGTACACGGGGGGCTCGCAGCATCTCAGAGGAGACGGTCTCCTTGCCACCTCTTCTCTGGGTTCAAGGACTAAAAGCCACCTCTCATAAAAGAGATTTTCCAGCCCACCTTAGTCTTCCTAGGACTGCCATAGGGACTAGGTAAACTGCTTGGAAAGGATCTAAGTCGGATATGCAAATTTCAAAAGAAGAGGCAGGGGCGTTCTACTCACTCACCTGTCCGGAGCTCCTCGTCCACGGTGGGAAGCTCGCTGCTCCCTATGGGGACGGTGCCACCCGGTCAATTTGTGACTCTCTGCTCAGAGTAGATACTTCTCCTTTCCCCCCCCTTCTCTCCGTGTGTGTGTGCGTGTGTGTGTGTGCGCGTGTGTGTTTCCTCTTCTGTTTCCCTACCTGATTTTCAATCTGATTATTTGTGTCAAAATCTGGCGGTGAAGGAACAGCCAATAGAGAGCGCGCCAGAGCTCTGGGCTGTATTTGCTTATCAAAGCTTTCCAGGAGCCAAGACTCTCCATTCTCTTCTCTAACCCGCCACTCCTGGAGCAGCACGCACTCTCTGGAAATTTTTAATAACATGTGGATTTAAAAAGTAATGGCTAAATTATTAAATTTTAAAAATTGAAGTTAAAATAAAACATTTACTTATAAACCTGATTTTGTGTAGAGAACTCATAAGTTAGTCTCTTTCTTCCTTCCTCCCTTCCTTCTTTTTTTCTTTCTTTCTTTCTTCTTTCTTTCTTTCTTTCTTCTTTCTTCCTTCTTTCTTTCTTTCTTCTTTCTTTCTTCTTTTTTTCTCTCTTCTTTCTTCTTTCTTTCCTCTTTCTTTCTTTCTCTCTTTCTTCTTTCTTTCTCTCTTCTTCCTTTCTTTCTTTCTCTCTTTCTTTCCCTCTTTCCTCTCTCCCTCCCTCCTTCCTTTCTCCCTTTCCTTCTTCTCCTTCCTTCCCTCCCTCACTCCAGGAGCCCAGCACTCAGCATCCCCACCCTGGAGCACTCCCCTACAAAGCCCTTGGCTTGTGCTGCTGCAAACTGCTTTTAGAGGGGCCCCTCTTGTCCTTGCAGAGGTCGCCGTTGAGAAAAAAGTCAAATCCACGCTTCCCCAGACTTGACGCTAGAGCGAGTGGGGAGCAGCAGGTGTGATATTGAACGTGGGTGATTCCCGCATGTGCGGGGCCCTCAGCCGCTCAGGCCCACGGGCAGGCTGCTCCCGGGTCCCAAGGCCCGCGTGTGCTGCCATCTGGTGGCCGCTGTGGAGTACTGGGAGGGCCGGGCGATGGGGGCTGCCTCCAGGTGTCCGTCACCAGCGGGAAGGCTGGGATGGCCAGTCTCGGACATTTCAGCCCACTGGGCACAGAAGCCACCTCCTTCTTCCTCCTCTGCCCCTCAAGCCTCCCCCAGCTTACGGGATGGCTGATTTATTTCAGGAGGTTTTGCATATGAGAACTCACAGCTGATTTGCATATGCACTGCCAGCCCAGAGCTGGAGAGATTATGTTTCCCTCCTAAAGAAAACGAGTTTGGCAACTGGAAGCCCCGACATAACTGAAGTCCAAGGTCCGACATGGAGAGAAAGGCGGGGTTTCGGGCAGGGTCTCACTGCTGCTGGGCCAGGCCATCGAGGGAGCGCCAGCCTGTGGGTCACCCTGGTCTGTGCGGTGCTGGTACTCTCTGGACCACAGGCCAAACACAGGAGACGACTGGTCTCTCTTCTTGGTGGACAGAGAGATTAGTGGAAACTCCTGGAATACTCTTTGGATGCCGCAGTTTGCCCATAGTCAACTGGAACTCTTTGTCATTATGCAAAGAATTCAAGGACGTTCATAAAAATAAAAAAATAATTAGAAAAATGATTATAGTAGAAATAAAAAGAAAAATAAAAATTAATTCAAGGACTTGTCCCTTAATTCACTGTGGTATACACACATGTCCACAGTTTGCTATTGTCAACCAGCAGGTCTTTTTTTCTTTTCACTGAATGTTATTTTGTTTCAGGACCTCCTAAATTCTCTTGTGGCTTTCATTAACATGTTTAATGATTTCACGGCTTTTCATGGCTTACCTTACCAATCACCTTCTCCATTCAGGGCATTTAGTTTGTGGGGTATTTTCTAGTGTAAAGCTGCTGTATCGGGCATGTACAGTTCAGCTGTTGTCCTAAGATGTAGTCCCACTTAGGGTCCTTCTCTTCCCCCTTGAGTAACCAACTCAGGGACTCTTTTCCTAGACCAGGATCCCAGCCTGCAAGTAAAGGCAGGCCTTCCCTGGAGCCACCTGGGAGCCCCTCCATGGGAGAGCACTGGCCAGGCCCCATGAGCACATCAGTTGAAGCCAGGAGGCCCCAGGCAGCCTCTCATAGGCTCTTACAGACTGAGACCTCCCAGCCTCTGGATCCCTTCCAGGGCTGCCTGCAGAGCCAACACCACTCCTCTTGGTAGGCAGTCCTGCAAATTAAATGCCTTCATTTAGACTCTTCCAAGGGCTAGGTCACATCAGCATCCTTGTGCCCATTCATTCATTCATTCGAGTTCTGTTGGTACCTTTCACGTGCCAGGTCCCTCCTTCTTCCCCCTTCCCTCCTCCCAGCTCGGGCTGCCAGAACAAGACACCACATACTGGGTGACTTAAACAGCATTTATTTCTCACAGAGGCTGGGAAGTCCAAGGTCAAGTTGCCAGCAGATTGAGTCTCCGGTGAGGACAAGCGTCCAGGCTTGTAGACAGCCGCCATCTTGCTGAGGCCTCACATGGCAGAGAGAGGACAAGCTCTGGTTTCTCTTCCTCTTCTTAAGAGGACACTAATCCCATCATGGGGGTCCCAACCTCATGACCTCATCTAAACCTATCTCCCATCCAAAGGCCCCACCTCCAAATACCATCACATTCATTCATCAACATATGAATTTTGGGGAGACACAGACATTTGGTCCATTACATTCCCTTAGCTAATACATGTTTACTGAGTACCTACTAGGTACCAGATGCTAGGGTTTCAAACAAGAACCAGACAGGCGCCCTAGTGAGCTTCTTCTTTGTCTAGCAGGTGGGACAGAATACCCAGACATTTACAATTTGGGCTAACAAGTGCTGTGATGTGAACGTGGTTTGCATGTAAACAAGGAGCTTGGGGCATCGGGAAATGGACCCAGACTTGGAGAGTTAGTGAAGGAAGTGGCATCTAAGTTGACGCCAGGCTGAGTTGGTTGGGAGAAGGAAAGTAGGGAAGGATGTGCAAAGGGCTGGAGGCCAGGACCTTCAGGGAAGTGACAGCAGCCAAGTTCAGTCTGAGTGGAGGGTGGCAACTGAAGGAAGGGGAGGGAAGGATAGGACACTCGAGAGATGAGCCTAGAGAGGAAAGAAGGAGCACGATCAGGAAGATTCCTCCCCGGCTTAGAACCTTTAATGAGGGGCTTCCTTGGTGGTGCAGTGGTTGGGAGTCCGCCTGCCGATGCAGGGGACACGGGTTCGTGCCCCGGTCCGGGAAAATCCCACATGCCGCGGAGCGGCTGGGCCCGTGAGCCATGGCCGCTGAGCCTGCGCGTCCAGAGCCTGTGCTCCGCAACGGGAGAGGCCGCAACAGTGAGAGGCCCGCGTACCGGAAAAAAAAAAAAAAAAAAAAAAACCTTTAAGGAGTTCCCTTTGCCCACAGGACAGATATCTCAGCTTCAGAGATTAGCGCTCAGTGTTTTCATGGTGTCAGAACTCTTTCAAATGATGGAACTTTTTCAGATGCAAGTTGCAGAAACCCGATTTAAACTTGTTTAAGAACAACAAGGGACTTCCCTGGTGGTCCAGTGGTTAAGAATCCACCTTCCAGTGCAGGGGACGATCCCTGGGCAGGGAATTAAGATCCCACATGCCACGGGGCAATTAAGCCCACATGCCGCAACTACTGAGCCTGCGTGCTCTGGAGCCTGTGGGCCACAACTAGAGAGAAGCCCGCGTGCCGCAATGAAGAGCCCGTGCACCTCGATGAGAGATCCTGCATGCCACAACTAAGACCCAATGCAGCCAAAAAATAAATAATAAATAAATAAATAAATATTTAAAAAGAAAATGGTTCCCTGTGGTCAGGGGCCACACAGTTGTCAAAAAAAAAAAAAAAAAAAGAAGAAGAACAAAACAATTACTTCATGTCACTGAAAACTCTGGGTCACCTGTAGTATAAAGGATTTGGCCCACCACGACAACCCTTGGATTCTTGTCTCTGTCCATTGTCATGGGCACTCAGCTGCTTCTTAATAAGACCAGCAGCTATCTGAGGGGAAGGATCCTGTGGAATCCTGTCTCAGCAGACGACAGGCACAGACTGACCCCAG
This sequence comes from Aethalodelphis obliquidens, assembly GCF_003676395.1. Lineage (NCBI taxonomy): Eukaryota > Metazoa > Chordata > Mammalia > Artiodactyla > Delphinidae > Aethalodelphis > Aethalodelphis obliquidens. The sequence goes on from NW_020837951.1 coordinate 3,666,732, forward strand.
TAAGGCTGGCCTGTGCTGTGCTGGGTGTGCTGCAGGGTTCAGCCTCTGGTCCCAGCATCAGCTGGCATCGGCTCTGTGACCTTGGGTACATTTATGGCCTTGGCTTAGAATGGCCACAGAATGCAGCAAGCGGGAGCTGAGCTGAGCCCACCCGTCCTGGGGACGAGAGGATGGACCAGGTGGTCTTTGCCCTGGGGGTGAGCCCAACGGTGACCCTCCTACCACCACCACCAATCCTCCTCTGTCTCCTGGCGCCGGAAAGGCACCCATCGCGGTCCTGCTGCGACTCAGTCATTCAGGGAGACTGGGGAGCTCTGTCCAAGCCCAGGAGCTGCAGGCAGCTGAGGTGGAGGGAGCCCCGCCCTGCCTGCCCCTCGCGGACGGCACTCCGTGCGGGCCGACCCCACCTCCCAGGCGCCCGGGCTCCGCGGGAGGCAGCAATTCGCCACACGGTGGCGCTCCTGCCTACTTTTCCTTTAGCAAAAACCAGCCTGAAAACTCTATCCATCTATCTATCTATCTATCTATCCATCCATCCATCCATCCATCATCCATCTATCTAATTACTGCTTAAATTACAAGAATGAAATATGATCAGAGTAGAAAGAAGAAAATAAAATATGCACCTCCATCCTGACGTGTATCCTTTTAATTTCCCTCCCTCTCTCCCTGCCTCTTCCCCCCTCCCTTTCTCTCCCTCTCCTTCCTCTCCCCCTCTCTCCAGTCTCCCTCTCCCCACACATACATATGTGTGTACAATGTTTTCGATTCAAACAAATCTTTATTGGCCCTTTGCTCTTGGGTACCACACAGGCATTATCTCCGTCGGTCTGTGAGCTCAACCCTCCCATCCTCCTGCCTCCAGGAGTCTCGAGACGGGGACGGGCAGCTTCCTGGTGGAAGACCACGGCGTGAGGTTCTGGGGTGCCTTCACTTCACAAGATGGTTGGTTCGCCTAGAGGAGCACGACAGGAAAGAGGGGCTTCGAGAAATCAGGGAAGGCAGGGAAGCAGGGCGTACAAGAGAGGAGCCTTCAAGGGCCAGCGTTCCTGCTTGATGCCTCCCAGCATCCCCGGGAGGGGCATCAGACAGAGCGCTGGGACCCTGTCAAGTAGCTCGTCTGCTCTTTCTACCCCACAGCGACTTCATGAAAGCCTCTGGCAGGAGGCAGCCCTTCATAATGGAGACTGGTGTTTTATTGCCTCCCTTCTAGATGATTCATATATGTTTTGTTTTTTCGTTGTTGTTGCTGTTTTTGCGGTATGTGGGCCTCTCACTGTTGTGGCCTCTCACTGTTGTGGCCTCTCCGGTTGCGGAGCACAGGCTCCGGACGCGCAGGCTCAGCGGCCGTGGCTCACGGGCCCAGCCGCTCCGCGGCATGTGGGATCTTCCCGGACCGGGGCACGAACCCGTGTCCCCTGCATCGGCAGGCGGACTCTCAACCACTGCGCCACCAGGGGATCCCTCATATATGTTTTATAAAACATAAATCCCCGGTGGCAATTAACAGAGCGGATAACGTCGGATTCTCCAGAGTCACTTGGGAGCAATGGGTGCATCGTGCCTGTACTCAGACCTGGGCTTGCTCCTGGCCTTGACACACACCCGCTGCAGACCACAGGCAGACATTAGTCTCCCCGAGCCTCAGACTTGCCGTCTCTAAAACAGGGCTAAGATAAAGCTTCCCTTGGAGCTGTAGGTAGCAAATGAGATAATACATGCACAACATTTTATAAATGCTAAAATGCTTTAAATGTGTAAGTTATCACATCTCACCAGAAATATTCAGCTGTGGAACTCTGCCCTCTCTTTCATGGGCTAGTCCAGAAGCCTTAGCTGCTGAGGGCAAACAAGCAAACAGGGCGCGTCAGCCTGATTCCTACCAGGTGGGCTGTGCTAATTTACATGGCAGGCTGGTTATTAATGAAACACACGGCATCTGGTTACTGCGCCATAAACTCCCGGTGACTTCCGCGCTTGTGTTCTCTGGATACTCACAGGAAGCCCTCGCGAGGCTGCAGGCACAGAGGAAGGAATGAGAGTCTCGTGAACATTCACCCATGCCAGAGAGGGTGCAGGGCCGGCACAAGCCTCGCCTCTTTTAGTCCCAGGTAGCATTTTGTCACTTGGAAGTAATGACCAAATGATGGGAAACCAAGCACCACCCCCCAGGTGCAGCTGGTACCATAGCCAAGTCCACACAGTGATAAGTGGGGGCATCTGCCTGACCAACCAGGGCAAGGACCCCACCTCCTATTCCCCAGGGTTTCTCCAGCACCATGCCTGGCACATTCCAGGATCAGTGAGCTTGTGACGCATGGATGCTAGTTTGTATTCTTCCCAACAAGCACTGTGCGTGTGTGTGTGTGGGGGGGGGTGGTTCACTAGGCAGCCTGAGGAGGGTGAAAATCCCCAGTGGGTCCTCACCTCCTCGGTCAAGCCCCATCAGGTAGCCCCAGGGAGTGGTGGCCTTGCTGCCTGCGTAGTTTCAGCCATCAGAGGAGTTTTCTGTGGCTGTTGAGCGGGGAGAGGCCCTCTCTCCCCCGATATCCTACGTGGGTCAGGGGGCTTTGGGCCTGGGGCATGGCTTCAGTCTCCAGACCGAGGAAGCAAAGCCTCAAAGGAACCCATAAAGAAGTGAGAGCCGAGGAAAGACATTCAGGACGACATACACCTCTCTGCAGAGAACTCGAAATACAAACCCATCTGGGAAAGAGCAGTCTATCTCAAGGCTGATCAGCATTAGAACTGACCTGCAGGGGGCGCTGCCTTCCAGCTTCTAGGATTTGCACTCAATTTACATTTATTTTGCCTGTACCTTCAGAGGTTTTCAAATTACCATTTTATCACTGTCCCCTGAAGGGTGAGCATTTTTCTCTTCCGGTTGTTTCTTATCTACCCAAGAGCATGTAGGGAGGTCTCCTTCTCTGAAGAAAAGAATGTAGAAGCTGGGGAGAGGGTGAGGACATAGCAGTCTTGTGACTACAGCTGGTACATCCTTGAAAGGTGGTCTCTCCACGCATTTCTGCAAGATGAGTGGTTTGCAGTTTAAAAGGACACGTGTCATAAGCTCATTTGGAAAGCAGGAAAGAATCCTTTACAAATCACCCCACCCAGATCCAGCCATTCCTCTCCTGGGTGTGCACCTGAAGCATCGAAGTGGGGACTCAAAGAGATACCCGTATGCCCGTCTTCCCAGCAGCGGTATTCACAACAGCCAAGCGCGGGAGGCTACCCAGGGTCTATCGACAAATGAATAAGCAAACAAAATAGAGTACATCTGTGCAATGGAATATTCAGCCTTAAAAAGGAAGCGAATTCTGACACGTGCTACAACACAGATGAACCTTGAAGACATTCTGTTAAGTACAATAAGCCAATCACAGAAAGATAAATACTTTATTCCACTTACACGAGGTATCTGGAGAAGTCAACATCACAGAGACAGAAAGTAGAATAGTGGCTGCTAGAAGCTGTGGGTGAGGGATGAGTTATTTAATAGGTACGGCGTTTCTGTTTCGCAAGATGAAAACGTCCTGGAGATGGATGGGGGTGATGGCTGCACAGCAGTGGGAATGTGCTTAATGCCCCCGAACCGTACACTTAAACATGGTTAAGATGGCAAATGTCATGTGATGCACAGTTTACCAAAGTTAAAAACAAACGTCTGCCCAATCCTTCATTTTCACAGACACAGAGAGTGAGAGTGAAGCCCGGAGTATCTCACCATCTCGTGATGAGGATCTCAGATTTCCCTTCGCTGCGCAGTCCAATTATTATTTTCCGATCTTCACGTATTTTTGCAAGTTTTTATTATGAAAAATTTCCAAAAAGAAAGCAAGTGAAACACGTCTAATGAACACCTATATATCCCTCACTGTTATTCAACAAGTTATCATTTGCCAACTGTGCTTTACGTCTCTATATGCATATATATGTACATATAAATGTGTTTCGTGTTGATAAAACATTCTGAAGATGTATTGCAGACATCATGACACTTCACCCATAAATACTTGAGCATGTATCTCCTAAAAACAGATATTCTTATATCATCATGTAACTGTCATTATCACACCTAAGAAAACTGTCAATAATTTCCTAGTATCATTGCATGTTCATTTCAGACTCACTTTTTTTTTTTTTGCAATCTCCCCCCATTTTCTCGTAGAGTGGCTCTTTTAGAATCAGGATCATGCCAAGTTTCAAGCATTGCGTTTGCCTGTTTCTTTAGCCTCCTTTTTGATAGAACAGCGCCCCCTACCCCTTTCTTTTGACATTGATCCCTCCCCCCCGCAAACCCCACCCCCTCAAAAGAGCTCAGGCCAGCCTGGTAGAAGGGTCTGCTTTCCGGATTTGTCTGATTGTTTCCTTGAGGTGCCGTCTAACCTGTTCCTCCATCCCATGTATACTGGACGTTAGGGCCAAGGCTTGATGCAGTTCAGCTGAGATGTCTTAGGCAAGGATATTTCTCAGGTGATGCTGTGTGCACCACAGCATTGGTGGTACCTAATGTCAGGTTGTCCCACCTTAGTGATGCTAAGTTTGGTCACTGGGTTAAAGAGGTGACGGCCAGCTCTCTCCATCATAAAGGTGAGGTGAGAAGCAGGCTGTCGAGTAGGACTTTGTCATCATGCAAGCATCCTGTTCCCCACAGCTTCTCCTAATGGGTTCAGCTTCCACCGCTGAATCAACTGTTTCATTGATGGTTGCAAAATGGTGATCCTTCTAATTCTTTCACTCCTTCCACATTTATTAACTGTTTTTTTTTTTTTTTTTTCTGTAAAGATGAGCTTTCCCTCATTAACTGTGGATGAGCCAGAGTTCTTCCAAATATCAGGGTGTACATGATTCATCTTTTCTTTTTAATTGCTGATTTCCATAATAAGGTGTTGGCATAATTGGATTTTTAAAATTTTCTCTCTCCTTTTCCCCCCTTAATTCTGAGTATCACTATGAACTCATGGATTTGCATTTTTTCAATGATTTACATTACATTCCAAAGATTCCTTTTTATGGTCAGGGTATTAGCTTCTGAGGGCTGCTTTAGCAAACGACCACAACTGGGTGGCTTATGCAGCAGAAGTGTATTCTCTCTCAGTTCTGGAGGCCGGAAGTCTGAAATCAATTACATCTCTTGTTCTGTGAACTGTTCATGTCTTTTGCCCTCTTTTTCTAGGAAATAAGTGAGTTAAAAAAAAGACGTTAAGGAATTCTCTCTATATTAGGAGGCTTATTTGTGAAATAAGTTGCAAATATTTTGTCTCAGCTTATTTGTTTTGTCTTTGCTTGTTTTCTTCTTGCCTTACAAAAGGAGTTTTGTTTTGTTTTGTTTTTTACTTTGTTTTGGAGGTCGTCTGATTCATCAGCCATTTCTTCTTTTGCTTCTGACTTTTCAGCCATTTTCGGAAAGGTTTTCTTCACTTTTTTTTTTTAACGTTTCTATCGGAGTATAATTGCTTTACAATGGTGTGTTAGTTTCTGCTTTATAACAAAGTGAATCAGTTATACATATACATCTATCCCCATATCTCTTCCCTCTTGCGTCTCCCTCCCTCCCACCCTCCCTATCCCACCCTTTCACTCTTGATTACAGAAAATTCACCTGTGTTGTTTTCTTCTAGCACTTTTATGGTTCCACTTTTGACACCTAAGAGCTCTGATCCCTTTGGAGTTTTTTCCTGATTACAGGGTGTGAAGTAGGGATCCAGATTTATCTTTTCCAAATAGTCCCTGCATATTCTTCAAGGGGGTCCAGCTAAAATAAAACCTCTGGTTGTGAATGCTTCTGCTTTGGGGAAGGGGACGGTCTCATGATGGCCAGGAAACTCTTTTTTCTCTTTTTTTTTTTTTTTTTTTTTGCGGTACGTGGGCCTCTCACTGTTGTGGCCTCTCCCGTTGCGGAGCACAGGCTCCGGACACGCAGGCTCAGTGGCCATGGCTCACGGGCCCAGTCGCTCCGCGGCATGTGGGATCTTCCCGGACCGGGGCACGAACTCGCGTTCCCTGCATCGGCAGACGGACTGTCGACCACTGCGCCAGCAGGGAAGCCCCAGGAAACTCTTAAACATGGAGAACACTGCGTACTGTGGTCCTACACATCATACTGCAAGGGGTGTACAGAGATGTGCTTGGGGATTTGGGTGAGGAAGTGGCCTGCCAAGGAGACAGATAGCCCAGGATTTCAAAGTTACATTGGTAAGCATGAAAGTCAAGATTGAGCCTTTGTCAATATTCAACAGACAACTTCCGCCTCTTCTCTCCTCAACTCTCAAACCTTCAGAGGATCCTCCTTGCCTCCAGATACAGTTCAGGCTTATTTCCTTTTTTATTTCACATTTTTATTGGAGTATAATTGCTTTACAATGGTGTGTTAGTTTCTGCTGTATAACAAAGTGAATCAGCTATATGTATACATATATCCTCATATCTCCTCCCTCTCATGCCTCCCTCCCACCCTCCCCATCCCACCCCTCTAGGTGGTCACAGAGCACCGAGCTGATCTCCCTGTGCTATGTGGCTGCTTCCCACTAGCTGTCTATTTTACATTTGGTAGCGTATCTATATCCATCAGTCTTCGTTATTTTTTTCAGCTCGGGACCCTCCATGCCTTGCCTTTCTTATCTCCTGTTTCATGTATATCTTAAATCTGACAATTTATCAGCCAATGAGCTTTACGTGGTCTTACGTCCATGCCTTTATTCAAGCTGGGTCTTCCTCCTGAAAAGCCCACCTGCCTCAACACCATTTATCAGACTTCTGATTAAACTGGAAGCAAAGTTCAAACATCATCCCCACCAATAAGTTGCCCTCATCGTTCCAAGTGCAGCCACTTTGCAAAGTGGTTCTGGGCTGGACCTGACTCTGAGTCACACTGCGGCGGGTCCCCCTTCCATCTCATCTGCTGGACTCCATGCACCTTAAAAGCAGGTGTAGGGGAGGGGATTGACAAGTGTTCTCTCCCCACCCCCAATTCACACCCACCGAGAACCTCAGAATGTGACCTTATTTGGAAATAGGGTCTTTGCAGATGTAATTCAGTTCAGATGAAGTCATACTGAATTGGTGTGGGCCCTAAACCCAATGACTGGTGTTCTTTCTTTCTTTGTTTCTTTCTTTGCTGTGTCACGTGGCTTGTGGGATCTTAGTTCCCTGACCAGGGACTGACCCTGGGGCCGCGACAGTGAAACCGCTAAGTCCTAACCACTGAGCCACCAGGGAATTCCCCATGACTGGCGTTCGTATAAAAAGAGAGGACACGCAGTGACACACACAGAGAAGCGTGTCGCCTCTCTGCTGTCACCTCTTTAACCCAGTGACCAAATTTAGGCCATGTGAAAACACACAGGGAGAGAGACGGCCACGCACAGAGGGAAGCAGAGAGTAGAGGGACACAGTTGCAAGCCAAGAACATCAAAGACGGCTGGCAACCCCCAGAAGGTAGGAGAGGGCACGGGACATTCCCCATCACAGACCCCAGAAGGGACCAGCCCGGCTGACCCTTTGATTGCAGACTTTTGGCGTCCAGAACTTAGAGAGAACGCACTTCTGTGGTTTAAAGCCACGCAGTCTGTGTACTTTGTCACAGCAGCCTGAGAACACTCACGCATCAGGGAACAGTAATGACGATACTCATAGGTGCCCACACTTTGGCAGGCGCTCTGATAGGCATTTACATGAGTCTCTCACTGGACCGTCCTAGTGACCCTCTGAGTTGGGTATTTAAGGTTATTGGTGGCATCCCCACGTCCAGGTATAGAAACTGAAGTTTGGTTACTCACCCAGGGCACACTGCCAAGTTGTAGAACCAGGATCCCAACTCAGCCTTACTCCCTCTGTCCTCCCCAGATGCTGGTTCGCGCACTGCATGCCTGTGGCCGCCATGCCAACTGTCCTTTATGAGTAAGGGCTGGAAAAGGCATTCTTGAACAAAACCACAGAAACCCAAATTATAAGTCAAAAAAGGAGGAGTTGATTACATCAAAATTAATGTCTCTTTTCCAGCAAAGTACAATATAGTTAATAGGAAGATAACAGGTGGGGGAAGACACTTGAAATATCTATAGTCAGCGAAGGACACATTTCCGTGTGTTGCCATCCTGCAAAGCAACAAGGAAAAGATAGTAACTCCTGAGAGAAAAATGGTCAAAAGATAAGAACTGACCATTTATGGAGGATGAAACCCACGAGACTGACAAGAATATTAAAAAATGCTCCATCTCATTAAGAGAGAGGTAAGTTACAACAAGAATGGGTCACTATAGCCCTATTATACTTTACAATTAAGAGTGTTGGCAGGGATGTGGGCATTTTTGTAGACTTCTAGTGAGACTGTAGCCTGGGGCAGCTGTCCTGGAGAACAGGTGGGTGGTGTTTCTTAAAAGTAAGTCTGTGTAAAAATTTTGGAGGTGATGGATATGTTTAGTACCTGGGCTGTGGTGATGGTACCACAGGTGCATGCCATGTCCAAAGTCATCAAGATATAACATTAATCTTTTGTGTATCAATTATACCCCTGTAAAGCTAATTTTTTTTTCTCTAAAAACAACAGAGTAAGTCCATGCATAGTCTATGATCCACCAGTTTTAGTCCTAGTTACGTATCCCAAAGAAATTCTCAGCTGGACGCGTACGGGAACAAGTAGTGAAGTTTATCACAGTGTTGTTTCTGGTGGCACTATGGGTGTTGCTCCCTGGGAGAGTGGAGAGCAGATCAGGGCAGATCCACATCATTGAATCATCGTCAGCAGTTAGAAGCTATTGGCTGCACATATACAGGGCAAGGAACATGAAGCTTCAAGACATAAAGTTGAGTGGGGAAAAAAGTAAGAAGCAGATCGCCATTTACGACATAATCCATTCAACTAAGTTAAAAATATATGCATATATTTATATACATATGTGTCCATTCGGACACAGTGCTAGACAGCAAGAGGACAATGACAGGACTGGAGAGGCCAGGGCTGCTGAGAGTCTCAGGGGCTACTGCCAGGAGCTTGGAGTCCACCCTCCAGTAAATGTGTGACCCCTGAAAGCAAGGGGCTGCCACACAGAAAGCTGAAGCAAGAGAACTACTCAAATGGATGAACTTATGACATAGAAAAGGACATATTTTTGACTAGTGGTGTCCTTCCAAAGGCCTTCAAATCTCATTGCATCTGGAAGGTCTTTTGTTTGTGAGGGACAGAAACCCAACTGAAACTAACATCAGCGGAAATAGTTTTTGCCTCATGGAACTCGGAGGACCAGGGTGAAGCTGGCATCAGGGACTCCGGAGTTTGAGGGGGTAGCAACCTACATTTCTCTTTCCATCTCTGTCTCTCTTTGTCTCTGTTTCTCTGTGTCTTTTCCATCTTTTGGCTGGACTCCTCACAGCGTTTGGTGTAGGTGAGGGAGAGGGGGAGGGTCACAGCTTTCTCATCCCAGTTTAGTGACCCCAGAGGAAAGACAACATCTCTTTCAGCATCCATGTATAAAGACTCAGGGAAGCACCCTGATTGGCCCAACTTGGGTCACATGTCCAACTGTACCAAGCCCTTTGGCTGGATGCCCAGGACCTTGGATTGGCTAGACCTGGTCCAGGTGCCTGTGGCTGGAGGGTGATGCTGTGGTTGTCCCCAGGAAGGGGAGGGGGAGCTGCTGCACAGATGAATGCCTCACACACATCAAGTGGGTGCCACCTGCCTCCAAGGGCTCACCCCTTCTGTCTTCTGTCACACTCATACAGGCTGGACATGATGGTTGGAGAAAGCCCGGTCAGGAAGCCCCTGCCATGGGGAGGCTCCAGGGTGGTACGTGGAAGGTAGTGGTCTGATTAACGTCTATTTAGCCAATGACAAAAATCAACTCCAGAAAAGCAGAAAATAGCAAGGCAGCCCCTGGGGAGTGGACGGAGACAGTGGCAGGGCTGCCTCTGCCTTTCTTCCCAGCTTCTTCTCACAGCCCCTGGTGGTCCATATTGAGAGAATTACCATTCTTCTTCCAGACACTGTATAAACAGTAACAGCGTGGTTATGGCCCCCTTGAGGTCCAGGAGCTGATGAGGCTCCTGTATCATTGCTCCCTTCCATGGAGGAGAGCATTCCAGCAGGATGAGATCACGGAGCCCAGGAAGATTGTGGGTGGGGAAGGGGGGTTCCTGGGCTGGAGCTCTGGAGCAGTGCCCATCCCCCGACTCCATCCCTTAACCTAACTCTCCCACTCACTGGTGGTCTCAGAATGTCCCTGAGTTCCTGCCATGGTGCTAACGCAAAGGCAGGAATCTGTTCCTGAACCCAGACCACCCCACCCCTTCTCCCCCAAACTTTCCATCTCTGGGCCCCGAGCCGACTATGTTGGGTAACTACACGGAAGTCAGCACTGGGTGGCCTGACTCCAGGCAGTGGCTGCATGCTGACTGTGAGTGCAGTTAACAAATTAACAAAACTAACATTTATTGACATAGGTTCTATGCTGGTTACATCTTAACGTCTCATTGAATCCACCCCATTAGGTAGGCATTATTATTACCCCTATGCTGCAGATGAGGAAACTAAGGCTCACCCAGTCCGCACGATGGCAGAAACCTGCCTTCACGCTCGTCTGTTTGAATCACGACCTCTTGGCTTCCCCCAGCTGCCTCCATGGTGTGTTAGGCTGGTGGAATTTCCAGGTCAATGCTCACCTCCCCCAGAAGCCAGAATGATTATACAGGATGTGCACGGCTCAAGGGTCCCCAGGAGGAGTGTGGGTGCGGGTAGGTGGGTAGAGGCCAAAATACAGCCCGGGCTCTGCTCACGTGGGCTATGGGCCCAGAAGGAGTGCCTTTTTTTTTTTAATTCTCACAAAGGCAACCCACGGACTAACAGTAGCCGAGCCCCCTGGGCCTCTTGGAATTCTGACAGCACCCAACGTGCTAGCGACTCACACAGCAGGCCCCTTAAGCCATATGCCGCCTTGCCTCGTGACCCAACTAGTTCCCATGACCAAACGTGTTATTTCCATAACTCCCCCGGCCCGGCAGGCCCTTGCTTCTTTTAGTTCTTTTCTTTCCAAACTTTAGTTCTTTTCTTCCCAAACGCCTCTCCCATTCCTATTTCATGAAACCTACCTTTCTTTTAAAACCCGGCGGGATGCTCACTCTTTCAGAAAGCCTTTCAGACACCACAGCTCAACTGCGGCCTCTCTCAGGCTGCTTTGCACCAGTCACAGCGTCTGCTATACCCTGCCTCTGATAAGGGCCATCATCCTTCAAGCATTCACTCGGCGCGGGTCGCCGTGCTAAACACTCTCCATACTTTTTCTCCCTGAATCCTCACTTCACTCCTGTTCTTATGCCCATTTCACAGAGGAAGAAACTGAGGCTCAAGGGCCTTCAAGACTTGCCCAGGTTTACACTGCTAGGAAGCAGCGGAGCAGGAACTGAACTGAGGGGTTCTGCTTTTAAAGCTGCCTGCTCTGATCAGGGTGGTTTTCCATAGACGTCGCGACCAGGTCTGAAACGCCAGCAATCTGAGGGTAGAAGCCACCGTGGGTCTCCGTAGGCCCAGAAGTGGGCTTCTGTAAATACTCCGCGAAGGAAAGAAGGCTGCCCTGGTGCAGCTTTTCTCTTTCCGCAGATGAGCTGCCACTCCTCCAAGGCTCCACAGCAGACCCTTCGCCCACAGGGGCCCTACGGGCTCTTCGGGAAACATGAACGCAGCTCTACGGCCGGGCACACGGAGACCCTGGAAGGGGCACCCGGGTCTGCGAGCGGAGAAGGAACCTCCGGAAGGCGTGTGGCACTCCAACCACACCCAGCCGGGCCAACTTGTTTACGCCTCTTGCCCGGCCCGGCCCGGCCCGCCGCCCCGCCCCTCGCTCTCTCGCGTAGCTCCTCCCGCCGCGCCGGCCCTTCTTTTTGCCTCCTTCGCAGTCACAAGACCTCTCAGCGGCTCCCTTTCGGAATCCTTCCGCCCGTCCCCGCCCCCTACCTTACAAACTCTCCTTGGTTCTTTCTCGACTGGTTAGCATCATCAGTAATGAGCAGAACTTCCCCTTCCTTCCAAAGGTGCTGCCGACCGCGGTCATCTGTCGTCGGGTTCGACGGGGTGGGGGGCGAGACCCTGCTGGGACTCTTTTTCGTGGCGGAGGCTGCAGCGGCCGCGGACATTTCACGACGAGGGGGGAGGTGCTGTACGTCCAAGATGGCGGCGCCCTGTAGGCTGGAGGAGCTGTGAGGTAAACAGCTGAGGGGGAGGAGACGGTGTGCGAGGATGAGGGTGTCGCCCCCTCCCTTTCATGGGGGCTTCTCAGGGCAGTCCTGGCACCATGGCCTCAGTCTGGGAGGCCCTGTGGGGCTGGGGCAAGGGGCTCTCTTGCCGGAGAAGGGACTCAGGGAAGGGGGGTTCGGAGAGCTTTCCCCTCCCTCTTATTACGCTCTATCTCCGGCGGGGCCCGGCCAGGCTGGCGGGTCTCTGGGGAGGAGAGGCGGCCCCGGCCGGCACGTCGCCCCTCTTCGGCGACGGAGGGGACGGCTGCACCCCCGCACCGCGGAGCCGAGGGCAGGGGTGAGGTGGGCCTGGTCGCCAGCCCCTCGCTGGGTGGGGTGACAGGTTCCCGCGGGGTGCGGAGAGCGGGGGAGAGACCCTCGGCTGGGGGGCGGGGCCGGGCGGTGGGGCTGGCCCCCGGGCTTGTTGAGAGGGGTCAGGGGTTGGGGGGGCGGGGGATGAATGGAGGCTGCCTGTGGGCATCAAGGACCCGCCTGGACTCGGTGTCTCCGCTGAAATTTGCATGACCGAGCGCGTCGCTCCGGGTGTGCTCGTGGGTATTTAATCGACGGTGAAAGACAGTTGCTTTCGAGTCAGCAGAGGTGATTCTTAAGAGACAGCTATTTGCAGAGCCACTCCTAGACGCTCATTCATTCATTTGAGGAACTGGAGGGTGGGTGAAGAGCCCGCAGTCAGAGAGCCCTTTGAGAATGAAAGCTGTTTCTTTGTGTTTCCTTTGCAAGAGTTTTGCTTCGGATTTGGGGGTGTGGGGGGAGGCTTTGGAGGGGGCGCGGTCCTCTCGACAACAGCAGCTTGTTTATGGGGCGCTCGCTGTGCAAGTGCTTTGCACTCATCCTCTCCTGTAGCCCTCGAGACAAAGGGGAAAGGCAGCCACTCTTAACGCCTCCATTTCTCAGATGAAAAAACTGAGGCCCCGAGAGATGAGGGTCCCTTGCCCAAGGTCACCCCTCTAGGATTATGTGAGCCAGGACTGGAACTGGGGTCTGACTGCCTCCCAGACTGTGCTCCTGTCTCTATTTGTACACCTATGACTCTCTCATTTATCTCTTATTTGATCAAAGCTGGCCCGTCATTCTAAGTAGGTGATTAGAATTAATCAGTTGGCCGAGGTCTGTGCATAAGTGCCTGTGTGTGTGTGTGTGTGTGTGTGTGTGTGTGTGTGTCTTTAATTTTGAGGAGGGACACCCTTGCTTATATACCTTAGCTTTTGTTGGGGGTGGCAGGGTTGTGCCTGTAAACATGTTAGTCTAAATTACGCCGGAAGGTATTTGATGTTTTCATAAAACTCACGCGTTTACTGCAGAAAGAAGTCGTGCTAAAATCCTTGCTGGGTTTTTTTAATAGAAAGCATGGAAATAGCCCTTCATTTTACATAGCGTAAGCTGTAAAAGTACTAAAATAGAATAATACTCTTCTGAGATCCATCGGTTTATAATTTGGGGATCAACTTGGAGCCGTCTGAATTCACACGTGCCGGCAAAGTGGAGCTGTAAATTTCGAGAAGCGTCATAAAACCAACCCTTGTGGGAGCCCTTGATTTACAGAGCAACCACCTGTGATTCTTAAGTTGCCCGTTCCTGAGTAAACCTGGAACATGCACGTGTGAAAACTGATGTAGGGTCGAGCGGGGAAATGCACCTTTAACAGTCACGCATCGGGCCAATGAGGTGCCTCAGAAACACTGACAGATTCTTTGCTATTTCTCTGGGGAGTCACAGGTTCTCCCTCTAACCACCTGGTGTAAACTTAAGGGGTATTTATAGAGGGTGTCAATGGAAACTATCCTCTTACCAAACTATATATCTTACCCAGACGCTCTTACGTCACGTGCATGGAAGGGCGAACGATGTAAGCTTTCTTTGCTTCACGCATTTCCTGGTGTCATAAAGACTTTGGGATGTTCCTAATTGCCTAGCTAGACAGATTCCTAGGCAACTACACGCATTCTTACTTGTTTTCATGAAATTGGAGTGTCTCAAATCCTGTGACTCAGTTGTACTCTTCCTCACTGGTTTCTTGAGAGCAAAGATGTCCCATGCTGCTGCTGTCCGGGTGTAATAAGATGCTTTCTGTGCATACCTGTTTTCATTTGTGAGGTGAAACTGAACAGTCTTACTAGGACAAATCAAATACATGCCTGTCTATGGGATGTTTATAGAGTAATGAAATTACCGGAAACGAGAGATCTCTAACAGTAATGTCCATCAGAACCTTCATGCACAGGTATCTGGCCCCCTAGTAGGTAGATTTGCATATTTGGTCTTTAAGTGTATTTTGGAAGAAGTCATAGGTGATTCTGATGTGCACCAGGGGTTGCGGACCAGTGGCTAAAGTAGCCACTTTGGCTATTTTTCTTTTAATTTATAATTTATTGCAGAGGCATTTCTTAAAATAGCTTCTAACCTCTGGTGTATATAGTGGTGGGTAAGTTTGGGGCTCTGAATTAGAGCTGACTTGATCGTACAGATCTGTCTTCTTTCAGAGTTTGTTAAGGTACAGGTATGGTTCTTTTCCGGGTTTAGGGCCATGGTAGACTAAAGTTAACTTTTTCTGGAATTAACTGGATATTCTTGGCTGCAGATGAGCCAAATACAGCAATACATCAACCATTTCAAGCTTTTCTAGAAGTCAGATAGCTTTCGACTTCTAACAAGCCACTAAGTTCTCTGAGCTTCAGTTTATTCATTTGTGAAATAAGAGAGTTGGATTGTAAATGAGTATTTCAAAGTCTAAATTTCTGAGATTTCAAGTCCTTCTGGGGCTTCAGTTAAAGATTCTACATTGATTGAATCAAAGTGTTAATGGCTTTATAATAACTGAGCAAATGGATGACCTTTAGCGCGACCTGTTTTTATCCTTTCCTTTATATCACATTTTTAAGAAGGTATTCCTTAAAAGTTCCTCATATTATAAATCTCTCTTCGAGAGATTAGTTTTATTTGTATTAGTTTTGTTTGTCATTTAAGTAGCTGCAAGCATGAAAGAAAAGTATACTCGATAGCATTTAAATCTCGAGCTTTTTGCTTTAAGAATACATATATATTTATAATTAGCATATACTCAAAAACTGAATTTTCCCCCCTCAGTGTTTAGTTTGCATGAAATACTGATTTTTTCTATTGGTCTGAAAGAGGTTTTAGACCAATTAAATTGGTTTAAAATTACCATCAGCAATTTTAGATTATTCTTTTTCTGATTTACTTATTAAGCGTGTAGTTCCTAGACATTAGTAATTTAATGTCTAGTGTCTATTTTTGGGAGGGGGAGAATTTAAAAAAATATGTATATATGAAACATATGTAATCCCAGGACCTTGCTAATTTCTTCTTGTCCATTCTCTCGTGCAGTACTAACTTTTGTTCTATACAGGGAAGTAGCAAAAGGTTATAGAACACTTTTTAAGGTTGAATGGATTCAGATTGTCATCTAATGAGTAAAGTGCCCTAAAAACCTAGCTTTGATACAGAGCAAGACATGGTAGTTACTGGCCTAGAATTCACAGGTCACTTTCTAGAGTAAAGATAATGGCAATAGAAGCCAAGACGTGTTTGAGTAACAAGGGACAACTTTACCCTTTGGTCGGTGATAGAGGACACAATGGGCCGTGGTAAGAAAAAACAGATGTGGTGACCGTAATGTCTGCAGTTGTTAAGACCTGTGCTGCTCTGAGCAGTTCCACAGAGCACACGAGTACAGCAACAAACATGAAGTGTATCCATTTTAAGCTATCCATTTAAGCTACTGTATCAGTGTTTCAAGTATAAGTTATTAAATGTAGACTTCTAAGGCTTATGTACCCATTTTGTTTAGTAGTAATATTGTTATAATAAAGTTTATATTTATTGGCACAGTGCCCAACAATGTGCTATGTTTTTTACATGCATGATCCTGTTAGCTCTTCCCACAGCCTTAAGGGGCGGGAGAGAGAGATGAGCACGCTGAGGCTTAAGGTCACTTATTTGGTGGCTGAGCTGGGATTTGAGCCCTGTTGGTTGACTCTAGAACACACACATTTAATCTTGCACTGTGATAAATTGTCTGAACTGCTGATCTCATAAACTAACTCAAAGGTCAATGGTTCTTAAGTTTTGGGGGGGCCTCCGTTACCCTCTGAGGATTTGCGGGAAGCTGTGGACCAAATATCGTTTTCTGTCCCATCAGCACCAAGAACAAAATTCATACAGATATGAAATTCTGGATATGGCTTCAGGA
This sequence comes from Aethalodelphis obliquidens, assembly GCF_003676395.1. Classification (NCBI taxonomy): domain Eukaryota; kingdom Metazoa; phylum Chordata; class Mammalia; order Artiodactyla; family Delphinidae; genus Aethalodelphis; species Aethalodelphis obliquidens. The sequence continues at coordinate 3,683,191 of NW_020837951.1, forward strand.
ACTTCACAGACCCAGCCTAAAGCCCAGCTGATCATTCTAGATAGACTACTGCTCTTAAAAATGGACTTGGGCTTTAAAAGAGAAACAAACAACAAACAAAACAGTAGATGGGAAAGGCCCACGTCTTTTAAAGATGGACTATGTAGTGTTTGTATTATAAATCATTTTCTTAAACTTTTATATTGAAAGGTTCTTTACACTTCACTGGGAGATCAACCTTAGGTGCCACATTAAAAAAAAATTATAAGTGGAGAACTCAGGTGTGTAACTTGCTAAATGCTTGTCAAGCTTGGCATTCGGTCTGTGTGTACCTTTAGCACCTGGCAGAATTCCATTGGGCTTTTTTCCCCAGGGTTTATGCACTGTTTTTTTCCTTTAGAACCTCAAAAGTGTATATAAAATATATATAAAATATATATTTTTAATATTTCTTGCCTTCATCCTTCTTCCTAGACTAGTGGTTCTCAACCTCTTGTGGGCATCAGAATCGCCAGGAAGACCCACTCCCAGATTCAGAGGTCTCTGACCACCAAGGCTCAAGGCCCAAGAATTTGCATTTCTAGCAAATCCCCAGGTGATGCTGATGTTGCTGGTGTGAGGACCACATTTGAGAACCACATGTGTTAGTCCTAGACTATCAAACCCTGTGCCTTTATTCCCTAGGATATTTCTGTTTTAGTCTTGTGAACTTGAAACCTAAAGAAATCTTAACAGTTTTCCTCAGATTTCTTTTTTTTTCGGTACCTGGGCCTCTCACTGTTGTGGCCTCTCCTGTTGCGGAGCACAGGCTCTGGACGTGCAGGCTCAGCGGCCATGGCTCACGGGCCCAGCCCTCCGCGGCACATGGGATCTTCCCGGACCGGGGCACGAACCCGCGTCCCCTGCATCAGCAGGCGGACTCTCAACCACTGCGCCACCAGGGAAGCCCCTCTCAGATTTCTTTTAAGGGAAGCTCTGTTTTTGAAACATACATGATATTTGGTTTATTTTCTTGGTAAATAATTTTGTTCATGCTAATAGAAAGTTAAAACATAAGAAACATTATTTATAGAAGAGCTACACCTTACCAAAATCAAGCTCTGTCCCTGCAGGCAAGTTACTAGAGGATTTACCTCTGAAATAGGGTAGGTATACGCTTCAGCGAATTGTCCTTCCAGGTCCCTCATGGCAAAAGTTCTGAGTGGAGAATCTGGAGCTCCCCTGCCCCTGTTTATACAACCTTGAGAGAGACCACAACTGCTGAGACCATGTAAATCACACGTGACTACACAGTTTGGCAGGTTTTGCTACCAGCTGTTTTACTTTCACACACTGAGTGGTATTTCCTACCCCTTTCTTTCCTTCTGTGCATTGGTGGGAAGAGTGAATTGGAGCTTGTAGCTTACCTTGTTTGGATGCATTTGTGCTGAAGGCAACTTTATTCACTTCATAGAATATTACTCTAAGAAATCACCTGAGCGTTGCTGAGCCAAACATAATTGTGTAGTAGTGTATTATTAATTTTAATAAATTTATTTATTTATTTATTTTTGGCTGTGTTGGGTCTTCGTTGCTGTGCGTGGGCTTCCTCTAGTTGCTGCGAGTGGGGGCTACTCTTCGTTGTGGTGCATGGGCTTCTCATTGTGGTGGCTTCTCTTGTTGCAGAGCACGGGCTCTAGGCGTGTGGGCTTCAGTAGTTGTGGCACGTCGGCTCAGCAGTTGTGGCACACGGGCTTAGTTGCTCCACGGCATGTGGGATCTTCCCAGACCAGGACTCGGACCCATGTCCCCTGCATTGGAAGGCGGATTCTTAACCACTGTGCCACGAGGGAAGTCCAGTAGTGTGTTATTGACATATTATTATTACCTGTATTATCTGTGTAATGTTTCTGTTCTACTTATACTGTACTTGATAATGAAATAGTCTATCTATGCCTGAACCTGTATCTGAATTGTCTTTGAACTTTTTTAGATAAAAACCTCAGTACAGAAAACAAGTTACAGTGAAGAGACATCTGCTTTCGTTTATACCTGTAGTTGTGTTTTTACATCATAGAAAAGTTGCACAAAATTATCTAGGCGATGTGATATGCAGTTACATATTTTATGTGATTTGGGGTTCTGAGGAGTCCTAGGGGATAGAAGGCCACACACAACACTGATTTTCCAAAAGTCTGAATATTCAGCTGATATTTTCAGATAAAATACTTCGTGAAGGCATTTAGGTACCTGCCAATAGTATTTCATAAAGGTATATTACAGCTCTCAGGTCTTTCATGCCTCGTACTGCATCTTGCCTAGGGCAGAGATGTGTGAAAAAATGTGTACAAGTCCTGCTAATGACATCTCTACATGGCTGTTGAGCTGGAGTTTGTGTGTACCCCACATATACACACCATCGCTCTGTAAACACCTACAGAATGAAATGAAGGTGAAATGTGAAAACAAGTTGACTTATATTCCTTCTGCTTAATCTCAAAACACTAAAGCACAGAGCTGTCATCTTCCCCAAACCTACCCTTTATTTCTATTCAAAAAGACTTGTAGAAGTGCAATTACAGTGTTGCTTTCTGATGAGAATACAACTTTTGGGTCCAAGAGGAAGAGTCCAGATCTGAGGGCATGTTTCTTTTTTAATTTGGCTTTCGAAGATAAGAACATGGATTGGCCCTGTTATGCTCTGACAGGTGTTTCCATCCGTACCCCTCAAGGGTACACATTTTTGAAGAGGGTCTTCTCCGTTCCTCACTTCTGATCAGGAAGTTCACAGGTTGCATGATTTTACCTAGTAGTACCTCCATAGGGCAGGATTTAAATATAAATGAATAAGTAAACACTTAAAATATAAATAATGCCAGGTAGCCCCTGACTGGCCAACATTTATCACCATTACCATTTTTTAGCGTAGCAATAAAGAAGGTAAGAAGTCTTAATGTCGAGCATTGGACAAAAAACATTCTGATTTCCTATGCCAGTTCCTTTATATAGGACAGTGATCCTGGCTAGGCAGGCTATAAGATCTCATCTTGTATACATCCTAATTTTACCCTTGCCTTAGATATTCCTTTTCAGGTAAAAGATCCAACTGGGATTAATTGCAAGAGGAAGTCTACATGACTCAGTGGAGTAACAGCTGAAGTTAAGATTCTAAAGATCAGAGGCTCCAGTGTTTTAATTCTAGCTCTTTTGGTTGAGTGACTGTGGCTGGGCAAGCACCCCCTGTGTGAATGGTTTTGTTGGCCTTTTTGGAAAGCCAGCCCGCCTTCCAGCTCTGCACACACTTGCAGTATGCCACTGAGGACCACAGTTAACGGCGTTAGTGCCTAGAATGTGTTCTACAGGGAAGTATAATTACCGCGTCATCTGGAGCAAGAGGTTTTAATTGTTAGAGAGCTGCTCAACACACTAGTTCAACTTTGACCAGGACTGTATGTGGAACGTCTCGTTTCCTACCTCTTCCGTGTTCAGTGTAATTAGGCATATATAGTGTATGAGGTTCAGCTTTTCATATCTGTATTCAACCCTGGAATGGCTACCAAAGAAGCTGATGAAATCTTTGTTGACTTGAACGGGGTATATTTGCCCCTTGTGTGCCAGATGCTGCAATAGGCCCTGGGTCCCTGTCCCCATGGAGCTTACAATCTAGTGATCAGGCTGTACCTAAACGTAGTTTGAAGGGCCCACATTTTAAAAGCAAACTGGAATGTATTTACATATACTCATATTTAACAAGGATATTTAATATGAGGTAATTTAGGTAGAAAGCAGGGCAAAAAGGGAAAGAAAATAGGGAGAAATGATAGCTGTTCTCAAATATTTTATGCTTGTCATGTAGAAGGATTAGATTAAGGTTGTGTGGTTTCAAAGGCAGAATTCAACTTTGTACATTTATTTAAGAAATATTTTAACTCCTAATCATTCAGTGAACAAGTCCCAGGCACTGTGGCAGCTGCAAGAGGCACAGTACTGGAGAGGCCCCTGTCTCTCCCTGGCTGGAACTGCTGTTCTGGTGAGGGGGACATATTCAGTGACTAATTACACTTGCTTAGTCGGTTGTGGTCCGTGACACCAAGAAATACAGGCTGCTGAGAGTATGTGATGGGGCCTGACCTGGTCTGGTCCTGAGTGGAGGGAAGTGAAAGCTTCTCTGATGAAGCGCATGTTTAAGCTGAGGTTTTTCAGGGTGAAGACTGAGCTTGGGAGGGGGCAGAGGTAGAGTCTCTTGGGCACAGGGACAACATGTACCTGGTCCTGAAGTGGGGACGTGTGTGGCTTGGCTGAGAGACTGTGTGGCTAGTGGGGCAGGGCCGTGGGGAGGGAGGGGGCGTGGTGGGTTTGAAGTGATGCAGACCCACCAAGCGCTTCGTGCCTGGCGCTGCTCTTCCTCTCGGGCTCCTCGGGTGGTTTCTCTGTGCCACGTACCGTGCCGAGGGCTATGGGCGTTCCTCTCCTGGATTAGTGAGGTAGACGCCACCGTTCTTCTCACTGTACAGTGACGTAATTTAAGGTTGGACATTAGAGACATAAGATAAATCACCCAAAGTTACACCGCTACTCAGTGGCAGAGCTTGGATTTCAACTCGGAGCTCTAATTCTGGAGCCCATCCTGCCCATGCATTTCCTGCCCATTCGTTTATAGCTCTAATAAAGACAGTTAACAAAAGGCAGAGTTTACAAGTTCAGCACAATATAAAGAATTTTCCAGCAACCAACTGTTCAGAAATGTAGACGGGGAGAGGCATGTGCACCCAGTGATTATAAGTGTTCATTCCAGCGGAAACCGGATGGCCACCTGTCAGGGATGTGCAGTAGGAAAGAGGTGGAAGCCAGTGAATCCTGAACTTCCTCTGATTGCTTCTGGGATCTCACTTCATTGTGAGATTGATATTGACAGATGCGTGTTTCTTCTCTTCAGTGACCATGAAAGACACCAGGTTGACAGCACTGGAAACTGAAGTACCAATTGTCCCCAGAACAGGTAAGGTGCAAACTCAATCCAGTGGTTGGGGGAAGGTGGAAGAGAATCATTTATCCTGTCTGTGGTTGTACTGGGGCAAAGATATTTCTTTGCATTCAGGATTAACGTTGATGGTTTTAGCTACTTGCCAGGAACTAGACCTTCTGTGTCGTGAAGTAATTAGTCAAATTACCGGTAATTTTTTAACTGCTTGTTCAGTGCCAGGCATGGTGTTAAGTGCATTCTGTGGTTATTTAGTTTGTTCTTCACAGCCACACTTTTGGTGTATCTCCGTTTTACAGATGAGGAGTTGGGCTCTGAAATGTTACGTAATTTTCCTAAGGTTGTATAGTTAGTACCCGGTGTACCTGCGACTCAAATCAGTTCAATCCAGCAGCAGAATTTGGCTCTAACGCCTCGATAAAATGGAAGCCTGTGTGTCTGAGCAAGTCATTCAACTAGCACAGAGGTTCTCAACCCTGGCTGTGCCTTAACAATCCACACAGGCCTATAAAACAAGCCAGACGTCCTGTCTGGACCCCACCCCTTAACCCGCTCAGGATCGTGTGGACTCTCCAGGTGATTCTAATGTACGTCCTGGGCTGAGGACCCCTGAGCTAAGGAGTTAGCATTTACATTGTAACGTGGCTTTATTTATTAATTGTCTTAATTAGTTTTTTGGGGATGAGTTGCATGCTATCATGGTTTCTGGGAATTGGAGGATTCTCAGAGCCCTGGAATATATCCTTCCTAAATATTGAGGCTTTGGCATTTCTGTGGATACTAGTGTAGTCTGAGTGACCTGACTGATCCCTGAGCTCTAATTTTGAGTTTACTGGCAGGAGTGTGCAGTGCAACAGCTTTCCGTGTCTGCAGGAAGGGTGTAGGGGAGATAGGGAAGTGTTTGGTCTGCTGTCTTTATACGCAGATGGCTAATGGGATTCATTTAATGCCTCACTGGTTGCTATTTGCTGTGTTCTGTCACTGTCTTCCTCACCTTACCTCCTAGGAATTGTGAAATAAGGTGGAGATTTTTGCCTTAAAGATTGGTGTCTGTTCACAAACAGGGACTTAATACAGATTGTAGACTGTCTAACAAGAAGGTGGAAGTATTTTTCCCTCACGAGTAGGGGAAGCTTTCTAAGTTTAACTTTTTACTTTAAAATATTTTATGTGTACTTCACCCTGTCCTTTGTCGGAAATCTACTGCATATGAATTTGAACCCAGTGTCAGATGGTCATGATCAAATCATTGAGACCCAAGCTGAACATCACACATCACAAATCTCAGATTTTTTTTTTTAATTTTTATTCATTTATTTATTTATTTTTTGGCTGCATTAGGTCTTCGTTGCTGCGCACAGGCTCTCTCTAGTTGCGGCAAGCGGGGGCTTCTTCATTGCGGCATGCAGGCTTCTCACTGCGGCGGCTTCTCTTGTTGCAGAGCATGGGCTCTAGGCGCGCGGGCTTCAGTAGCTGTGGCGCACGGGCTTAGTTGCTCCACGGCATGTGGGATCGTCCTGGACCAGGGATTGAACCCGTGTCCCCTGCATTGGCAGGCGGATTCTTAACCACTGCACCACCAGGGAAGTCCCACAAATCTCAGATTTTATTAAACATTTTTCAGTATTGCATTTGTATTCCGTTTTAGTAGTCAGATTGTTAAAATTTGAAATTTTAGCAAATTGGTCAGCTGTGTCAGCCGCTAGATTGCTCCTGGGTTAACACGTGTTTGATACCGGAAGGACATTTGTCTTCAGCTGCCGCGTTTAGTCCCATCACTAACCTTTTTAGACAAAGCAGAATGTAATTCGGGAGAGTTTCTGCTAAATTGTTTTCTGGAAGGAACCTGTACCTGGGATTCATAGCTTGGGCAAGCCTCAAGGATCCTTGATCTTCAGCTACTAAAAATTGTTGACAGTCTATACCAATCTTTTTTTTTTTTTTTTTTTTTTGTGGTATGCGGGCCTCTCACTGTTGTGGCCTCTCCTGTTGCGGAGCACAGGCTCCGGACGCGCAGACTCAGCGGCCATGGCTCACGGGCCCAGCCGCTCTGCGGCATGTGGGATCTTCCCAGACCGGGGCATGAACCCGTGTCCCCTGCATCGGCAGGCGGACACTTAACCACTGCGCCACCAGGGAAGCCCTATACCAATCATTTTGAAAAGCTTTTTGATTAAATTTTTAGCCTCTGTATACACACAACTACAAGAAATTGTCTTCTTAAAACAGTTTTGTAAAGTCTGTTTTGAAATTTTATTAGTGAGTACAAAATGTGTTTGAGTATTTCATTTTTTCTTAACATTGTTTTCTTCATACTCTATATATTCTTTGGGTTTTTTTTGTTTGTTTGTTTTGTTTTTTGCAGTACGCGGGCCTCTCCCGTTGCGGAGCACAGGCTCCGGACGCGCAGGCTCAGCGGCCATGGCTCACGGGCCCAGCTGCTCTGCGGCATGTGGGATCTTCCCGGACCGGGGCACGAACCCGTGTCCCCTGCATTGGCAGGCGGACTCTCAACCACTGCGCCACCTGGGAAGCCCCTCTATATATTCTTTATGTTTGGCTTGAAGGTGATTTATCATGGATATTGTTGACTGTGATTTTGGGGTTTTTTCATGTCATAAAATTGAGGCGACAGGTTGGCATTTTATTTTTAATTCACCCTCACAAGATATGAGGTATTCCCAAATATGACTTTTTCTTGAAAGACTACAAATCAGGACTACAAATTAGGTGAAGTTCTTAAAGATTATTCTGTTCGTAATAAATGTTATAAAACAATTCTATAAAAGTTAGAATTAAAATATAGTTTAATTTCTGTTATTTAACCATGTGTTACTAAAATTTTTATAAACATTTGGCTCAAAGAATAATTACTGTTATTTGTAAAGCTATCTAGCGAATCTACCTTCTTAATACTCATAATATTAGTTAATATATTTAACTGTTTGAAAGTTCTTAATTGTTTTTGAACATAAAAATCACATCGTTAACTGAAGCTTTTATTTTTGTAATAATAAATGTATAAATAAGTATTGTATTGACAGAATTTCAACTTAATAAAACACAAAACTTAGATGTTACATCTAGAATGTTTTTACCTTTATTCAGATATTAATAGTACTTCTGTATGCATGCCTTGTCCGCATTACTGACATCATGTGGATTAGGTATGATGGTAACATTAACATATAGTTGTTGGTCACACATACCCAGTCAGAGATGCCAGAAATGCTGCAGAAGTGGGCGATTGTTCAACTTTCAGTCCTAAAGACCAAGGCCGCAGCCAGATTTTGGCCAAGTATAGAGACTAAAATCGAACTTTGGTAAATCTCTATTTTCCAACCATAAATCTCAAATCTGGTTACCAGTGTAGAGTTTCAGTTTGGTTTATTCAAAGGTGGTGACTAAGAACCCCGCTGTTGCTTTAGATTGGGTGGTCGGGGAGGCCTCTCAGAGATGGTGTGACATTTTGAGCAGAGACTTGAAACAGCCACACGAGGATCTGGGAGAAGAGCAACAGCAAGTGCAGAGGACTGAGCAAGAAGCTGTTTTCCTGAGTTTCAGGAGCCTGAGACTAGAGCAGAGAGACGAGGGGGTGGAGTGCTGTGAAACGGAGGCAGAGGGAGTGGGGACTTCACAACTGGCCCAATCTGGTGGAGCCTTGCAGCCCCTTGGGAGCTGGCGCTTATTAGCTCCATGGGAAGCCACTGGATGATTTTAAACAGGGGAGTGAAAGATTCTGATTTCCCTATTTCAGAGTCTTTTGTGGTTGTTTGGTGGCAGATAAGTTGTAGGGCGAGGGTAGTGAGGGAGCCTGCTGCTCCCTTGTCTCCAAGGGGGGATGATGGGGGCTTGGGCTGGGGTGACAACAAAAGGGATAAGTCAGTGGGTTTGCCAGCGGATTAGATGTGAGGGTACGAGTGGTGGAAGAGCACGGATGTCACCTAGACGTTTGCTAGAGACTGACGACCATGCCTTTTACTGAGGTCCGGGAGACTATCAGAGTGACAGGTCTTGGGGTGGGGGCGGGGCGGACGTTGGAAGTCATGGCTCCCTAATGTAAATAGCATCATCGATAGCGCGGTACTGTGGCTTGTGGGCGCCAAAGATAATTTTTTTTTTTTTTTTGCGGTACGCGGGCCTCTCACTGTTGTGGCCTCTCCCGCTGCGGAGCACAGGCTCCGGACGTACAGGCTCAGCGACCATGGCTCACGGGCCCAGCCGCTCCGCGGCACGTGGGATCTTCCCAGACCGGGGCATGAACCGGTGTCCCCTGCATCGGCAGGCGGACTCCCAACCACTGCGCCACCAGGGAAGCCCCAAAGATAATATTAAGCTAAATGGAATGTTGCTTTGGCGTGTAGGGTACAGAAATGTATTAACTAAATATTGACTTTTGGCTTCCCCTGTCTATTTTCTATACTTGGTTACTTCCAAGATGCAAGAGAGACTTTCATGGCTGAAGTGGATGCTTCATGTGCCTGTGGTGCTAACCTCTCAGGGACTTTCCCCTTATCTTCTCTAGGCTGTAAAGTGTGTTTAACATGTGTGCAACTCACCCATTCCCACCACATCCAGGTGAAGCTGGTCCCTTCCCTCCTTTGTGTACTCACTAAATCATGTCCATTTCCTGCTCGTGTACATATAGTTCTTCATTGCACTTGCTAAGTCTGTCTTCCCTACTTAGCATCCTGCACTCAGTCCCTCAAGAAATATTTGAATAAGTTTAAAAGGGGAGATATTCCAATCATGGAACTAATTCCAAAAGCTTATGCTTGAACTCCCGTGAGGGCTTTTTAGAATGTCAAAAATCCTTGAACTTGAGGCACTTAAATGAAGAATCCCACACAAAGCCCATAATTTATATTTTTTCTGAGGTTTAAAAAATATGGTTAAAAGGTAGAATTTTAGAACTGGAGAGAAGAGCAACAAAAGCTTGTTGCCAAAAATAGATACTAATGTATGTTAGAATAAAACCTTATTTTTGCTTTCTGTAAAGCATCTGGAAAGAGTAGGCTCCAGAAATCAGACTTTTATACCTAAATTACATTTACAATCTGAAAAACGAGCTTGGTGACCCATGACGGTCAGCCCTGAGTATCGCCAAGGTGACTGGATGGGCGCCATCTTTGTTTAGATTTGAGCTCATGGCGCTCTGCTCTGGGCTGCCTGCATTTGGAGGGACAGCTCTGACATTACTGTCTTCTGAACATACAGAAGACAAGCGCGGGGTCTCACTAGCCTGAGACTGGGTAAGTAGCAGTTTTATTGGAACAAAACGAAACTTAGGGGCAAATTACTTTTAAGCCTGAGAATCATTTGTGATTTACCTGAAGTAGAAATGAATGTGGAGGCTAGCCAGATAAATGTGCTGTTCCAGTCATGTTGAAAGTGGCCCAGAGGTTGTCACCAGTATTCTTTCTGATAATGTGTGAGTACTACTCAGTGAGTGTTTATCTGTGCCGGGTGCTGTGCTAACTGTGTGACACACGTTGTGTCATTTAATCCTCTTGGTGAACAATAAACCCTGACAGGTTGGTATTATCTTCACTTGTAAATTTAATTTAATCCATCTCACAATAAGGTGAAATTTATTGTTTTCAGCTTTGAACTTTTACAATAAAATCTTACCAGTTATGGTCTCACATTTCTGAGTCCTTTGAAATTAACTTCCTTTACGATTTACCTGTAAGATTTATATTTATGTAAATATAAATTTGTATTATATTCCTACATCATACTTTCTACATCAGGATTTTCTATCAAAAATACATTTATACATTTTAATTGATTTTTCTGGCTAATGAATTTCTGATTCACCAAGAGCAAAATCAGTGAATATCACCAGGTTGTAATTAAACCAGAGCATAGATGATAGTAAGTTAATACTCGTCAGTTTCAGGGGTCATTGCTACTTTAAATTTGGCATCCTTGTAGGAGCTTAACTCTTTAGCGGAGTTTTTCCTTAGCGTGGTGTTTCTCAAGTGCGGCTTATTTATCACCCATATAAGAATTATTCTGGGGTGCTTATTAAAATGCATATTCCTAAGCCCACAATCCAGTTCTGGAATGGGCCCAGAAGTTAGATCCGAGGTGGTTTGGATACACACTGAAGCCTGAGAACTGCTACTTTAGCTTACCCAAAGACAAGCAAATAGAAAATAAGAATATATTCTGATGTGACTGCAAGTGATGTATACAGTTGTTGGCCTGGGAGCTGAGGCATCTAAGTTCTGCTTTACTATGTGACCTTGGCAAAATTATTTATCCTTTTTGAGTATCCATATTCTCATCTGTAAAATAAGGATAATATCTGCTTACCTCACAGTTGCTGTGAGGATCAAAACCACAAGTTAGTTTAATGTCACAATTATGGGCTTAGTGCTTTGAGTGAAGCAGATTTCGGCTCAAATTTCAGTTCTCCCTGGCTTTGCCTCCTGCTAGCTTTCTGACTGTAAGCAAATGGGGTTGATCTTTGTTCCTCTCCCTGTAAAATGGGGACAAAAGAGCCAGTCATACTGTAGTTATATAAGGAGTGTATTTGATGATGTTTGTGAAAGGTGTGCAGTGCCTGTCTAATAAATGGTAGCTGTCTTTACTTGGTTTTGAAAATATAGCTTTAGGGACCATAGTGGGGAGAAATGAATAATTGTAAATGTGTATAGTGACACTGGAGAATGAGCTGCTTTTTCTCTATAAAGATAAGGTGACTGCTCCACTGCCATAAAGGACTGAGTTTTTGAAGGTGCAGGCTTCCCCCGTTCATGCCTACTTCCCTGTAACTAGCAGCATTTGAGTGTGTGGTAGATGTCTGGGGTGAGGCGCGTACACTAAAAATAGAGGAACCATCCCTGGTTCAAATGAGGTTTATGCACTTGTGACCTAACTGGCCATACTAACTTCTAGACTCTGATGGGGTTGTCAAGAAGAAGATAGCATGCTTTCAGCTCTCTTTCTGAAAATAGTTCATCTACTCTTTAGATCACTGATTTGAAACATAAACATAGTCTTAGCCAAAACCCAAGGTAGACTTAGAGTAGGAATAAAACTTAGATTTAGTCCCATTATTAAGTTGCTGTGATGATTCCAACTGGTATTGTTTTTTTTTTTAGGTTTCTCTCTGTTGCATTCCCTAGAACTCCTCTTCATAAATTTGTCAAGGACAGAATTATTTACACGCCCTAGCTTCTTTTATCAGCAAAGTTCTGGACAAACTTTTCACTGCTTCGAATATATGCTCAGTTTGTCTGGCAGGTAGTTTTTTGTGGGGAAAAATGGGGCCATTTTATTACACCATTCCTCTTCTTCTTTTCAGTCTGGTAGTGGCACCAATGAAGAGCCTTCAAAGTCTTTAACACACATCCTGGACCCAGCACAGCGCATTCGTGTAAGATAATGGCCCAACAAGCAAATATTGGGGAGCTTCTCTCCATGTTGGATTCCCCCATGCTGAGTGTGCGTGATGATGTAACAGCTGTCTTTAAAGAGAACCTCAATTCTGGTAAGCAGAATCGAACCCTGGTTAGCTTATCTGCTAATCAGACAAGATTGACCTAGAGATGACTAGAATCCTACTGATAAATTTTGGTTTTCATCTTCTAAAGAGAGTCTTTAAAACCACCAAGGAAAAGCATACATCGGTGGATTCATTCTACATTCTACATGTGTTTCAAGCTTTTAGTTATGGAAATACTCAAATATACACACAAACATAGAAGTAAGAGTCACATAATGAACTCCATATACCCAGCCTTTCCTGTTTCATCTTACCTCCCTGACTTCCCCCCACCCAGGTATTTTAAAGCAAATCCCAGGTATATCATTTCATCTGTAAATCACATGTAATTTTTAATATGAAACATGCTTAACCTCTCTTTTTATCAGAGAAATATAAATTTAAACAGTACCCTTTCCTCCTTACCGGGCTGGCAGGAATCAAATATTGGTCATAGAAATGGGCACTGTTAGCAGGCGAATACATGGGTGCTCTGCCCTTTTGGAGTATCTGTCATCAACTTAAAAGCGTGTGCCATTTGGCTTACAGACTTACAAGAATCTGTATTTCATTATAGCCTTGAATGAAATGTAGTGGAAACTTGGGAAGACCTAAGTATCCTTCAGCAGGTGAATGGTTAAATTAATTATGTAGAGCCGTGCAGTGGAGAACAAGGAGCTCAATAAAGAGAATGAAGTAAGTCATAGATGCTGTCATGGAAAGGTGTCTACAACACCTTGCTGAGTGGAAAAAACACACATACACAGACCATGGGTATATGGACACGGGGCCTAGGTGTGTGTGATTGTACAAGTGTGAAAAGTTTTGAAAGGACATGAACCAAACCCAAGGGTGTTTGTCTCTGGAGAGTGGGTTGGGAGGCAGGTGGTGAGGAAGATGTTCACTTGCGTGTTATGTACTTTCATATAACTTGAATTGTTAACAATAGACATGAATTCTTTTTGTAATTAAAAAAGCAAGAAAAAAAGATAGGGGACTTCCCTGGTGGTCCAGTGGTTAAGGATCCACCTTCCAGTGCAGGGGACGCGGGTTCGATCCCTGGTTGGGGAACTAAGATCCCACATGCCTCGGGGCAACTAAGCCTGTGCTCCGCAACTACTGAGCCTGCGCGCCACAACTAGAGAGCCCGTGCGCCACAGTGAAAGGTCCCACATGCCACAACTAAGACCCGATGCAGACAAATACATAAATAAATTAATATTAAAAAAAAAGAAGATAGTATTTCTTGTGCTCTTACGGCTATTTAGGCAAATAAAGTTGGTATTATCCTATTGTTAAACCTAAATTCATTTAAGGAAGCAGAAATACAACACTTCATATAACTTTGGGTAGCATACAAAGAGACATTTTCTGGATTTTGTGACAGGCAACTATTTGAGGTAAGTTTAGAAGTTAAAGGAAATTATTATAAACTGCCCTTTTCTTTCTTTAGACCGTGGTCCGATGCTTGTGAACACCTTGGTGGATTATTACCTGGAAACCAATTCTCAGCCTGTATTGCACATCCTGACTACCTTGCAAGAGCCACATGATAAGGTAACTGCTGGAACTGATGGTAGAGATTTGATACATTTTCTATGAGTGGTGTGACAGTGTCTGTGCAGCCCCAGTGCACAGTCTGTCCAGAGCTCACTCCTTCAACTTATGCGTGCCATTGATGATACTGCCCCCAGATTATAACTACATATGAAAACAATTGTCAGGACCTATGTTTCCTGAAAAGTTTTCAAAATACAACATATTCAAGAGGCTTTTAAGGCTCTTTCTGCGTAAAGAAATCCTGTAATCCTAAACTATAATTGTATAGTGACAGTTTGATCCATAAGGTACCCATCTTTAAACCCATGCTCTGAGTAGGATTTTCAGACTTTTAATCAATATGGCAGAATCTGTAAGTGTGGGCAACTAATGGGGCTAATTGACTAGTGCTGTTTCACAGCACCAGGCACTTGGAAGACTCCTTCATGTTTTGTTTTTATTTTTGTTGATGGTAAATAGCTAACAAAGCATTGCAATTACAGATTTTGGTACGTCTTGAGTTTGTATGTGTTAGTGATTTACTTTACTGGGATTTGAAGGCCTTGCCATTGTCTGCCTTTTACAGTACATCTTGGGTGTTTTTTTTTTTTTTTTAACTCTGGGCTGAATTTTAACTTCTACTACTACCTGATTTATATCTGGGGCCAAATCCATGTAGGCTGGGCTATGGGAGCAATAAGTAACTGCTTCCAGCAGGATCCCGTGAAGCTTCAACAACCTACCACAGGCTTATTATAACATTGGTTATTATAAGAAGTGGCCTATATGTATTACAGAAAGAGGGCCTATGAAGGAGTCTCCCCCCGGCTTATAGACCTGTATTGTGGGATCCTCTTTCAGAAGTTGCAAACTGGCTTCCCTCTCTCAGGCCAAAGGCAACAGTGTGTTGTTTGCTAGCATGGTTTTAAAAAATCTTGAATTTGATCTCTACCTGCATGAGCCTTTCTTTACATCAAAGGGAAGACTTGAGAGACTGGGCTGTATCACTGCTGCCTCTCTTTGTGTGAACTTCATACATTCATATGTGCGTTTCCCTTGGTCCCTTGATTTTTCCCAGCTTTATTGAGATATATTTCTCTTGTTCTTGTGCATTTTCAGCACCTCTTGGACAAAATGAATGAATACGTGGGCAAAGCCGCCTCTCGGTTATCCACCCTCTCGTTACTGGGCCACGTTGTGAGGCTGCAGCCGTCTTGGAAACATAAGCTCTCTCAAGCACCTCTTTTGCCTTCTTTACTAAAATGTCTCAAGGTACAGTGTTTGTAAGGATTTGAACGAAATAGCTTTGTGAATATAATTTCTGAAATTCTGAGTACCTTAAAGCAAGCAAGCTAGATTTTAACTTTGAGAGTTTGAAAACTTCTGGACATTTGGTTTTTCTCGAATGTAACGTAGTCCAAAATTGGTACTTAGTAAGCTCTCAGTGCATCTCTGTGACTATTGCAATATGTTTGGTCCAAGCAAATGTGGTAACATTTCGGTCAGATCGGTTGACATTATGCTGTTGCAGCCCTTTTTGATTTCATCGTTGTCTAGCCTTTCCTCTGTTGAAAACATACTGGTTTGTCTTGAGGGAACCCCCATTTCTAAGTTCTCTTTTGGCTAATAGAAAAATGGCTGAAAGGCTCTTTCAGCTATTTAGGAGCATGTTCTGGTTGCAGCTGAGTTGCATTCTACGTTTTTGCACTAACCGTAGTGTGTTTTTCTACAGAGGGAGTCAAAACCTAAGTAGAACTTTGTGCTTTTAGTTTTGACCGTGGCTTGCTGAAATACTCAGCGTTATTTGCTTAGTCTGTTTTAGTTCCTGGACTTGTTTCCTATCTATAAAATAAGGAAATGTGGTTAATATGAACTATCTGTACCTCACAGAGATATGACTTGAAAATATCCAGTAGTGTTTGTGCCAGAATGGCAGTGCCTTTGGAGTCATCTGACACAGCACGATGCAAATTGATTTTGTCTCTGCCAACAAGGGTAACTGTTTTAATCTCCCTAGAGGTGGATCTCAAGGAGTCATATTGGTAGGGTATCATAAAAATGTGCATTTAATGTTAAGGAAAAGCAGGAACAATTTTAACAATTTTTTTAAGTGAATGGATCGATGAGAATATAATCCTATTTTGAGGCACACTGTTTAGTTCAGATTGCAAAATACTTATCTTTTCCAAAAAGATAAACCTTGAAAATTACTTACGGACTGTTATTCAAACCTTCAGTAAGAATGTTTTGTTAACCAAAATTAGGATTAGTCCTTCTTATCCAAACTCATTATAGATTCTTGATTCTCCTGCCAGTATTGCACGTTCTTCCTGCTAGATATCGGCCACGACCAATGGCTTGGCGCTGGCTGTAACAGCTAAACATGTTTAACACTTCGTCTCCAGCCCCGCAGGCCCCTCGAGCAGGAATAATGAGTGTCTTAGCCTGCATGGCGGTCTTCTGATTAATATCTTGCTTCTGCAATCTGAACTCCAGTTACTTGGCAAACATTCATAATTTAATTATGGATC
This sequence comes from Aethalodelphis obliquidens, assembly GCF_003676395.1. Classification (NCBI taxonomy): domain Eukaryota; kingdom Metazoa; phylum Chordata; class Mammalia; order Artiodactyla; family Delphinidae; genus Aethalodelphis; species Aethalodelphis obliquidens. The sequence goes on from NW_020837951.1 coordinate 3,699,695, forward strand.
ATGTGAGCTGCTGTAGCTAGTCTGAGTTGATTCATTATTCACTGGTTATTAAGTGTCTTCAATTAGTCTAAATTTATATGACTTGATATTTAAACTGTAGACATGGTCAGAGGTCACCATATCTTCTTTTATTTGCTGGTCTCTAAATATTGCTGTGAAGGTGAGCCATTAAGTAGACTTGTTAGTACTATACTAATTTCTTGTTAAATTATACTTCTGTTGTAATCCTTTGAAAATAGTGAACGACTTGTCAATGTATAAGGTTCTTTTTAATTGACTTTTAAAAAGTAAGTATTTTATGATTTGGTTGAATGAACAAGAATAGCAGCGTTCTTTTGTTCTGTTAAAAAGCAACTTCTTGTGCTTCCCTCCAAGGGCTAGAAATAGCACATCCTAAGTCTCTGGGTTTGGGTGTCCCCACGCCCCGCTCAGGCCCCTACCCCAGATGAGTTTGGTGCGTCAGCGTGGTCCCTGCAGACTTAGCATGGCCGGGCTGGTCCCCAGTGGCTTTTGGTGGCGTCTGTTTCAGTGTTGTGCCCCCACCCTTAGGGGTAGGAGGATGAGTCTGTGCTGGGCGTCTAACCTGTGACCCCTTGGTGTTAGAACCTCCAAGCGTGCGGATTCTAATGCTGCACCTGACAGGTGTTTCCTCTTTCTTGACCGTCCCTCCTGCAGGTGGACACCGACGCCATTGTCCTCACAACAGGGGCCTTAGTGTTGGTAACCGTGCTACCGATGATTCCACAGTCGGGGAAGCAGCACCTTCGTGATTTCTTTGATATTTTTGGCCGTCTTTCGTCATGGTGCCTGAAGAAACCAGGTAAAGATCTCCTTCTATACCTGTCATGCCCCACCAAGTGAGTGCTTTCATGATTGGTTAACAGATCATGTGCTGGAAGGGAAGGACTTGTAGCATTCTAAAGCTCAAATGGCTGGTTGTCACCAGCCAGATGAGGAAATACCTCAGGTACGTCCACCAGAGGCACAAATAAGAAGCATGACTGTTGGGACTTCACTGGTGGTCCAGTGGTTAAGACTCCATGCTTCCAGTGCAAGGGGTGCAGGTTCGATCCCTGGTCAGGGAACAAAGATCCCACATGCCATGTGGCACGGCCAACAAATTAAAAAAAAAAAAAAAGAAGCAGCACGACTGTTGAGATACCTTCCTTATATTGTTGGCTTAGAAGGATTAGTTGTCAGAGAAACTGAGTGGTAGGTACAACTTCCTGATTTTCAATAAACTGAAAAACAACTTCAATCTGTGTCATAGCAGTATAGGACTAAGCTTGTGGTACATCTTTTGTCTTCCTCTGCTGGTCTATAGTGACAGAACACAAGCTTCAGATTCAGAGAACTTGTCCATCGTAAATGTGGAAGGAGCAGAGAGAATGCAGCACGTCCTAATTAGTGTTCTAGTTTCCAATACAGTGGGGTTTTGTTTCCATATCGACAGGTAGTACAGCTCTATCAAAATGATTCAGAAGCTATATAAACACGCAAAATTTGGAATCCTTTGGTCATCCCAGCATGAGATATTCGTGTTGAAAGAATGAAATGTGTCAGCCCTGGGAAATGGAATACTCTGGCTTCCTGTGCAGGATTAAGTGACAAGCCTGAGGCGCATGTGATGCCGGCTTGTCTCGTAGGCTTTTCCTGGGGATGTCCATTAATTTAGAGGAGCTTTATGTATACTGTGGACTTGGGGTTTTCCATAGGGTCTAGGTAACGCTAGATGAATTAAATTTTCTAATTCTCCCACTCTTAGCTCTTTAAGCTAATTTCTGGGTGGTAGTTTTTCACTCTATAGTTACAAATCTGCATAGCTAAGACTACAAACTGATTTTAAAACATTCTCACACATTCGTTCCACAAATATATGAACGCCTCTCACGCATCAAGCCCAGTGCGAGGCACTAAGGGTACAGAGGTGAGTGAGTCAGTGCTGTTCTCAAGAGACGTGTACTGAGGAGGGCCGTGGAGAAGTGTGATTACAGATTTCAGGGAGTACCGTTGTAAAGGCGGTTCAGTATTATGAGAATGTCTGGGGTCCTATTTTAGGGGTGACTGGAGAGGAGCGCAGAGATTAGATCGGTGTGAGCCTTTATGGGTCACTCTAAGTAGATAGGAGTTTATCCAGAGGCCATGGGGAGCCACTGATGGGTTTCAGACAGGGGTGTCTGGTGTGTTCAGATTTGGATTTTAGAAAACCGCTCTTACTTACTTAACTGTCTTTGGAGCAGGGTAGGAGCACACGTACACAGAGTCACGCTGGCAGCCCTGTTCTCATGTCTGTTTCACACACATCAGTCTTGTGTTCAGCTCGGTGACTCCTTTCAATGTTTTCTTTTTCAGGCCACGTAACGGAAATCTATCTCGTCCACCTCCATGCCAGCGTTTACGCTCTCTTCCATCGCCTGTATGGGATGTACCCTTGCAACTTTGTCTCCTTCCTACGTTCTCACTACAGTATGAAGGAGAACCTGGAGACTTTTGAAGAGGTGGTCAAGGTAAGTAGCAAAAACTCATTTATTTGCTACATAGCAACTGTGTAGATAGGCTGCATTTATAACTTTTGTATTAAATGATAGACAGGGAAATTTGAAAAGAAATTCAGCCTTCTCCCTGTGCTGCCCACTGCCCCCAGCCCTGGTAACCACTGATCTGTTTTTTGCCTTTATAGGACTTGCCTGTCCTGAACATTTCATTTATATGGAATGATATAATATGTGGTCTTTTGTTAATGGCTTCTTTCACTTAACATAATGTTTCGGGATTCATCCATGTTGTGGCATGTATCAGTACTTCATTCCTTTTTATTGTCAAATAATATTTCATTGTGTAGAAATACCATAGAAAGTTAAGCCTTTTATAACTTGTCAACCCAAACTCTTCCAGCCAATGATGGAGCATGTGCGAATTCACCCAGAATTAGTGACTGGATCCAAGGACCATGAACTGGACCCTCGAAGGTATAGAAACTGAACTAGTGACACAGAATTTTATAGGCTCACTTAAGAAATTGAAAATGTGACCTCGGAGATGTCCCTTCTGAGGTGTTGTTGGGGAAGCATGTTCTTCTGTTTATGGAATCATTCCATTAAAAGTCCATGTGGACTTTTACAGTAAAATAACTTTGTATGCGTGAGTCTAAAGCGTATTCCTCACAGACAGGATGGAGGAGGTTGCAGTGCAGGTACCCACGCCGCAGAACCCCAGAAAGGCTCGCAGCTCAGTGTGATTGTGCAAGGCGGGCGCTGAGGTGTGTGGTTGGAACCAAGTGCACTGTGGAGAGTCTGGACGTCGAGTGGCCGGGCTCCCTGGGTCCCTTTCTCTGTCCTGCTTAGCCAAGCGACTGCCATCCTCCACGGGGCTTGGCAGAAGTGCCCAGGTTCCTTCTCTGGGGAAGTGGAGCCTGCAAGGCTCCTGATTTGAGGACGCCAAGCATGATGGAGGGTGGAGCTGAGTCATGACTGGAAAGGGGGGACCAGGGTGAAATCCTACACACTGAGCTGTGAGAGGCTCAGGCCCTCCCTGCCGCTTCTCTCTGGCTGGCTGCCAGCCTCATGCTCCCCAGGCTGGGGATTGAAGCCTTCTGGGGGACAAGGGGTCCACGGGTATTGACATTGGAGGATCTCCCACTGGGAAAGGTGGCTCACGGCATGATCCCCCTTCAGCAAATTTCACTTCTCTACGAGCCCTCCTTCTGCCATACGAACCTCAGGTTAAAGCAACTTGCTGTGAGATATATGTAGAGAAACATAGCAAATGTGTAAGAAAAGTTTAGTAATAACACATGGATACTTGTGTAGCTACCACTTGGCTGCAAAAAATGGGACATTAACCTCCGCAATTGCAGCCATCTTTCTCCCTGTTCCATGTCTCACCTCAGAGGCACCTACTATTCTTGCTTTTATTTTAATCATTCTCTTTCTTTTCTTTATAGTTTGACCACATGTATCGTTTCATTTTGAAAAGCTAATTAGGAAGCAAAGTCTGGCCTTGGAAAAGGCCGTCTTGTCATCATGAGGTGAAGGTTCCCAGGAGGCGAGAGGAGGAACTGAGTGTCTGAGTCTTGGTTGGGTGTCCCCTTCCTTGAGAGTTTACAGGAGTCCCTTCCAGGGAAGTCGGTGGGCAAAGTCATGAACAAGTCCTGGGAAACATAAGGCTTCCCCTAGTCAGGGCATCTGGCGAGGCCAGATAGTGAGGGCCAGGAGCTGGATGTGCTGCCGAAATATGGCAGAGGGAGGGGACTGCTCTGTTTGTGCTCCTGAACTCACTGTGGCTGCTTCCAGGAATAGGTCAGAGCAGAATCATTCTGTGGGATGAAATGAATGTCCTCAGCTGATCCTGGCAGAGAAGGGAGAGTAGGAACTTCATTAGTGCATAACAAGACAAGCTCAGTACCAACAAGTTATTGTCACCTAGACACTCTGTCCCTCAGTTACAAAGAGGGTATGGTGGCAGCAGAAACCTTAGAGATGGCCTGCAACACGCTTGTCTCTTGGCATGTCTGTTCTGATCTGACCAGGTTGTCTTCTGTGCCTCGTACACAGCTATCATCTTGTTCTCCTGGGGCTTCTCTGTGCCTCTCTCCTGTGCAGGTTCTCCCATTTCCCGTATCTCATGCCTTCTTTTTTCGGTCACTCTTACATTCATGGAATATATCTTCTAGTAGCTTTTAGAGAAAGGATGTCATTTTCTATGTGGGTATAGATTTCTAGATTGGGAGTCATTCTCATTCAGCAATTTGAAGGCATTATTCCATTGCTGCCTTGCCTCCAATGCTGCTATTGAAATCAAAAGACATTTTGATTTCTGATCATCTGTGTTTACTGTCTTCTGGTTGTTCTTGTAATATTCTGAAATTTCCTAGTGATGTCCCTTGATATGAATGTGTTCTCATTGTCCAATCTGGAAGCTCCTATCTTTAAATTCTAGGAAATTTTCTTTAATTATTTGTGCTTGATTTCTTTTCCTTGACTGTCTCTGTCTTTCTTTCTGGAACTCTTAGTATTCTGCTTGGGACTTCCTGGAGCAGTTCTCTGCTTTTCTTTGCTCTCCTCTTCTCTTTAGGAAATATTCCTAAAGATTTCCTTGTCTTTAGCTCTTGATCTTTCTATTATAGTTCCATTTCTGCCACGTTTTCAGTACCTAAGAGCTCTTTTTAGTTCTCTGAATGCTCCTTTTTTATAGTAGCCTGTTTTTATTTCATGGATGGAGTCTCTCATGTCTTTGATAAGATTGATAGGCGTTTTTTTAAGGTTTTCTTTTCCCTACATAATCTGTTTCCTTTAAACTGCTCTTTTGTTATTCTTTTTAAAAATTTGAGGCTTTCTGCAGAGATTGGTTTATATCTGGGTGAGGAGACTAAAAAGCTTTGCTCACAGGGATGGGGCTTGTTCACTTGTAGGTCGATCTGAGCATCTGTTGGAGATGCTGATGTCAGTATTGGTTTCCATTTGAGCTGGTCGGACTTTTTCAGGAAAGGGTCTTCTGATGTCTAATCTGGCCAGGATTTGGCTACTCCTAGAGGGAGGAGGCTGCTTGGTGGGGAGAGGTTAGTAGTCTTGGCATTCAGAATGTACATGCTCACTTAATCCTCTTGTTTGAATAGTACTCGTGCCCTCAGCCATTTCTGGAGTACCTCAGTCCCGATACTCTCTGTTTAACCTCCTCAGAGAATAATCTGGATTTCTGGTGAGAAAAGTGGGAGCGTAGAGTCAGAGTCTCAGGGCTCTAACTGCTCCTCGGTAGATTTTACCCTGTCTTACTGGTTTTAGCTGCCCTCACCTACCTGTCACTCATCTCCAGAAGTACAGGTGTACAGAAGTACTCGACGTATACCAATTCTTTAGCTTTTTAAGGGTTCCTCAGTATAAATCAGGTTGACGTTTAGCTTTGAAACATTGGCAGCTTAGGATTCTGCTTTCCTGGATTCACTGAGTCAGTCACCACTTGCCTATCTGCTTTCTAGTTTCAAAAACATGTGGTGCTGTTCTCTGTTTTCTCATTCTTCTCTTTCTTGTGGGTTTATATTTAAAAGGAAACAAATAAAGGAATCTTTACTCTAGGCTTGGTGGGGTTTGGGGAGAGTCTACAATTGGATGTGTATGTCCAATCTGTGTTAACTCGGAAGCCTCCTGGATCAACTTACAGAGCCTCCTTCACCTTGGATAGATGGGTCATCTGGCCTTTGAAGGAAGTTCTAACACCAAAGATAAGAGACCAATGTAAAGAGAAGAAAAAGGAGCTAGAAACAATGATAATACAGAGAGCAGAAGAAAACATCTACAGTAGCTACAGAGAGGAAGCATTTGTGCATAGATAAAGGTCAGGATGCCACAGAAGGGCACAGTCAGAGACTAAAGAAAGCACTGTTGAAAATGAAAAATGATAGCCAAAATAAACATTGCAGTAAAAGAATTGAAAGGTACAGTTGAGAATATCTCAGAAAGCAGAATCAAAGGCTAGAGATGAGTACAATGAAAGAAGAAATTTAAAATAATCAGTCCAGGAAGTCTAGTAAAGAAGTCTTTAAAGGGGAGGAGAAAACTTTGGTGGGGGAAGCAATTGTGAAAGAAATAACAGAAGAAAATTTCCAGTACAAGTACAAATGATACAAGAAAATATAAGAATTGCAGGACGTGAGTTTCCACATTGAAGGTGCTTATCTAGTTCCCAGCACAGTCAATGAAAAAGAATGCTACTAAGCCTCAATATTGTGAAATTTCAGTACACCAGGGATAAGTCTTTCAGAGAGAAAAAACCAAAACTATAAAGATCAGAAATCAGAATGAGGTTAGCTTCTGAAACACCTTCAAAATTGAGAGAAAAAAGGTTATCAGCTTAGAATTCTATACGCAACCAAACTGCCTATCAAGTATGAGACATTTTTAGACATGCAAGGACTCAAATTTACCTCACCTGTACCCTTCCTCAGTGAACCCCTAGAGCATGTCTTCCACCAAAACGAGAGTAAAATCGAGGAAGACACGGGGTCCACGAAATGGACGTGACTTCGGGTCTTGGTCAAGGGAAGTCTTGGTATAACACAGCAAAGCTGAGAACAACCAGTGGGAGGGGGGGCTCCAGCAGGGAGCTCTTTAGGAGAGGGTGAATAATCCTGGTAGACTATTTGCATTTCATTATGAACAAATTATATTAGGCATCATTTCAGAACTGCTAGAGCCACATTAGGAAGGATTAGTAATAGACACATTAGAAGACTGAGGAAAAGGAGCAACAACATTCAAACTCCAGGAGAAACTAGATTGAGCAGCAAAGGAAATACTGTAGTATATTCTTTGGCTCAGCCATGAGTGGTGCTTATCTAGTCATTGTAATGAATTGTTCAAAACCAATTTTGAAACAACAAAACAATGATACACTGTTTTGAGAGCACTGGGGAGAAGGGAAAAGGATATACGGAAGTGACCTAAATCCTCTCCTACCATAAGGACCTTAATAGTTGATGTCTTGGGACATCCCTAGTGGTGCAGTGGTTAAGAATCCACCTCCCAACACAGGGGACACGGGTTCGAGCCCTGGTCCAGAAAGATCCCACATGCTGCAGAGCAACTAAGCCCGTGTGCCACAACTACTGAGCCTGCTCTCTAGAGCCCGCGAGCCACAGCTGCTGAGCCCGCGTGCCACAACTACTGAAGCCTGCACGCCTAGAGCCCATGCTCCGCAACGAGAAGCCACCTCAATGAGCAGCCCTTGCACCGCAACGAAGAGTAACCCCAGCTCGCCACAACTAGAGAAAGCCTGCGTGCAGCAAGGAAGACCCAACACAGCCAAAAAATTAATTAATTAATTAATTTTAAAAAATAGTTGATGTCTAAAAATTCAGACATCAGGAAATTTGAAGCATAGAAATATGGAGGTAGGGTAACAATTCAGCTGGAAGCAGCTAAAATTGGAAGCTGCCCAAAAAGTTCCTTCATGCCCTTTGAGGGGTGTTCAGTCTCCTCTCTCACTCCTGGCAACCACTGATCTGCTGAAAGCATGCTTTTTCACAGTGGTGTAATAATTTTTCTTCTGTAGAATCTTCCTCTTTGGTTGGACCTTTCTTCTTTCTATTACAAGCTACGCTGAGTGTTGTCCATCTTGATGTGTGTCTATTTCCATAGGCTAAATTCTTAGAAGTGGAACTCTGGATCACATAACAGGACTCTTCAGACAATTCTTCAGATATCCTCATGGGCTTTCTCTCAGTTTGAGACTTGCTGCATTGTATTTCTGGTCTAGGGATGGATTAGAATCCTGAGGCTTTGATAGGAGACCTTAAGTCAGCCTCAGCTACCTGGCGGTTTCCAGGTCTCCCTCTTGTTTGATTACCTTTGTGCCAAAGGAGAGTTTCCCCTGGTGGCTGCTCTGCATAGTTTGTGTTCTCTTCTGAGGCTATGCCGGGTCTTTTGTTGATGGAATTTTTGTTTCGGACTAGTTTCTGATAACTTGATATAACCATTTTAAATAGGGAGGGTATAGGTTTGTAAAATGAATGGCTAATTCTTTATATCATAGTGCTTGGGCTGGCGCGGTTCTGCCTGTTCTTTGCTAGCCATAGTTCAGTGGCTGGCACTGAGTTAGCACTCTTCAGTATTTGATGGTTTGAATAAATGGATTATAACGTGCACTTCTTGACTTTCGTTGCCTTTCACAGGTGGAAGAGATTAGAAACACATGATGTTGTCATAGAATGTGCCAAAATCTCTCTGGACCCTACAGAAGCCTCATATGAAGATGGCTATTCTGTGTCTCACCAGATCTCAGCCCGTCTTCCTCATCGTTCAGCCGATGTCACCGCTAGCTCTTATGTTGACACACAGAATAGCTATGGTAAAAAGTGACTTTGGTACTTATCTGCTTTACAACTTTGTCTCTAGAAAGCATTGTTTATTTTTGTTGAGTTTTTTTCCCTTTCCTAGAATAAGACTTAGGTCAGCTCCTAGGAACTGTTTCCCAAATATTTAAAATTTGAATTTGGCTCCATTTTCCCCGAAATTTAATTTACAGTCCCATGTCCTTGATCTCCTTCTTGATAGTATGTCAGCAGACTTGGGATGTGTCAACACTTAACAAAGAAAATGGATTAAAGGATTTGGCTTCTAGGCTCCAGCTCATAAAGGAGTCTTAGATTTTTTCAGACACTTTTAGTGAGGCCCTCTGGGCTGTCACATTGACACAGTTTTGAACGAACCTGGACAGTTCAGAACTGGATTCATGTAAAAGTCTAGGCTTATCTATAGGTAGCACCCAGCAAAGTTGTCATACAGGTTGTGCTTTTTCAAGTTATCCTAAAGCTTAACTAGACATCAAACCTTACTAAACTTTATTTCCAAAGGGTATTTAAAGAGGCTTTTAAATGATCAAATGGTCTCGAGGACCGTAATTCTTTATCAGGATAATCTGAAGCCACACGCTGACCCGCTGTGTTCTTTCCCTTCCATTGTAGGCAGTGCTACTTCTACCCCTCACTCCACTTCTCGGCTGATGTTGTTAAACACGCCAGGGCAGCTACCTCAGCCTCTGAGTTCCCTGTCGACACGGCTGTTAACTGAGCCGCCACAAGTATGGTGTCAAATAGTGTGCCTGCTTTCTTCTCTGCTTGCTGGTGAAGCTGACCGTTTGGGTCAGGATTTAGCCTATGGTTGGGAAAATCTCTCACTGCTCATTTCAGGAGTTAGTTTTTAAGGATGCATGACATTTGCAAGAAAAGTTACTGTTGCCACTTGGCTTTCTCTTGGAGTCTAGACTTACAAAATGCAATGTGTCTCTTGATAAGGCTTTAATAAGATGCCTTTTTCCAGTTGAAAGGCTAAGTTTAAGATCATTGATCATGGACTTAAAACTCGGGAGGCGTAGCTGTTCGTTCCTCATCGCTGACCTGCCTTATTAACTTCTAGGCTACTCTTTGGAGCCCATCTGTGGTTTGTGGGATGACCACTCCTCCAACTTCTCCTGGAAATGTCCCACCTGATTTGTCACACCCTTACAGTAAAGTCTTTGGTACAGCGGGTATGTATGTCTTAGGTTAGATTTGACTGGTTGGTTGGGGCCGGCCTTTTATGATAAGGAACTATCTCTTAGATCTAATAGTGAGTTTGAGAGCCATTTGTAGTAGTAAACCTATTTTTGACAATACAAACCCCTGGAGCTTTCAGAACACATAAAGTGAACCTAAAAAAAAAAAAGATTGATCTAGATCCCCAGAAAGTTAACTCTAGCAGCTTTCTTTGCAGTAATAGTTAAGCGGAAACAAATTTGGCAGTTTTCCTAATTGTTTTACTTCCTCAAAGTGTGTATATTCTGCTCTTGTCTCTGAGCAGGTAGAAAAGGAACTCCTCTGGGAACCCCTGCAACCTCTCCTCCTCCAGCCCCACCCTGCCATTCGGACGACTACGTGCACATTTCACTCCCGCAGGCCATGGCCACAGCCCCCAAGAAGGTTTGCCTGGGCTCCTCCGCTGCCCTCCCCACCCCCCCGCCCGAGCACGGTGACGTGCTTCCAGCCTCACTTTGTGAAGCCTGTTATGCCAGATAGAAGTTTGACCTAAAATGTAATGGGTTTGAATCAGATCAATTCAAAATAGACTAACCCTATATGGCCTTTATTTTGTTGAGGTAGAAAAAATAGACTAACCAGCAGCTCTCAGAGTGTGATCTGCTCACTGCAGGGGTCTCAAAACGCTTCAAGGGCATCTGCCAGGTCAGAACTCCTTTCTTAGTAGTACTAAGTGGTTATTCGCCCTTTTTACCACATTGGCACTTACACTCACGGCACAGAAACAATGGTGGGTAAAAGGGCTGCCCCTTAGTATAGATCACACTCTCCTAGTAGGCATTGCATTCTTCTTCCTCGATGTGTTCTTTCAGTTTAACAGAAGAAAAGAAACAACAACAAAACAAACCTTGAGTATTCCATAGAAAGAACGCATATGTTTAATATTGTTTGTGATGAAGTAGGAAATGGACATCAAGCACCTGAGTGCGTACCAGTGTGTGGTGGCCACCACAAGCACTTGTGCCGTTATTTGAGCTAAGAGCTGAACTAGTTGCTTTTTTTCATGGAGCAGCAGTTTTGTTTGAAAGAACAACTGGTGACAAACTATGGTTACTCATACCTGAGTGTCTGGCAGGCAGTTAGCTTCTTAGATGACAAACTGGGTCTGTCACTTCAAGATAAACAACTGACGGTATTTGTTGCCAGTGATAAAAAGGTGAAACTAGAATATTAAAAAACTGATATCTGGCACCAAGAGCTTAATAGTTTCCCCAAGTCTTTTATGATGAGATTGAAAAGTCTTGGGAAGCTTGGTTAATAATTTGAGGTTTTGATATTGTATAATGAAATGTTGCCACACTTAGAAGATCTGCATACCTTGGTGACCCAGTATTCTACATGCCCAGTGTATATGTTATAGAATCACACGTAGGTAAAAGACGCATTTGGGGGACAAGGCAGACCAGTGGATCTCGACACAGTGTGAAGAGTGAATTGCCATGGTTCCAGATTCTGCACTGTAACTAACCTTGAAGAAACACCCCTTGTCAAGTTTTAGTGTAGTATCAAAGATGGCTATCCACAGTTATCTAAACAGTCTGTTTACTTTTTATAACTACTTATCTGTGGGCCCTAGAGTTTTCTTCATACACTTGAGCCAGAATAGCCTAGCAGCAGAGCAGAGGCAGACATAAGAACCCAGCTTTCTTCCCCTAAGCCAGATATGAAAGGGATTGCAAAAATGTGAAACAGCTTGACGCTTCTCACTAAACTTATTTTTATTTATCATAAAAATGTTATTTATGTTTACGTGTATTGGGTCGTTTTTTTTCGGCCGCGCCGCACATCTTGCGGGATCTTAGTTCCCTGACCAGGGATTGAACCTGCCCTCAGCAGTGAAAGCCGGAGTCCTAACCACTGGACCTCCAGGGAATTCCTGGGTTTGTTATTTTTAAGTGAATTAATAATTTTAAAATTCTGTTTTAGTTTGTAACATGATAACTATCAATAGGTATAACCACATAAACAAAGTCCTTGAGATTCTCAATAATTATTAAGAATAGGAAGGCATCCTGAGACCAAACAGTTTGAGAACCATGGGGCTAAACTTTAAACTCCGCTACAATATGCTAAAATTGTAGGTGTTTAGGATATTTCTCTAATATTAGAGAACATGTACACAATTTTCTGCCTTGTGATACAAATGGTACCTGTCTTTTCAGGAAGAGAGAACAGATTCTGCAAGACCCTGTCTACATAGACAACACCATCTTCCGAATGACAGAGGATTAGGTAAAATCTCGGGTAACGGGAGACCTTGCTTGGTTCTTATGGGCTATATGTGGAGACAGGGACATTCTGGAGCACCGCAAATCACTGAAGCCCAGAGATGATGAAACATAATTAATTCGAAAAGCCAGCCTCATAACAACAGCCCCAAAGCTCTTAAGTGCCTGTGTTTTGAGCTGGTCGAACTGTGGCTTTATCTGTTCTCTGAGCTGTTAAGAACAGAGAGTTATATTTTCTGTGGGATTCTTTTTTGGTACCTTTAGTTAGATGATTGTCATATTTTGGCTTTCTGTGGTAGCTTTCTGTCTTCAGCAGAAGGAACCATAGTAGACCTATTCTGTTACAGTGGAAGCAGTTTTCACAGTGACGGGGGTGACCAGTGTGTTTCTTTGTCTTTGTTTCTCTTCAGAAGAGCTACCTGGGAGCAAAGGGTCTGTCACTCTCAGTGATCTTCCAGGGTTTTTAGGTGACCTGGCTTCTGAAGAAGATAGTATTGAAAAAGATAAAGAAGAAGGTAACACGTGCGGGATTCTGGCCTTGCGTGGGATCGCTGCGAGTTGATAAAGCCCTCGTTGTGCCCTAGTACCAGGATTTAGCGTCAACACACACAGGCTTGCTTGGTTTTTCTTCTCTTGGGGGAGGAGATGGGAGTTGTATTCTGAGTCCTGTGCCCAGTAAAGGGAGGCCACTGTTTATCTGTCCCTCTGGGGGGCCCAGGGCAGCGTGCAACCCCACACTGCCTGACCTTACCCAGGTTGGCCTGTTGACTGTGCTGTCTCTTCTCTCCCTCCCTGCTCGCAGCGGCAATATCTAAAGAACTCTCTGAGATCACAACAGCCGACGCCGAGCCCCTAGCTCCTCGCGGAGGCTTTGACTCTCCCTTCTACCGGGACAGTCTCCCGGGCTGCCCGCGGAAGACCCACTCAGCCGTCTCCAGTGCCCAGGGCACCGGTGCGAACCCTGAGCCTCTGAACTCCGCCCTGGACAGGCTGGGGCCTGACACCCCAAAGCAAGCCTTTACCCCCATAGACCTGCCCTGCGGAGGCGCCGAGGAGAGCCCTGCCGGGGACAGAGAGCGCCAGGCCTCTCTGGAGAGCAGCATCCTCACTCCCAGCCCTTTTAAAATTCCACCTCAGAGGGGAGTGGGGTTTGGCGGTGGGCAACCTCCCCCATACGATCATCTTTTTGAGGTGGCACTGCCAAAGACTGCCCGTCATTTTGTCAGCAAGAAGACGGAGGGACTGCTAAAGAAAGCAAAAGGGAACACGGAGGAGGACTTCATGCCCTCTGCCTCCCCCATGGAAGTGCTGGACAGACTGATACAGCAAGGGGCAGACGCGCACAGCAAGGAGCTCAACAGGTGAGGCGCGGCAGCGCTGTTCTCTTTTCCTTTAAACGTTCCGTTTGATTATAAACTACAAGAAGCTGGTGGTTGGAAACAGGAATTATTCTTGTGCTCACCAGAGGCAGTTGGTTCGCTGTTTTGTCAGGCGTCCTTCTAGCCTGTTGCCTTTGACGTACATGAATGTGTGTATCCTCCACACAGGCGCGTTAAACTCAGGTAATTCCTTAGGTTACAGGCCATTTAAAAATGAGTCTTTTATATTGGGCTGTTTTGTGCCACTGTGCTGTGAAGAAGCTCAAATGCTTTCATCTTTGCTCTCTGAAAATTTGAGGATGAGGTTATGGTGTTCAAATAATATAGAAATAGTGGTCACGAAGTCTCCTTCTCCAGCTGCAGATTTGTTGTTGTTTTGTTTTGGTAACATAGTCCATTAGATGGAAGGTAAACACCGTCAGCATTTCAATGCAAGTTCATGGCAGCCTGCCCCTGCTCACATGGGTTAAGAACCTGCCAGAGAGCACTGTTTTCACCCCTTCTTTATTACACTTTTAAAGGTGATCTAGAGAAAGAATAAGGGAATCACTAGTCCACAGTGATGCCATTTCTAAACAGGCTCTTGGGGGAATGCTAGTTTTAATTTTTCTTCTGTAGAATAACCTAAGGTGGAATTTGACAGATAACTGTAATGTTTATGATCCCTTTTTGAAATGAAGTTTAGTGTAATAGACTCAGGTAAATTACCTGCTTTTTCCTTAACCTTGGGTGACAGTAGCTTCTCAACAGAGAGGGTTGAAAACAGCTCTCAGTGTGTTTGATCACTCAGTTGCCTTGGAGAGCTGACCAAAGTTCAGAGGCTGCAGTATGAGCTCCGAGTTAGGGCCTTTCCACTCTGGAAACTTGGTGGTGCTTAATGGGGGCCCCTTCCATCAGCTATAAGGCCCCTCCTCTTACCCCAGGTGGGCTTTGTGTTTGAAACTTTCTCATGCCTGTGCACTTGTGACCACAAGGAAGTGACTTAATGTTGCTGCAATTAAAAGTCCAGTTAAATTTTTCTAGGTAAGATCTGTAACTTTGTCACTCAAAAACTTTTTTTTCCTAGGTTGTCTTTACCCAGCAAGTCTGTCGACTGGACCCACTTCGGAGGTAAAGTTGTTACTTTAGCTCCAAATCCAGCCCATAGAGATCCTGCTTTGTTGCCTTTTCTGTCCTTGAAGGAGGTGCCCTATAGGAAACATCTCCCCTTCCCTACTGCTCCAGCTGGGTTATCTGCTTGGGTACAGAGTCTCTCACGTGTTGCAAAGTCAGCATTTCCTATTTTTGAAAAGTGGCAAGTACCACGTGCTTGAGAACAGAAGTGCAAAGAGGCAGGCCTCATGCCAGCCTTCCCTAGAAAAGATCCAAGTGAAGTGAGTGGTGCTGGGACAGTTCTTGAGCGATAACCTACCAAGAAGCAAGAAATGGAGTCATAGATAGATAGATAGATAGATAGATGATAGATAGCAGATTTGTGGGGAAAAACACTTGGAGCTCTCAAAGAGCCATCCTACATTGTACCCCTGTGCGTTCCTTTAAAAGGAAGATGGGTAGTAGGTACTGCCCCTCCCCCTTCCCCATTGAGTGACTGTGGCTGGAAACCAGGTGGTCGTTTGCAAAGTGAGTGACTTTGTTTCTTCAAGAATCGTGTTTCTTAAGCTAACAAACCGCTGGCTGGGGCTTGACTGAACGCTGTGTAAAAGGCGTCTCTGCCACCCTCCCTCTGCTTTACAATCAGGCTCCGCTCCCTCAGATGAGACCCGCTCCCTCCGTAACCAGTTGCTTTTACTGCACAACCAGTTACTCTATGAGCGTTTTAAGAGGCAGCAGCACGCGCTTCGGAACAGGCGGCTCCTGCGCAAGGTGACCAGGGCAGCCGCTCTGGAGGAGCACAACGCTGCCATGGTGAGCACCTCGGGGCCCGGGCGGGGGTCGAGGCCAGAGCTCTCCGTCCTGGCTCTGCCCGCTGGTGCGGCTTGGGGCAGGTCACTTCGTCTCTGAGGTTAATACGTGAACGGCCACATCCCTGAATTCCCTTGCAGCTCTTCTAATCCACGGGGACAAGTGATTTTTTTGTGTCTGTCGGTCTGTAATTGGCTATGATGATAACAGAGGCAAAGGTGATTTTGTTTCTCCAAATGTAAAACCGGCTCTCCTGAAGCAGTTTTATGGCAGAAACTTGGAGGGCAGTTAAGCCAGTCAGACCTGGAGAGTGACCTTGGCTCTAACACTCATTACCTTAGGAAAGTCATTTAGCCTCTGGAGGCCTCTGTTACCCATTCTGTAAAATGAGAGTAATAATAGCAGCATCTACTTTCTAACTGTGGTGGTTAAAAAAACCGTGTCAGTAAGCATTTGCGCATTGCTGGTGCAAGGTAAGCGTTCAGTCAGTGTTCCTCACTTGAGCGACCTTGGCCAGTACCAGCACTTACTTCATTGCTGGTGCTTAGGACTTTTGAAAGTATCAGGAGCAAGTTGATCGCTGAGAAAAGTCCTTTAAGCAACTTTTGATCCATTTGCTAATGTGGAATTTGGAAACCCTTGCCCAAAAGCCAAGTTAGACAGCAGTGAGCTGTCAGATTCTGGGCCTGTGGTTAGCTCGTGCCTGTTCAGATGAAGTGTCTGCAGCATGCATTGAACTTGAGGGTCACTGCCCGTGCTGGAAGGCAGCTAAAATGATGGCCTCTTTGGTCTCTGCTAGAAAGACCAGTTGAAGTTACAAGAGAAAGACATCCAGATATGGAAGGTTAGTCTGCAGAAAGAACAAGCCAGATACAGTCAGCTTCAGGAGCAGCGAGACACGGTGGTCACCCAGCTCCACAGCCAGATCAGACAGCTTCAGCATGACCGGGAGGAGTTCTACAACCAGAGCCAGGAGTTACAGGTACGCGCTGCGGCGCCCGGCAGAGGCCGCCAGGAAAGGGCGGGAAGGCACCTGATTCAGCTCTGAAATCGTGGCACGTAGATTTCACGTCAGGTACATTTTATTTAGGGCAGAGGGTCCCCAGCTTTCTGGGTTCACGGTTCTGTCGGCATTTCATTAATTTTTTCCTGGTACTCCACAGCCAAAAGAAACATCTAACAGTTCTGCCTAGTAAGTAGATCCAGACAACTTAGGATTTAGGTCCTAATGACTTAGTAGCTGTTAGAAAATAATACACATACTTTTTTTTCAATTTTCAATCTCATTTTTGAGTGACCATGGTCACTTACAAATGCGGTGTGTGTACCTGTTGGGCACTGCCGAGTCTCAGACCTTGGAATCAGATGAGACACTGACGCCCTCAATTCCTGTTTCACATTGGTTTTCTCATGGTGATGTTTATCACAGCAACCATGTACAAGCCCAGCTTTGCAAAGATAATACGTGTTCCACAGGCACGTAGAGCACCTGATAACTGAAACGCTGAGCTCCCTCTAGCTAGTAGTTCACATCATGACCAGTAGATGTCGCTGTGTTTCCCTCAAAATTTAAAACTAGCCCCACAGCGCCTCTGTGAGCCTGCTGTGTAGCCCCAGGGCTCTTTGGTGCACAGTTTGGGAACTGCAGATTTAATAAGCGCTTTTTTGTTTTTCCTTTTGATAATCAGTCAGAAACTCAGAAATTAACTATAACTTACTTTTTAAAGCTAAGTTAGTTTTAAGCCTGATGGCCCAAGAATAGTAGAGCAACAGAGGCACGAGGCTTTCCCGGTTCTCTGTGGGCCGATGGCCAGGTGCACCCGTGGCCTGGCCTGCTGGCACCCTGTAACTTCCTGGCACGTCTCCTTGGGCAGACGAAGCTGGAGGACTGCAGGAACATGATCGCGGAGCTGCGCATAGAGCTGAAGAAGGCTAACAGCAAGGTGTGCCACACCGAGCTGCTGCTCAGCCAGGTGTCTCAGAAGGTAAGAGGCGAGCAAGCTGGGCCATGCTCACACCACTGCTGATGTCCTTCCTCCAGACAGGACACGTGTAGTACTCGTGTGTCTGTGTCAGGGCTTCCCAACAGGGAGTGATTCTGCTCCCCTCCCCCCAGGGGACATTGGGCAATATCTGGAGACATTTTTGGCTGACGTTTTTTGTTTTGTTTTGTGTTTTATTTATTTTTGGCTGCATTAGGTCTTCATTGCTATGCGTGGGCCCCCTTTAGCTGCAGTGAGCTGGGGCTACTCTTCGCTGTGGTGCGCGGGCTTCTCATTGCGGTGGCTTCTCTTGTGGCAGAGCATGGGCTCTAGGCATGCAGGCTTCAGTAGTTGTGGCACGCAGACTCAGTAGTTGTGGCTCACAGGCCCTAGAGCGCAGGCTCAGTAGTTGTGGCACGTGGGCTTAGTTGCTCTGCGGCATGTGGGATCTTCCTGGACCAGGGCTCAAACCCATGTCCCCTTCATTGGCCGGCGGATTCTTAACCACTGCACCACCACTGGTTGACGTTTTTGATGCTACTGACATTGAGTGGGAGGGGCCGAGGTGCTCCTAAACATCAGACAGTGCATGGACGGCCCTGCAGCAGGGAACTACCTAGCCTGAGCCCTGGTCTGTGTGTATCCTGGGAACTTGTTCTTAATACTTCGTTCACATAAATGTGAAGAGTTCGTTCAGGCTTTTGAGCTATGATCTTTCCCTCTTTGGAAGTCATTGCACTCATATGTAAATCACTTACTCAAGAACCTGTGGGTTTACTCCAGGGCTTTATCCCACTGGACCTAACGTCCCTGCTGTGGTGGTTGTGTACATACCCATCTCCTCGAGGTGCCCTGTGGGTGGCCAGTTTTGATGTGGAGCATTTGCGCCTCTTCCCCTTTGCATAGGGACAATTTTGAAGTACGTTTCTGTCCATTTTTGTTGCCCTTGTATCCCTTCCTCCCCACCAGCCGTTTTGGTGTGGCCTTTGAAACCATGGGGCTTGTTTACACTGACTCAGCCCTGAAATAGTGTGCTCCTAGCTGGTTCCCTGTTGAATGTCCATTTGCTAGCTTTGTGTCGTCAGATCTTTCACTTTGCTTGTTTCTGTGTTTTTGTTAGCTCTCAAATAGTGAGTCGGTCCAACAGCAGATGGAGTTCTTGAACAGGCAGCTGTTGGTTCTCGGGGAAGTCAACGAGCTGTATTTGGAACAACTGCAGAACAAGCATTCAGACACCACAAAGGTATGTGGGCTTGAGGAACCAGACCCTACCTGGGACGCTGTTAGGACCCAGGCAATATGTCTATGGCACAGCACAGAGAATGGCTTATGAATTGTTTCCTGAAAGATGGCGTGGCAGACCTAATGTCATTTCCACCTCTCCCTGGTCTGGCAACACAGGCACTTTTCAGCTGTCACACAAACTTGTTTCCCTTAGTTGGGTTGCTTTGAAATTAAATCAGTTATATGTGAAAGCACATAATGGTAATTGGTACAGACTAGGTGATAAAAGTGTTTTTCTTCTTTTTTTTTCTTTTTCTTTCTTTTTTTTTTTTGGCCATACCGCGTGGCATACGGGATCTTAGTTCCCTGTCCAGGAATCAGACCTGTGCCCCCTGCAGTGGAAGCGTGGAGTCTTAACCACTGGACCACCAGGGAAGTCCCAAAAGTGTTTTCCTTCTCTTACCCATGCCCCCATCTTTAAAGAGAGAGAGACAGGCTAACAGATAAAGAAAAAGGATGGGGAGCCAATTCTGTTTAGCATATAACTCTCTGGGCTGTGGGTTTATACTGCTAGAAATATTTTTTTTCTTCGTAATGTTGAATTTGATTTCAGCAGATGGTGGTTCAGGCCTGGCAACAAGGCCAGTGTCGGGATGATCTTACGTTAATTAGTGCCTTACCAGTGGTGTCGAGGCAGAAGTTTCATGTCACTTTATAAATAGCCTCGGGTAATGTTGGTGAATGAGTTGGGAATGGAATTTTAAGAATAAATGCTTAGATGCTTCCTGTCACTAACTTCTTCATCACACACAGGCTTTCTTTTTAGGATTTCTTGGGCTTTTGCTTTGTAAAGCTTTGTTTTCTTTTCCCTTGGCCAAATGTAGGGAGTAGTCTTAGAATCAGAGAGATGGAATTTTCATAATAGTTATTGTTATTTCTCAGCTTCTCTCAACTCTCAGATTCAGATTCCCTTTAGAAGGATGTTAAATGTGGAACTTTCTCTAGAAACCAGCTCTCATTAATTTTTGAAGTATAATGGCCTCAGAAAAAGAAAGAAGGGAAAAGAGACCTGAGGGACTAGAGGACCTCTGAAAAAGCTTACTTAAACACACTCCTAACTCTCCCGAGAGAAATGTGGATGGGTGCCACGGTGCTGTCTTTTGGTTGGAACACTTACCCCCTTGGGACCTCAAGCAAGCCACCTGACCTCTTTGGGCCTGGCTTCACAGTTCATAAAATGCGCATGGTGATACTGACTTGCAACCTTCAGCTGTAAGCAGCAACAAAAAAAGACTTCACCGGCTTAGCCATAAAGAGTTTCATTATATCTCTTGACAAGAAGTCCCGAGGCAGGTGAGTTCCAGGTTGGTCAAGTCAGCAGCTGAGGGACAGCAGCAAGGAGCCTCGTTCTTTCCCCTCTTCTGCACCACTCGACCTATCTTCTCAACCTTGTCTTTGGGCAGTCAGTGCTCCTGGTTGCAAAGTGTGTGCCACAGTTAACACTGTCACAGGTAGATGTCATGATGTCCCCTGGAGGAGGAGAGCATCGCCTCCTGCAGGTCTCTCTCATTAAGGAAACCTTTCCCAGGAACTCTCCACCAGACCTCCCACCCTTGTTATTGGCCACGATTATGTCATGTGTCCATCCCTAGCTAGCCATGGCTTTGAACCTGTGTTTGGACCTGGAGCTGGGCTTCCTCTTGTTCAGTCAAGTAGGGGACGAGGAATGGGTATCTGAGCGTCAGGTGGGGAATGGCTGGTAGGTACTGGGTGTAGCCCCTCTTACATGGCTGTGAGAGTTAGTGATAGTGCATAGATGTTCCTAGTTCAGTGCTTTGTTTGATTCTCCATAAGTACTTACTGTCGTTTCCGACAAGAGTTCAGTTTGTTTACCTAACCTATGCCGAAGCCTGGAGCCATCAGGCATAGCTGGAGCGGCCGCATTATCTGGTCCCAGTCCTGAGCTTAACTCGATCCCGTTCTGACCGAGGAAGCGTTGGGCTTGCTGGCCATCTTCGAGGTGGGGTGCCTTCAGGGAAGCTCATCTCCTTGCTCCGTATGGTTTATTATCTTTTTTAAAAAGACAAATGTATGGTAATTTCAAGTTTATGCATATTTTACCACAATAAAAAAGCCACACAACACAAACGTAGTATATACTTGTTAGAAGAGCATCCTTTCCACCTCTCTCTGAGCATAGCGCACACTTGCTGTTTCCATCGGTCAGCAGGCAGGTTGTCTTCCTGGCGTGATTGACAAACCTTGTCAGGGTACCTGGTCTGCAGATGTTCATTCCTGTTGCATCTCTAGCTTTATCTTAGTTGGTATTAGGGGAGGGAGACGAGTATAAAAGAAAACAAACAACCCATACTGCCACTGCGCCGGCCTACACCGCCACCACTCTGAACTGCACCTCCACTGCACTGAACTGCACCACCACTGTGCCGGCCCACGCCTCCACTGTGTTGAAATCATAACTGAATATTGGCGTGTTTTCAGAATGTGTGTGTTAACATAGTTGATCACACTATTCACGTGGCTTTATAATCTGCTTTTTTATCTTTTACTGATACAAATAATTTTAAAAATCTTATTAAATAGAAGATGTACTTTAATTTACTTTCTTGACGTTAGACTTCATAGTTTCTAGTTTTTTGCTCTTCTGAATATGCTGTGCTGATTATTTTTGTGCCCAAATGTCTATTCATGTTTCAAATGATTTCCTAAGGGATAGATTTCAGGGAAGGATTAGTAGGTACTTACTGCCAGCCTACTTTCCAGAAAGTTGTACTAGTTTCTATTTCCCCTAGCAATATACTAATAAAGTACCTTCTCAGTGTTTGTTACATTGATGTTTCAAAGTGGATATGGCATGTTCATTTTTTAAAAGTACTAACTCCAATTCCTTTTTTGTTTGTTTTGTTTTGTTATCAGGAAGTAGAAATGATGAAAACTGCATATCGGAAAGAACTAGAAAAAAACAGAAGCCATGTTCTCCAGCAGAATCAGAGGCTGGATACTGCTCAGAAACGGATTTTGGAACTGGAATCTCATCTAGCCAAGAAAGACCACCTTCTTTTGGAACAGAAAAAATATTTAGAGGATGTCAAACTCCAGGCAAGGTAACTTTCAGGGGGAAAGGTTTTTGCTGTGATGTATTTAAGTAGAACTTCCCACATTCTGGGGTGGTCTGTATCTTTCAGAGGACAGCTGCAGGCCGCAGAGAGCAGGTATGAAGCTCAGAAGAGGATCACCCAAGTGTTTGAATTGGAGATCTTAGATTTATACGGCAGGTTGGAGAAGGATGGCCTCCTGAAAAAACTTGAAGAAGAAAAAACAGAAGCAGCCGAAGCGGCGGAAGAAAGGTAGGAGCAAAGAGTCGGCAGCCATGGCCTCATCGTGAGGCTGCCGCTGACAGAGCAGGGAGGCATCGCGTGGTGTTAGCAGCGGTCCCAGCCTGACAGGCGAGCCTGCAGCTCTCAGCTGCATCCCTCAGAGCACCCAGCCACCCTTCTGAGTTCCTTGTCCTGGGGCCTGAGGCACTTGATAATGGTCCTGGGAGGCGTTCCTATTTAAGATCGCCATCTGATATCCCTGGTTGTGGCTTAGGTTTCTCTTCATGAGCTCTCAACACGGGAGTCCTCTCTTCTAGAACATAGAGGGGGCCGGCAGAGTTCAGCGTCGGGGCGAGCGCGCGTCCGGGTAATTCCATGCTTCCCAAACACGGGCACTGCAACCACCGGCTCCCTTTCTCGTCCTCGGATTTCTTACAGGCTCGACTGTTGTCGTGACGGCTGCTCGGATTCTGTGACAGGGCACAACAATGAAGAGGCATCTGGCCCTAATGGGGAGACCAAGCCCCCCAGGCCCGGCGGCGCCCGGGGCGGTAGCGGAAGTAGAGGAGGCGGAGGCGGCAGCAGCAGCAGCAGCAGCGGCGGCAGTGAGCTTTCTACCCCAGAGAAACCCCCAAACCCGAGGGTGGGCCCATGCAGCAGTCGGTGGGAGACTGCCGTGGGAGAGCCCACTACGGGCATCCCTATGACTGTCGGCTCACTTCCTAGTTCAAAAAGCTTCCTGGGCATGAAGGCTCGAGAGCTATTTCGTAATAAGAGTGAGAGCCAGTGCGATGAGGACAGCCTGACCAGCAGTAGCCTTTCTGAGACCCTAAAGACAGAGCTGGGCAAAGACTCGGGTGTGGAAGCCAAGCCACCCCTGAACCTAGACGGCCCGCAGCCACCTCCCCCAAAGCCAGACAGCGTGGGACAGCTCCGTATCATGGACTACAATGAGGCGCAGCACGAGCACAGCTAGGGACGGTGTCAATCAGTGTTAACTTGTGTATCGCCGGCCTGGAACGGGAGGCGCGAGTGCCCGTTTCAGAGCTTTCCTGTTTCCAGGCGTTGAGGGGCTATAGCTCCCGCAGAGGAAATGGGATGGGGGTCCTTTGACGGTTGACTGAATGCAGAACGGTTTTTGCATCTGGCATTGAAATGCCTCTTCGGTTTCCCTTCGGCCACCCTCTCTTTCATTTACCTGGCAGTGTGTACTAACCCGAGGGCCAGGGTGCGTTCCTCACTAGCTTTATTTTCTTCCTTTTCCCCCCAAATCGTTGTGTCCTTTGAACCTGTGCAATATGAGGCCAAATGTAATCCTGGAGTCTAACACACCACCCGCTCCTTTCCTGAAGCTCAGTTAGCTGGGCGGGCTCTCTGTGAGCCCAGGTCATTGTTGGCATCACAGGTAAGTCTGGTTTTGTCCCTTTCCAGGAGGATGTGACATGCAAAGTTGATCATCTTCACATGAGAGCTTTTACATGAGATGTTGTCACTGCTTTTGGTTCTAACATCCATCATCTAAAGCCGCAGATCCAGAAAAACGATGGTTTATTCTCTCTTAAGTTCTTTTGGCGGTTCTGATAAGCTTCCTAGAAAGTTCCATGTGAACAAAGGTCTGTTGTTGGAAAAGTCTGGAGCTGGCACTGTGGAGACCATGCTCCCCTTCGGGAACGCTCTGTCCCCCTGCCCCACTACCTCTTGCCTATGTGGCGTTTGCTTGAAAGCTGGTACTGTTCTGATTACAGGCTGGGGTGTGGGTGGTCAGGCGTGCTCTCTGCAGGAGGGAGGATGGTGTCTGGAGCAGCTCCCTGAAAAGGAAAGTGCGGGGATGAGGACCTGCCCCTGCAGGCGGGGCGGTGCTAGCTGTTTGCCTCTCTTCCCTGTCCCATGTGCCTCCTGTTTACGTCAGCTTCTCTGGGATGCTGCAGCAGAAAGGCTCTGAAGGTCCAAAGAGTTTCTTCAGAGTTTTACGACCATCGTGTCTCAGGCTGTGAGAGTTGCCTCGCTATAGTAGATTCTAGGCCACCAAAAAGGTAACAGCTTTTTCACACCAATGCTGACTTTCAGGGGCCGACCCTGCAGGGGGCTTGATGCTGCTGCCCTTGCACATGTTGGTCATGGCAGAGCATTAAAGCAGAGTCCTGGAGAGGGTTGACAGAGCTGGCTGCCTGGACCCAGTGGGCTGCCTGCACATGCTCGGGAGAGGTGACGCAAGTCAGAACATGGGTCGTGGCAGAGAATCTGAACTCAGCAGGTGCTCCTGAAGTGAATGCTAGAAGCCTAAGAATTGTTGCCTGGTGATCCAGCCGAGGCTGAGGCAGGGGGAGACTGGTAGGAAAGAGCCAGTGAACTTGGCTTTTTTCTTTCTCATCTTTCAGTTAAAAGTGTAGAAGGGTTCATCCATGAAGAGGGAAACGGCAAACTGAAATGGTACGAAACTTTAGTGCGTATGGAAGCTTCCAGCACATGAGGGTTAAAGTCTGTTTTTTAAAGTGTGGCAATAAATATTCTAGCCTCCTAAATAACCAAAGGGAGCTAGAGAATGAGGCTCCACGTCACCATGGCTGTACTGGCAGACCACCTCCTTGGGACAGGATTTCTGGGTGTGACTGATGGATCCCTGCTTGAGGAAGGGTGTGTGCCCGACTGCTCCAGCCCAGCGCGGGGCCAGCAATTGCCGCTGGATGCCTGATGTGGAGTATTAATGACACCATGGATGTTTAATTCAGCTTTTTCCAAAGGAAAGCTTAAAATCCAATACGTTCTGGTTTCCTATTACAGTTTTATTTAGAAAAGGAAAACGTGAACAAATCCAGGAAAAGAAAAGTTACAAGGTAACTATTAAAACTGTTTCTAAATGCTTATCCCCCCCCAAGCCCAGGAGATCTGTGCCACAGAACAAAGGTACCAGGCACTTAAATCAAAGCCTTTACCCTAACTGCAAAAGCAAGGAGGCCACTGTAAAGAAAGGAGAACATTTGTTTAATGGACAGATTGTAAAAATACAGGGACGAAGGAGGCGGCGTGGTACAGTGGACTGGGGCCCCGGGCTGCAGGCCCTTGGCATACTCCTCCCGCCGGGGCATGCGTTTGCTCAGCTTCATAACCGTGGCCGACCCCAGCAGCTGCACACAGCTTCCTCTGGGCTCTAGGAGGCCATGGATTTTATTCAGCCACGGCTGGGGGATGGAGGCCTGGAGTCATGCTGAAGTTACCCAGCCTGAACATTTAGGCTTTTATATTGCAGAGGACTTGAGTCGATAGTAAATCGATAGTAAAGTTTGGTTTGGTTTTGAAAATGATAGACTTGCCAAGAGTCAGCGGGTCAGTCGATTATGCTGCAGTGAGTATTTTTAAGGATGGAAAGGTGATAGTGGTAGAGGAACTCCCGAGAGAGAATTCAGGCCTGGGAACAGGCAGGGCAAAGGCAGTAGAACAGTCACATTCAAGGCAGAGCCTGTATTCACAGACGTTAGGGTTAACCTCCACCGGAGTCGCTTGGAGCAGGCTTGCCTCCGCTTCAGAGCTGTTTGGCCAAAAGTGTCCATAACCTGTTCCGCTCAGCACTTGACACTAACCAGGGTCAGCGTAGACCCTGAGAGAAGATTGGAGTCTGCTTCTTGGGAGTCTTGGGAGCGTGAACCCTTGTTTTAAAAGGGAGCACTGCAGCATCGTTGCGGAGGGCGGGAGGGGAGATGATAGCATGGTCTCCATAGAGAGAATGGGCTCCTGAATCTACTACAGGTAGGTAAGTACATGAATCTCTATCAGACAGAGCTTTCACGGATTTTAAAAGCTTTTGACATGGTTCTGTCACAAGTCTATGAAATTTGTCACTGTGGAATTGGAAGAAATATCTGGTCATGAATAAGAAAACTAACTGAAATCCAAAGGTAGGAGATGAAGACCATTTCTTGGGTCAGAGGTTTCCCTGGAGATGAGTGCTGGGACCAACCATATAAGGTGGATGGGTAGATGTGACCTCCCTAGGCTTGTCAGCAGGGTTTTTCAGGAGGGAGAACTGCCCAACCTTTGGGAATAAGCTGCTGAAGGTTCCTATTAGGCTCTGTGAGTGGAGAGAGAAGTGATAGATAAGCTGCTTTGTGAGCCAGAATATATGTCATGTGTTTAGGTGGAAATAGTCCAAACTCTTCTTAAAAGGTAAACTGTTACAATCCAGGGAAGTGTCCTGGAAGCCACTGACAGTTGGAAAGATTAGCCCACCGTGCCACCATGGCCACAGAGGCCGGCTTCCCACTGGGCAAAACCAGGACAGTGGGAAACAAAACTCCAGACCTGGGCCGTCCCCATTTGCAACAGCACATGTAGTTTCCAGTGTTTTTGTTGAGAAAGATAAAACTCTAGTAGTTTTGTAAAGAGGATAAATAAGATGATCATGATGATGAGAGAGGGTCCGTGGAGACCACAGATGTTCAGACTCACGGTTAAGAGTAAAAAATTGGTGTTTCTGTGTAGAGAATATAACAAAAGTGCTATGACCAGTCAATGTGAATTTTCACCAAATACTAGAACATACCACTTGAAGCCAGAAAGAAATAACTGAAGAACAAGTGAAAGACAGTACTACGTGGAGATGCGGTTTTTCTAACCAAAAGCAGTAAGAGGTGTTAGAAAGTGTGGACAGGTCTAAGGAGGGTTTGGGCAGAGTGAAGACTCAGTCCAGAGCTGCTCTCGAGGTGGAGTGCCACCCACCTTGTGCGGATGCTCTGAGAGGCCGCCGTCTCCTCAGAGTGGCTCCGGGAGCAGCCCGAGCCCACCCAGAAGTGTGCGTCTCGCGTGGGGAAGAAAGCTGTCTTTCGTGGAATGACCCAAATCGGCACGTCTCACTCTGGGCATTTTCACTGTTCGAGGTACGTGCGTTAAAATTGACCAGCCACGAGTATGCGAAGATGTTTGCGTATCTGTTTACATCCAGAGTTCTCTGACATGTGCCCTTGCCCTCCCCCAGACCACAACAGAGGAATTGATTGCACTTGATTAAGCTTTTCTTTATAGATGAAAGAACACATTGAGGTTGGGGCCTGGCCCCCGGGCTGCTGCTGTGACCCTTGTCCCCACGTGGCTCATTTCCCCGTCCGTGACTCTGATGTGCCCGGGGGAGTGGTGTTTCCGTCTTCTCCACTCCGTCCTGCAGTCTGTATGTGCCGCCCTGAGAGAAGATCGTTGTAGCTACAAGGGGAACCTGCCTGCGATAGTCGAGCACCTGGGCCCACGACGGCTTCTGGCCTTGAAACGAGTTAACGAAGGCAGAGGAGCTTTCTCTCCCCCTTCCCGTCCCGGTGCCACAAAATTGTCCATCCTCGGGGATAAGTAGACTAGTTGAACCATTGGAGTAGACCTTTTAGAGGAGACCCTTGCCCCCCAGGCCAACCCCTCCTCCCTCTCCCCACCTTGATACAGTGTTTGGACAGGAGGGTACGGCGCTGCTCTTGGCGGCAGAGACTTTGGCTTATTGAAGAGGCAGCCAGGCATTTTGCACTAGGAAGAATCAGTGATCACTTTTCAGAAGACGTCTATGGACCATAAATACATTATGGAGGAACAGATTTTGCTAAGACATAATCTAGTTTTGTAACTCAATCATGGATCAACCATATGTGGCTGACTTGCAGTTTAAAGGGGTCCCATCACTGAAAAACAGATTTTTTTTGGCTGACTGCTTTTAGCTAAATTTAAGGAAGTCATCTCTTGTCAAAAGGTTTACACCTTCCCGTCTTGATCTTAAAAGCATGTCAAACAATCCACATCAGATGCCATAAATGCGAACTGCAAGAGGAAATGGTACAATCTTAGTGAATGGGAATTGGAATCAAAAGGGTTTGCTGTCCTTCTTAGAATGTTCTAGAGTGTCAAGGCAGTTGCTCGTGTTTAACTGTGAACAAATAAAAATTTACTGTTTTGCACTACTTTGCTGCATTGACACGAGGTGACTCACGTTGGCCTCTGAGGGGCTTACAGGCAAAGTAGGAACTTGTCCAAAGATGGAAAGCCTCAGGGTCTGGATTGGTTGGTGACCTTGGGTGGCTGGAGCGGGTGCTGACAAGTGGAATCTGGCTTTAGTCCCTGTAAGATCCTTTTGTTCTGGCAAAGAGCCACAAATCCTACCTGTATCTGCCTCAAATTCACGCTCTTCCCACCAAGTGTCATGGTGGTGTGGGGGGAGGTGACTGGAGCCATCTCTACCAGAAGCTATCAAAACCAGGTGGCGGGCCGGGTCTGCACAGCCATCCAGCCTTGCTTTTGGTGTGTGCTTGCCTTCCTGGGGGTTGGCCGGCACATCGGGTTTAATACAGCCCTTTTGGAGGAGCGCAGGTGGCACCGAAGTTGTCAAACGCTTACAGACCCTGAGCCTTGCCGATTGTGTCTTACGAGCGTGCTGAAGAGGGAGTGCAGCTCGCGTCCACCACCTTCCCTACGCCATCAGGTGTTTGGAGGAAGGAGGGAAACTACCTTCAAACGACTGCAAGATCCACCCTGGCCTTACTGGGAAAGGACCAGTGGTGAAGAGCTACGTCTGCAGTGTGGTTTTCCACTGCTCGCTTGCCCAGCTGCCCTGGAAATTGGTCAGCTCTGCCCATTTAACAGCGGGATCAGCTCCTTCGGGACAGGACATCGAGGTGGCAGTTGTAAGTTTTGTCTGGAAAATTCAGATGTTCTTGTCTGAGTAGGTCTCTAACTATACAAGGAGTTACTGGGCTGGCCTTCTGTGGGCCTTTGGCAGAAACCTCTTCACAGCAGACCCCCTTTGGAGCGGGGTGTGTTCCCCTCCACAGTGGTAGCGCTTTGCTAGTGGTTTTGCTCGTGGGGCTACTGCCCAGCATCTTCTGGGGTCTTAGGGTGAATGTCGTTTTCTTTAAGGGATAAATCCCAGGAAACCAGGCCAGGCAAAGAGGTGGCAGAACGCTTTTTATTCTTGACTGTCGCCTCCTAGGAAGCAAGAATACAGAAGCTAAGTCGCCCCCTGTGAAGAGGCAAAAACCAACAGTCTGACAGTACTTCTGGCAAGCTCGGAAGCCAGTGACGCATTTTACAATGTCTGGGCCTCAATTATGTTGTGAAAACCAGGTAACTGTCCTCGGACGGGAACCACAAAATCAATTCTTCCGGCTTCTCTCAGTCTCTCCCAAGTAAAGGAGAGGCAAGGTGGGTTCGTTCCCCTTTGGGCTTTGGTCCAGAGACCTGATCACACTGAGCAGTTCAGCGTGCTGCCCTCAGCATCCCGGGAGGCGGGAGCAGCCCTGTCTTGCAGAGAGTGGCGTCTCGCCTATGGCTGCCGCTGCGGCGGGAAGGGAGCTGAGTGGCCTCCTCCAGCTGCACGGCTCAGCTGGGAAAGCTGGGCCTGGGCGGGACAGTCGGTGCCCTAGCCCTTTCCCGGCCTCCCCGGGACACCCTCTACAGGCAACACTAAGTGAGGGTCCTCTTCATCAGTACGGAGCCTGACGCTCAGAGGTGAGGAAAAGTTAGAAGTCACAGCACAAGAGGAAAAGAGGTTCTCAGTCATACGTGGGGCGGTCCCCTTGGGGGTTAATAAGTGGCAAAGACTGTGGGCACCAGTGAAAATGGATCAACTAGTGGAAACCAAGCTTAGTAGCAAAGTGCCCCACGGGACGGGATGGGACAGGATGGGATTGGGATCAAGCAGGTCACCAGCTGAGTTACAGTTTCCCACCAGCTGGTCTCCAGGGCGGTTTTGAACACTGTTTTGCCCCTATAGGTTTGAGGCTGTCTTGTATCGGTTGCCCACTTGTCTTTTCTTAGCCGAGGCTGGGTACCTGTGGCCTGGGGCTCACTCACGTGCTGCAGCGCTTTGCGGGGCAGCTTCTCCGAGTGGGCGACCCATTCTTTCATCATGTCTAGGACGATGGGGATGAGGCTGACCACGCCTCCACAGTGGTTCCTGGCCTCGTGACAGCTGAGGTAGTTCGCCACGTCGGGAGGCCACCTGCAGGGCGGCAAGAGGGGCCGGCTGAGCCCTGCCCCAGGGATTCCCGTGCCGCGGCCCAGACCTCGGGCAGGGGTTTCTAAAGCTGCCCCCGCTGCAGAACCCCCCTGGGAGGTTTTAGAGCTGTGCGCCCACCAGGCCAGGCTCTCGGTGCCAGACATGGTGGTTGAGCGGGTTTAGGGCCCAGGAGCCCCCAGGAGATCCTGGTGTGAAAGGCGTGGATCACGAGCTGTGGAAGCCTGCTCTGATCACTCCCAAGTACACCGTTTAGCCCCTCTGACTCTTTTTACCCTAGTATCTAAACAGCTTCCTCCAGAATTTGGTAGTGTTGTGGATTCCCCAGGGCTCAGAATTAGGGAACCACGCTAGTGGTACTGACGCCCATGGGACCGGGCTCCAGACATCCCACTTCTTCCTGGGCTTCTGGGAACAACTGGTCTGTGATCCCCTTCTCCTGGCCTGTCTGCAACGTCTGCAAATGTGACTAGCAATGTGCGTGGCAGGTCGCAGTTTCTAAACCGCAGTGGAACCCAGTGGCTGGGACCGTGTGCATCTGTTCCCCATACATCCCTGTCCTGAGCCCAGGCCGACACCACCAGGTGCCGACAGAGTGGGTTCTGCTGATGATCTCATTAAATCCGCATAAGAGCCCTAGGAGGTGTGCGCTGCTCTTTATACATTTCCCAGATGAAATGTATAAAGAGAGATGAATCACTGGCCCGAAGTCACAGAGGTGGCATGTGGTAGAGCCGGGACCTAAACCCTGGCCGGCTGAGTCTTGAGCCCACTTCTCAACCGCTTTGCCATTCACTCACATATTTGGTGAGGGAACGAGTGAACGGCTCATTCCACCAGTTAGGATCTGAGCCTGATTCTGGCACACATGCACTGGCCCTCTCTGGGCCTTGGGTTTTTTTTCAGCGTTCAAGTGAGGGGATGAGGCCCGGCCCCACTCGTGAGCCCGCGAGCCTCCACCTGCCCGATGCTGGAGATGGGCCGGATCTTGTCGCTGGCATTCTCCCTGCAGTGCTCCAGGGCAGCAATGAAGGTGAACTGCTGCTGCTGGAAGAGCTGGTACTTCTGCTCCACACTTCGAAGGGATTCCTTCACCTCATTCATCATCCTGTCTGCTCATTCACAGGCGAGGAGGAGTCTGTGCAAGGAAGAGGAGAGTCGAGCTCCCAGGGCCAGACCCGCGGATCCAGCTCGGGGGTTGTGAGATGCCCACGGCCCCTCTCAGCGGCGCACAGGGCTCAGCAGCTCCCCACAACGCTGGGGAGCAGGGACTGTTTTCATCCCCATTTTGCAGAGAAGGAAACAAGGCCCTAGGAGGCTGTGCACTTGCTCAAGAACCCAGCAGGCTGTCCGCGACGGAGCCAAGCCCAACCCAAAGCCCTTTTACCCTCCAGGGGCACGTTCTTTGCTGTGAAACAAGACTTCCTTCCCTCAGCTGTAGACGTGAGTTTCTCCGGGCCTCAGTTGGCCGCTGGTGCCCCCTCCCTGCCTCCTGTGGAGTTTGCAGGGATGACCCTGGTTGGAAACATTGACGCTGCGGGGAGTACTGTCTCTTGGTGCCTCACAAACTGTCCCAGTGTCATCCAGGAGGTGCACGACGTGTCCAGAATCTCCTCTGAGCAGAGAAAGGCAGTGGCTTCTGCCCTCCATGACATCACAGTTCTGCTGGGCACGTGCAAAATGCTCCAGGTCACGGATTTATGGAACGTTTAGGCTGGAAGGAAGCTCAGTAGATCAACTCCCCTTAACTTCCGGGGGAAACTGAGGCCCAGGGGGTCACAGCAAGCTTGTGCCAGAGACACACTAGGTCCTGGGTTTCCTGGTGTCTAACCAGCATCCTTGAAGGTGCCACAGCCGGCTGTCCCTGCACCACGAGGCCCTGGCACACATGGAGCCCAGGCTTGGACATGCCCCGCGTCAGTCAGAGGAGGCTGCGCTGAGGTGGGGCCCCAGTGGGATGCTGCAAGTGGAAGGGGCCGGAACACTGGGGTGGGGGGTGCGGAGAACACAGCCAGGCTTCCTGCCAGCTCCCAGCTGGAGAGGAGGCTTGTTTCTAATGGGTCTCCCTCAGCGTCCTCACACAGCAGGACCGGAATGAGGGAGTCTCTGTGGTAAGAGGAGACGGCATCAGGGGGATGAAAGGCGAACAGACCACCAGGTGGCCTCCACGACACGACAGGAGGGAGGGCTGGGGAGCTGGAGCTGGGAGCCGCAGTCCTGGGCTGGGAGCTAAACGCAGCCCCGCTGCCATAAAGGAGCCGCGCCAGGGAATTCCCTGGCGGTCTGAGCTTTCACCACTGAGGGCGCGGGTTCAATCCCTGGTCGGGGAGCTAAGGTCCCGCAAGCTGTGAGGCACGGCCGAAAAAAAAAAAAGGAACCATGCCAGGAGGGGGCCCAACAATCGTGCCCCACCAGCCCAGGTGGGTCTACTGCAAACTGAATGGAGCAGCTCTAGCGGCAGCGTCCTGAGGCCACCCCTGGGAGCCGTAGCCTGTGTTTGCCAACAGAGCAGCGCAGCTCCACTGGGGACAGGCCTGGTCCAGGGCCACGCAGGGCAGTGGCCTCCTCCTACTCAACCTCCGCCCCATTCAGCACAAGCTGAGAGGGGAGCCGGGCTGTGGGGACGCTGTGGGACCCGCTGTTTGTTGAACATGTGCCACAGCCAGCCAAGGCCCCCCAGTCCCATCCTGGAGGCAGAAATGAGTCGACCTGGGGTGCAGCGGTTTTCTGTTACCTCGCATGGAGGCAGGCTTACCAGGATCTGGCCTAGGGCAAGGAGAGCGAGGCCCACACCTTGCTGCAAAAGGTAAGCGGGTGCCAGAAACACAGCAATCAAGACAGGTAAAAGCAGGCGTGATGTGCACCCTGAAAGAAGCCAAGGCTGCTGAGGGCTCGACCTCCTGGGGGAGGGGAGGTTCGAAAAGAAGGCGGGGGGCTTCCCTGGTGGCGCAGTGGTTAAGAATGCAGGGGATGCGGGTTCGAGCCCTGGTCCCGGAAGATCCCGTGTGCTGCGGAGCAACTGAGCCCATGCGCCACAACTACTGAGCCTGCGCGCCTAGAGCCCGTGCTCTGCAACAAGAGAAGCCACTGCGATGAGAAGTCCACGCACCGCAACGAACAGTAGCCCCCGGCTCGCCGCAACTAGAGAAAGCCCATGTGCAGCAACGAAGACCCAATGCAGACAAAAATAAATAAATACATAAATAAATTTATAGAAAAGAAAAGAAGGCCGGCTTTGGAGAGGAGGAGGGCAGGTGGGCGGAGGGGTGGGACCCTGGGCAGAGGGTGGGAAGAGGGAATGTCGTGAGCAGGTGCGGGGGCGGTGGGCAGGGCGAGGCTGAGGGCCCACTGTCGGGCAGAGCTGTGGGAGCGAACACAGAAGCTTCTAGCCAAGGAGGTGCAGAGCACTCCAGGCGTTCATTCATTCGTTCATTCATTTATGCCGCAGTGCCTACCAGGTGCCAGACACCTGCAGGGTGCTGGGCTGGATACACAGCATTGAACAAAATAGACAAGACTCCCTACGCTGGAGGGACTTTAAGAATGGGAGGCAGACAATGAGGATAAGTGAAGTGAACGATAGTTTAGAGAAGGAGAAAAGCAAGCAGGGAAGCCAGATGGGAATGGCCAGAAGGGCTACACAGTCTGCAAGAGGGGCATTTGCAGGAGGTGGGTGGGTGCAGGGCAGGGTGAACTGGAGCTGAGATCCCAGATGGCTCGGCCCAATCCTCCTAATACCAGCTGGTTCGATGAGGCTCTAGGTAAACCCTGGACAGGCATCACCTCAGATCCTTGCTACAGCCCTTTCAGCGGGGTACCACGATCACCCCCCCACGACAGACGACAGATGACAGAGCCGAGGTCAGGCAGCTAGGACGGGAGCAAACCAGCTCCCCCACTCAGTTCTGCCGACTTTATTTAGCCTGGGATCTTGGATACCTCCCTTCCTTCCCCCGCCCCCCAGCCCCCAGTGATGGCCCATTGAGAGAAACACGCCAGATACCAGATGGACTGGGGGTGGGGGTGGGGGTGGGGTGGGGGTGGGGAGTGGATACCAAGGGCCTGCACTACCTAGACCCTTGGGCCTCACTTCGCTCGAGTGAGACTGTTCCCTGTTCCCCATCGCAGAGCAACGAGGACTAGCGTTCAGGGGGCTGCCCCGTGTGCCCAGCTCCCTGCCACCCTCCTGGAACTGCCAAGTTCTCTAGGGATACAGCAGCCCTACCTTGACTGGTGGCCCCAAGAGCCCCTGAGAGCAAAACCGACTTGGTTCTTGATCCTATCGACTTGTGACATGCGCACCAGGAGTATTGTGAGAGGAGCTGTAATTAGCTATGCAAAGTGATCGTCCCTTGAACAAGCGTCACTGCAGCCAGATTAGTCTGGATGAAAGGCGCAGGGTGCAGGCACTTCTTGATCTGGGGGAGGAGGAAGGAAAAAACTGATTATCCCATAGGTTTTAGGCTTTAATTGATTTGTATTTTTTCAGGCTGCTAAAGAAGATTAAATCGTGGTATGAAAAGTGCCTAGGGCTTAAAATAAATGAGGAGGAAGGCAAGTCATTTCGGAAATGTCCAGGAAGCAAACTGAACCTCTCCAGTGCAAATTGCAGGCTTGGTGGTTGTGTTCTTTGTTCAGGGTGAGGCAGCTTCCTTTTCTTCCCCAGCTGTCTTTGCAGTTGAATTTGACAAGCCTACCAAAGTGTGTATGTGCTCTGAGAAGGCAGTTCTGAGGGGGAGTGAGCCTCTTCCCCTTGGAGGGCATGTCTCCAGGCTGGTAGCTGCTGGAAAAGGCTTTGCCTAGGAGTCAGGACGCGTAGTTCCAGCCTGGCTCTACCTTTAACAAGTGATCTTGGCCTAGAATTTCCCCCTTTCCAGGCCTCAGTTTATCCATCTGTAAAATGAGGGAGTTTGGATTAGAGGCTTTTCAAGGGCTCTTCTGATTCTAACGCTCCATGATCAACAGCTGATGAGGAAAGAGGTCCAGAAAAGGGAAATGGCTCAGCTAACAAATTTTTACCGTTCTGAGCCTCCAATTTCTCACCCGTAAAATGGGAATGAAGGTACCTATTTCTCAGGGTTGGCGCAAAGATTAAATGGGATATATTACTAATAGTAGCCCCTATGCATTGTGCACTTACTACACACCAGTTACTAATACTTCTGACATATTAGTTCATGGAAACCTTCCATAATCCCCACTTAATAGGGGAGGAAAGTGAGGTACAGAGCAGGCTGGCACGGCTAGTAAGGGCGGAGCCAGGATTTGAACTCCGGGCAATCTGTATTGACTATGCCATACTCCCGCTCCATAATGCTCACATTACGGTAGCTCCTCCTAAGAATAGCAACGGACGAGAGCTAGAGCTCCCAATTCAGTGCCGCGTCAGATACCAGGCTGCCCACCGGGGATTAACACGATTCGCAGACTTCCTTCCCCCCTCCGCGTCCCACCCCAACTCTCTCTCTCAGGGCAGCGGCAGCAGCGGCGGCCCCCTCCATTCTCCAACCCCCTCACCCTCCAGTTTCCAAATCCAGGGCTTGGGTGGGCCCTCCCCGGTGGGCCCTCCCCGGGCCTGCTTTAACCTTGCTTGTCCTAGAGCGGCCTTCACTCACAGAGCACCCTGAAGCTGGAGTGTCTCCGTGTGTATCTGGGGCCCGGGAGGGGCGGGGAGGCCCTTCCCAGGGCTTGGGAGAAGGGGTGGGTGGGGTGGGGAAATCTGAGGTGAGAAGGGGCGGGGCCGTGGGCCAGACTGTTACCGCCGGTGCCATAGCAATCGGGTCACGGGGCAGCCCCGCCCCGCCCCGGGAGCAAGTGGGCTCAGAAGGTGCAAGCTGGGCTGAGGGTTTCCGACGGGACCCTCGACCCTCCCGCCCCTCCTTTTTCAAGCACCCTGCCCCACATCTACTCAGCGTCTTCATTTTAAAGATGGGGAAACTGAGGCCCTGAGAGCAGAGCCGGGGTGGCTCAAGGAGCTCCTAACTGGGGTCTCTCAGCACAGGGGGGCCCTATCAGGGGACACCTCTGACCCCAGAAGGCCACAGCTGGAGGAGACTTGAGGTGCCCCGCTGGGGGCGCGCAGAGGGGCGCGGACGAGGCCAGGGCAGGGAAGCACTTGCCCCAGGCGGCTGAGCGCGCCGGAGGACGAGCGGGTGCCCGGGCCAGGCTCCAGCCTCCAGCCTCCAGCCTCGCCGGTGGGCGGGCACGACGCGTGCTGATGACGCAACGGCGCGGCACCCCTGGCGACGGCGGTCACCAGGGAGCGGCGCGCGCTGATGACGCGAGGCCCTAGCGACAGCGGTCACCAGGGAGCGGACGCGTTGTACGGCGATATGGACGCGACCACGGCCCCGCACCGCATACCCCCGGAAATGCCCCAGTATGGGGAGGCGAACCACGTCTTCGAGTTAATGCAGGTGACCCGGGCAGCCCTGCCCTGTCGCGACACCAGGCGGTGGCCGGGGAACCTTTTGCTGCGGTCCGGCTGCGCGCCGGCGACGCCGCATCAGGGAGGGGTCACGTTTGTTACCCAAGAGGACGCCCAAATTGGGTTGTTCGACTCCTGTGCCATCGTATCCCAAGGGACCGCTCGACCAAAAGATGCTCCCTGACCCTCCCTGGAGGGAGGAAAGGGGGCAGGCCATGCTGGCCATGATTTGGTCCTGGCCCCGCCCCAGTCAAGTCCATGATCTGGAAGAGGTCCCTTCCTTTTCTCAGTTCCCCCATCAGTGAGACGCCAGGTTGCAAGAGGTGGTTTCCAAGGGGCTCATCTGGTGCTGACAATTCCCAGGCCGTCTGCAGTGTTGGTTTCTGAGCTGGGGAGTGTCTGCGTTGAAGGTGGCCCTCTCCGTCCTCTGAGAGGGCCACCTCCTGGGACAGCAGCCCTGTGGTTTGGACAGCAGCATTTCCTACCTGGCCCTTCCTCCTCAGGGCCAAGAGTTCAGGGCACCTCCCAAGCCCTCATCCTGAGTTCCTGACCTGACCTACCTACTCCTTGTGTGACCTTAGGCAAAGCCGTGCCCCTGCATGTGCTCCAGGTTTCCCTTCTGCATCTCGTGGAAGTAAAGGCTTTCAGGAGCCGGACTGGAGGAACTGTCAGCCACTCCGAGGTTCTGAGGGCCAAAGGGAAGCTGGAGCATTTGTCTGCTCCTCCGGGTACACCCCGTCCCCAGGGGCACCTCCTTAGTGATGCCAGTGGCCATTTGAGCCTCTGACAGCTCTGAGAGAAGAACTCAGACTAGGAAATCTGAGTCTGCATCTCTCCAGCAAACACAGGCTTCCTTTGGAAAGTGTTAACTGATAGAGGGCACACGAGAGATTTCTAAAACTGAGTGGCCAATCTAAGTAAAGAAGATGGCTAGCTGAGTCCTAAGTCACCGGGTGGTGGGCAGGATGGGGCAACTCCTGGGAGCACTGTGCTGTGCTCTAGAGAATCTGGTGTATCTCATAGCAATTGTTGGAAGGAGCAGCCTGAGGAAGCTTTTGGTCCAGTAGTTCCAGTCCTTAGTCATTTGTGTGCTCCCTCCATGGTTTTTACCATTTCCATTTTCTGGCTTTTTTTTTTTTTTTTTTTTGCTGTGCAGCGAGGCTGTGGGATCTTAGTTCCCTGACCAGGGATTGAACCTGGGCAACAGCAGTGAAAGCACTGAGTCCTAACCACCAGACTGCCAGGGAATTCCCAATGTTTTTATTTTAAAATAATTTTAGACCCACAGGAAGTTACAAAAATAGTACAGAGTTCTGGTGTACCCTTGATCCAGCTTCCCCTAGTAGTAACATCTAAGGTAGCTGTAGTACATTGTCAAAATCAGGAAATTGACATTGGTACAATACTATTAACTAGACTACAGACCTTATTTGGATTTCATCCATTTTTACCAGCACTCATTTTTTGGGTATGAGTCTATGAAATATTATCACAGGTATAGATTCATATAACCAAAACCAGATTTCCATTTTAACTTAATCATTTCTTTAAATCAACCCACTTTAAAAATATTAACTTCTTTCACCTCATCCTGAGCAATATCCTTGAAATCATAGGTTTGACATACTGATTTTTTTTTTAAAGTTACTCTTCAGAGTGTATTGCCATCAAGTTGAATTTTTTTTTTAAGTATAAACCAGATTATTTATTTATTTTATTATTTATTTATTTTTGGCTGTGTTGGGTCTTCGTTTCTGTGCGAGGGCTTTCTCCAGTTGCGGCTAGCGGGGGATACTCTTCATCGCGGTGCGCGGGCCTCTCACTGTCACGGCCTCTCCCGTTGCAGAGCACAAGCTCAGTAGTTGTGGCTCACGGGCTTAGCTGCTCCGCGGCATCTGGGATCCTCCCAGACCAGGGCCCGAACCCGTGTCCCCTGCATTGGCAGGCAGACTCCCAACCACTGCGCCACCAGGGAAGCCCAACATACTGATTTTTCTAATGCACGTTAGATATGCAACTGTGTCCGAGTGAAATTTAAAATATTCATCTGAGAACCATCTAAAATCATCTCACACCGTCTCACCAGTGATACATGGCTAGGGATCTCGTCCAACTGTGCCTTTTAATGGGCAGGGAACCTGAGGCCCAGAGAAGGGAAGGGTGTTGATGGTGAGAAGCGGAGTGGGGCTAGGACTTCTCATGGTTCATGCTGTTTTTTACTGCCCTGCTCTCCCTCTGCCCACAAAGGGCTACAGCCCCTCCCTGCTTGTCCCTAGGGCATAAGGCTGCTCCTCAGTGCACCAGCCCGGCTGCTGTCAGCCACCTGGTTAATTTCTGAGCCTTTTGTTCTGGAACCGTGGAAGCTGCTTTCCCTTAGAGTTAAATAACCAGACAATCCCAGGACTCTTTTAGATATCTGTTCCACTCTGGAGGGACACAGGTAGCAGCGATGGCCACGTCCCCCAGCAGACGTCCGCGTGGGGCACCTACTGGGATTGTGCCGGGCACTGGGACAAGGGGGAGGCGATAAAGGGGATGCACGGGGGCTGCAGGGACATAGGACAGGATTGACCTAGTGAGTATCATCGGGAAGGTATGTTTCCATTGAGGCCTGAGGAAAAGTGTTCCAAGATGAAGGAACAGCATTTGCTAGGGCTCTGAGGGGTGAACGGGTGCAGCGCGGGAGAGAAACCGAGAGGAGGCTGGTCTGGGAGTCACCAAGGAAGTGAGGGGCGAGGGCCCCGAGACTGCCTGCTCTGAGTCAGGCGCTCCATCCCTCCAGCTCCGCCTCCGTCCGGGTGCCTCCCCAGCAAAGCCCACACGGCCCCTCCCTCACGCCTCTGCTCACAGGGACCCAAACAGATGCCAGCTAGGGTGGGGGCAGGGGGGAGATCAGGCCCCGTAACTGGTGTCCACTGCGATACCAGGGTGCTGGGCCACCTGAGCCTGGGGCCTTGGGTGCTCATGCAGGTGCTAACCACCTGGGTGTCTGCCCTGTGTCCACAGAACATGCTGGAGCAGCTCCTGATCCAGCAGCCCAAGGACCCCATCACATTCATGATTGAGCATCTGCAACGAGACAATGATTACGGTGAGCACTGGAGTGGGCCTCCTCCCCCCTCCCCCTCTGTCTCCCTCCCCTCCCCTTCCTGGGAACCTCTGGGAACCACTCTGTCCTCCCCATGTCTAAAGGGAGGTCAGAACAGGGTGGGGAAAGGTTTTGCCAACTTGGGGAGGTGGTTAATTGAAAAATGCCTTAATTTCTTTTGGAGCACAACTCATACAAATTCTCCTGCCAAGTGATTAAAATGAAAACCTCAGAATGGCCCGCAGAATTAATTATTAATGCCTTGGCACGCCCCAGCTGATGTCGCCTGTTGGGTTTAAGCTCTGTGATCACTCCACTTGTCAGGTGTAAATGTGGTTTCTGGTCTACCCAGACAGGCAACACTCGGGTTTTCCTGATGGTCTTGTTGTCGGCGCCCGTTAATGAGTTCCAGAGCTCCCTAAACCTGGCCCAAGCGAGCGCAGGCCGACCAGACCCAAGGCCGGAGCCCCTGACAGGGAGGTGGGAGAGGAGGCGCTTCGGCCCACGTGGAGGCTCGTTGCCGTCCTGTGTGAGCTGTCAGGGAGGCCAGTGTCTCGGAGCTGTGATGTTTCTTTCACTGGAGCGTTAGCCGCTTTGAAGGGGCTACCAGCGCACCAGTGAAGTGAGGGCTTGGTGCAGTCGAGAGGGATGGAGGCCTGAGGTGCCCCGTGATGGGGTTCAGAGGCCTAAGATGAGAGGGGATGCTAAGTAGTTTAAAAAAGAAACGGGGAGAGAGGAGACTCCAAGCCTGCAGGTTGCCAGGGACACCTGGCCTCTTCCCCGTGGCCTGGGCAGGGTCAGGGCATCGGAGTGAGGGGCCGTTTCAGAGGCCTAAGCAGGGCGGCTCAGTGTGCTGCGAGAGCCCCAGGAGTGCCATTTTCTGAGCCTCCAGGGAGGCGTATTCAAGAACGGACGCTGAGTGTGAGCGCGTGTGCCCCAGGCGGAGACTGAGCTGGGGGGGTGACAGAGGTGGGGGCTGCAGTCTGCCCCGTGGAGAGTCTTCTAAGGGCCCTCCGTTCCCTGGTGCTCTGGTCAGGGCGGGAGGGAGGCTCATGTGCTCTGTGGGGTGAGAAGCCCCCTTGCTTCCTGGTGGTCCCTGCTCCGGACCCCAGCTTGCTGCCCTGGCCTCACCAAGTGGCGTCCGTTGGCCGGAGGAAGACGTTTCTGCAGCCCCCTGCCCCCCGGCTGTTCGCGGGGCCCGGTGTTGCTAAGTTCTGTTACTTGAGGGCTGCTGGGAGCACTTCTGCCCGTGTTCCCCTCTCGTACTGCCCCCTCCCAATCAATACAGCAAAGCAAAGTCAAAAGAAGTAAAAGTTGAAGGCCAGATAAAGGTAAAGTAACAGTGAAGTAAACTCAAAGTGAAGAGCGAAGCAAAAGCAGGGAAGTGCAGGGAAGTGCAGTTCGGGGAGGTGTCCCTTCCCGCCATCCCCCCCACCAGGGAGCCTCCAGCACATCTGTGCTCACATCTCCTAGTTAAGTGCGACGAAATGGCGAGAGATCATTGCTCTCTCTCGGCCTCAGTTTCCTCCTCTGTAAAATGGGCACGTCTGGTAACAGAGATGGAGGCGGCAAAGCTCCGGCCTCATCCATGGCAACTGGTCAGTGACACCGTGGGAAGGGATGACAAGGCCCTGATGCTGCCGCCGGGCTTCAGGTGGTGCCACGCAAGTGTCCACTTGTGAAAAGCTTAATGAGGATTTTCTAAATGAAAACCACACTTGATAATAATACAACCATTTGAACCCTGAGTTGGGTTGTGGTGGCCCTTGCTACTTATGGTTTGAAAAATTCTGTTTAGGGGCGTGTGTGCCACGCTGTGTGTTCTACCACAGACCTGAAGGCTTCGTTAGTCTCCCGGCTAGAAATTCAAGAGCCTGAAATTTGAGGCACAGTCCATCTTTATGCTTTAATCTTGCTCCTCTGTGTGCAGAAATGATTTTCAGTGTCAAACTATCCACTTGACCAGAATTCTTAAGTTCAAATGTCATCTGATGCAGTGCAGTCGGCATTGGTGGGACCGTCCTCTCGGGCGCTGGCCTTGCAGCCACCTGTAAGAACCTGCTCCTCTGCCCTTTCCCACCTCCCTCCACCCTCCTCAGCACCCCTTTCCATTCTTGCCAGGGCCTCCTTTCCAAGGCTGCCCTCCACAGAGCCCTGCCTCCTTTCTCCACGTCACACCTGCTCTGTTGCTCTCCAGTAGGGGTGGAGAGTTCAGACCCTCCCCGTTCAGCTGGAGCTGGAGGGCCTCCTGGCTGTCCTCCCCCATGGCTGGAGTCCAGGCTTTTGGTCCAGGTGCTCTCTCAGGGAATCGAGTCACTGGATCCCAGTAACCACTGTTATGAGGGGTTGATTTGTTCCCAGAGCCCTCCATCCCCACTCCCAGGCCTTGGGCCGGCAGCTCTGAGGGGCGCTGGGACATCTTTGCCCCTTGGCTCAACCACTTAAATGAAGAGAGGGGCATCTCTGAGTTCCCCTTCCGTGCCCAGGCCTCCACCTGCAAGTGAAGAAAAATGTGGGAGAAAGAGGGGGGCCGGAGGAGGAGGGGAGAAGACCATGCTTCCGGAATTTCTCTAGGAGAGGGCGAAGGTGAAAAGAGTTTCACCCAACCCT
Organism: Aethalodelphis obliquidens; assembly: GCF_003676395.1. Taxonomy (NCBI): domain Eukaryota; kingdom Metazoa; phylum Chordata; class Mammalia; order Artiodactyla; family Delphinidae; genus Aethalodelphis; species Aethalodelphis obliquidens. Next base: position 3,741,914 of record NW_020837951.1, read on the forward strand.
CGTGGTTCTAGAAGAGCACAGGAGGCCTGGAGAGGTCCCCTGATGTCCAGCGAGCACTTCTGCAGCCCCGGGCTAGTGGGTTGGTCGGTCCTGCCTTCTCCCGGCCATGCAGTGGCCCGTGTTAACTGCAGCCGGGCGCTCAACCCTCTCCCTCCTGGATGTGGGCATCGGGTGCGTAGGGGTTCGCTGTGACGCACAGTGGCATGGCCAATGGCTAGTGTAGAGGGACAGAAGACTCTGGACTCTTGGCGGTGAGCGTGCATGTGAGGGAATGAGGGGAGCCGCCGGCACAGGGGCTGGCAGCCCCTTCGCTGCGAGAAAACCAGATTTAGTACAAAGTGAGCATTTATAGTAGCCCTGGGCAATATGAAAGAAGGCGATGGTGTGTATAATGGTATGTTTCGTTTTTTATCAAACGTTTGTCCAAGAAAGCTGTGTATTAGAGCTCCAATACCTAAGGGTTTTCTTGTGAATTTTAAATCATGCTCCTAGTTAAACCTCAAAAGGCTCTGTGGATGGAAAGGGTTTTTGATTTCCTTTGAAGTGGGTTGAAGAAGTTGATTACTCTTGGCAGTCAAGCAGCCTTTTATGACACTGTTTATAAATAATTACTCATGAGCAGGCCTGGAGTTTCAAGGTGTTAGATTTTAAGAAACTGAAATTAATCACATAAATGTGTGCAAGAAATTAGGTGGGGAGAAAGGCCGTGGATGTTCCCCTTTTAAAGCATTTTCATAGATGTGTACAATTTGGGTGCCGCTTACAGAGCCAGGAAGGGGAGGGCTTCCCCAGCAGCCATGGAGCCTCATAACTTTTGTCAAAATGAACGTGCAACCTGGGAGTCAGCTCGTTCCCAAAATGCTCTTGTCAAGGTGCAGCCAGCCCCTTCTGCCCGGTCCCTCAGGCCCTGGGCCTTGTTGCGTCTGGCCCAAGTTCTAGGGAGCTTCAGCGGAGGCCTGGGGTTAGAGCCCTGCAGAGGCAGCAGGGCGTCGGGCACCTGAGCCAGACCCCCATCCTCCCCCCGCCGCCCCACCGCCCTGTCTTTCTCTGGCTTCGGCAAGCAGGCGTTCTCCCCGCGGTCCGAGCGAGCTCTTTGCGTCAGCGCACCAGTCCCCTCCGCCCTCGACCTCCCTCCCTGCTGCCCTGATCCTGCCCCTCCCCGCCAGCCTTCCGTGGCATCCCAGCTCCGATCTCCCCTGACCAAGTGTTCCCCAAGCCACCTGGTTTCCAGGCTCATCCCATAAGCAGTGTTTTCCACTTGCTGTGGCTTCTCCCCTCAGGTTGCAGGGCCCCGGCAGGCCTTGCCCCAGGTTACAAGGCCAGAGCAGAGAATGGGCTGTGAAGTCCCGCCCTGGCTCCCACCCCCGCAGCCGAAAGTGCCTTGCCTGCCCTGGGCCTGTGCCCTGAGCTGGTCCACTCAGTGGAGCCCCGACTGTGGACACGGTCTGGGAGGTGCTGTCCCTGGCGGCCCTGCAGAGCCCGGCTCCCGGTGGCCGTGGCCGTGCGTGAGCGGCGTTCTGGACGCAGGCTGCAGTGTCAGGGGCCCAGTGTGTGCAGCAGTGTGTGCTGCTCCGCCCACACCCCTTGGTGGCCTCACGTGGGGCATTGTTCCTGGTGGGTGGCCCCGGGCCTGCCTCCCGCCTGTGCAGGATTCTCTGAGCCACGCTGGCCTTTGAATAAACCCCTCTCTACCCGACTCAGCCTCATCTGGTTCCTGCAGCTTGCAACCCAGAATGCCAGCTGGCAGAAGACGCCTTTGTGAGGAGGTAGTGATGGTGGAGACAAAGGTAACCAAACACTCAGTGGCCACAGAGAGGGTGGCAGCCGAGGAGGAGGCCACCAAAGGTCCTGCTGCGTGTGTGGCTCCTCGCAACGCCGGCTGCAGGAAAGGAGGAGGAGAGTTGGTTGCTGCCCCCTGGGGACCCGTCAGCTGCTCAGCAGGGCTCAGAACTCACCAAGGCTGCAGCAGCCCCTTAATCAGGAGTGGGGTGAGGATCTCAGAAGAGGAAGCCAGTGGGGCTGGGGGGGTTGGGGTGAGGAGGACATTCCTGATGGGGAGGTGACGGGTGACAAGGTAGGGACATGGGAAGAACATCATCAGAACAGCGAGGAAGTCCAAGGTCAAGGGAGAGGATTGCTCGGGGCTCCTGGGCGACCTTCAGGGTCCCCAGCTAGGCGAGGCTGTTAGGATGCCAGGACACATCCCAGCCTCCTGGTGAGGGTCAGGCCCTTCAACAAGGGTCCAAGGGGACTTAAAGGAACACAGAGCCCCTTGGCCAGAAGGACACTGGCAGCTGAGTCCGCCCTGCTGAGGAGGCCCGGAGGCTCCCTTGCCGAGCGTGACCTGGAGAGAAAGGGGATGTGCAGGGTTTGCTGAGCTGGAGCCTGGCCGCGCCTCCTGGCAGCAGGCCAGGTGCTGCCCAACCAGGCCTTCCTGTCCCGCAGCCCTGGTTCACGTCGCCAGCCCCAGGAAAGGCTTTGGGCTTCCGAGAAGCAAGTTGCTTACGTTTCACAGCAGTGGGGCCAGTGGACCAGAGTTAGAAGCATGGGCAGCGACAGCGTTTGCTCTGAGGCCGCCAGCTGGAGGCACACAGACATCAGGCAGCAGCAGAAAGCTGTGACGTGTGTCTGACATCCTTCGTGGGCTTGAGGAGAGGCAGTTCCTCGCGGAGACGGGGCAGAGGCCAGCCCTGCCTCTCAGGTCTGGCCTAACGCGATCACCCCGCGGACCCGGTGCGGGCCTCAGGCCACCTTGCTTTCCTCGGCGGCATCCAGCCCGGTGCGAGCTTGGATGAGGTGCTCGATGGGTGTTTGTGGAGTGAGTCAGTGAATTACCCTGAACTTGCCCTCTGCGTTTCCCCTGCAAATGAGAAGGTGCTGTGAACTGGGGCACAAGTCTGTTTAGACCCCAGCAGCCTGGCCAGGTGTGGGTCTGCTGATGATCGTGAACTCGGGGGCCAGACCCTCTAGTTCCTTCTCTGTGTCCACTCCCAAACCAGGAGGTCCTCCACCTGGATGAGGCTCCCTCTCGGAGGCCTGGCAGGAAGGGGACCCGTGAGTTGCTGTGCACACCTGTTCATCCTTCCCCGTGGGCTGGGGCCAGGCTGACAGGCAGAGGCAGAGGCCTGGTTCCCCAACCTGGGTGCTGCACCCCTCGCTTCCCGCAGCTGGGGGAGGGATGACATCATCAAGGTGGCACTCAGGGAGGAACCAGCGTGGGTTCACCTGTCCAGACACCACATTACGTTTCCTTCGTTTTGACCCAAGCCTTCCAGCACTTTTCTTAAGATGCTGGTTTTTTTTTTTTTTTTTTCTTTTCCAATGATCAGTACCTACTCGCTAGTCTGGTAGTGTCTTTGGGAATTCTGCAGGGTCGGGAGCCTTCCAGACCCAGGAGTATCACACCGAAGCCAGTGGTTTCCATCCTCATAGAAATGCCCGTATTTGAAAACAAAGCCTTTTCTATCTGGGGTTTTATAAATCTGGCCCATACACTCCAGGCTTTCCCCATTATTTCCCTCTGTAAAATGATGGGGAATACAATTTGCTAAATAAAAAGGCATAGATATTAAAAAAAAAAAAAAACACCTTTGAAGGTCGATTTACATAAAATACAGCTTTATTTGAGAGCATGTCCCTGAGACAAAGTCCCTGTTTAAAATGCTTTATGGTGTTTGAAATCCCAATTTTTCCTGATATTTATTAGTTTGGCAAACAAGTTACCCTGTCCACATCCCCTTGGAGACAGAAAAATAAACCATCTCAGTGATCACTTACCTCTCTAAACACAGAGAGTATGTTCTGTGGTGGGAGCATCTCGGAGCCACTGGCTTACAAACGACCGCGTCACTCCCAGAAAATGAAATCTGGGGAGGAAAGAAATACATACACCCAGAGCTCTGCAGACGCGGGAGGTTGCTTTGTCATATTGAATGGTGACACTCAAATCTCTTTATTCCACAGTGCCGAAGATTGTAATATTAGGTCCACCCGCCTCGGGGAAAACAACTATAGTAAGTGTATCATATTAAGTGTGGTAATACGGGAGTATCTCATTTGTCCTGCAGAGACGGAATGAGACTGCACGTCTGCAAATTTTCAACATAACTGAGCTTTTCTTCATCTTTTCTCTCTCCTGCTTCTTATCTTCTCATGACAAGAGGCAGTATGTGTTTGTAGTAGAAAACCTAGAAAATACAAAAAACAAAAGTAGACTTCCCCAACCATCCAGAGATAAGCATTCTTTGAATGTGTGGGATATTCCTTCCAGGGTTTTCTCATGGCTACATGGCCACCATCCTGGCAAACCCTTGGTTCCATCCTTAGGATACATTTCTAGAAGGGGAAGCGCTGAGTCAAATGGCACACACATTGCAAAGACTTTTGGTGTGGAATCTTCAGATTCACTCGTCAAATTTTGATTATGAAATGTTTTAACCAGTCAGAAAAACAGAGAAACTACACCAGAGATACTCACGTATCCCACTCCTGGATTTTACAGGTACTTATCATTTTGTCATATTTGCTTTGATGACTTTCTCTCCATTTCAAAGATAGTAGAACTTTAAAGATACGGCAAATACCTCACCCCACTTCCCTCACTCCTTTTTGTCTCTCCCTCCTTGGAGGCAACCCCTGTCGTGAAGCTGAAGCTTCGTTCCATGTATGGTTTTAATCTTTCGGCTCCTTTTTTAAGTGCCAAAGCGTCTTCAGTTATGATCATCCGAGATGGAACTCTGTGTTTGCAAAAGCCTGGTTAGTGAGCATCAGGTAACATAAGTTAATGATAAACAAGAAGGTCCTACCGTAGAGCACAGGGAACTGTATTCAATATCCTGTAACAACCTATGATGGAAAAGAATCTGAAAAAGTATATATATATATCTTTGAGTCACTCTGCTATACACCAGAACCTAACACAACATTGTAAATCAACTATATACTTTACTTAAAAAAATAAACATTAACGAACTCTTCCTTGATCACTGTATCATCGCTGTCAGCTCTCCTCCTGGGCCCAGATGATGCGGCAGGTGGTTTCCCCCGACTAGCTGGCGCCTGGCTTTATTGTGAAAAGGAATCAAGATGTCTGGTCCTTACATAAAACCACGTGCATCTGCCCTGCTTTTGGAGTTAGGATAGCCAGCTCTTCTGTTTGTCTGTCACCTATCTGTCTGTCCATCCGTTCATCCATCCATCCGTCTATCTCTCTGTAGTTTTTCTGCCTCGTTCCTCAGGGTCAGGCTGTCAGCTTTCACTCCTGTCCGCAGTCCACCCTCCCGATCACCATTTCACTGTTAGAAACCAGGGGCTTCTGGACCTGGGGACCTGGCAGTCGCTGGCGCTAACTGGTGTTTCAGCTACAAGCCTTTGGGCGAATTCACTGTTCCCACCCCTGTCTGCTGTGTAGGGACACACAAATCTCATTTTACAATAAGATGATACCTAGTGAAAGCCTAACGGGCTCTTTCCTGATCTTGTCGCTGACATTTCCCAGCACGAGGAACAGAAAGATGAGGGTTCATACCTGCCCTGGGGGACCTCTAGGGCCTTCTTTTTCTTTTTGGCCATGCCGTGAGGCTTGCGGGAGCTTAGTCCCCCGACCAGGGATTGAACCCCGGCCCCGGCAGTGAAAGCGCCGAGTCGTAACCACTGGACCGCCAGGGAATTCCCCCTCCGGGGCCTTTTGAATCATCCCGCTGCTGAAATGGTCATCAGTATAATCTTGGTGTTAAGAACATTTTGTTGCACGATTATACCTTCAAATGTGTTCTTCCCTGGTAGAGTATATATAGTGGCCATTGATGAACTAAACATTCACTTGGCGAGAATATGCCATCCCCCATTCTTTAAGAAAAAAGGAACATTGAGTATGGGTCGTGACCCCTATTAGGGCCTGTCCCCGTGTTTCCTGTTCCAAACCTTTCTTGAGTTAAGAACTCATGGTCCACAGAGCTTGAAGAGGCAGGCCCAGGGCAGTAAAGCATAGGTTTCCCAGGTCCATTTAGAGTCAATGGCTGGTTGAAGAAGAGATCGCAGGCAAGCAGAATTCCACGGCTGGGAGGGGTTTTATGGGTTTGTCTCCCTTGGTGGCCTCCTTCCAGCCAGAAATAATTATGCTTCCCTGTGACAGCCTTTTCTAGTAGCATATGGAAGGACCCGGGCATTGTAATGGTGTCCTCTTAATTATTCCTTTCACAAAAATGTTCTTTTCCTCTTTCCTTTCTTCAGGCAATGTGGCTTGGCAAACATCTGAATAGCAATCTGCTCAGCGTGGAGAGCTTGATAGCAAAAGAATATTCCTCTCTGGCTGCAAGTGCCAGGACGCATTATCAGAAGTTCCAGGTAGGATGGGTCCTGGGGAACAGGACGGGGTGAGAGCGCCCACGGCTCCCCCATCACCTACCCCACTCTTTCCATTTCCTGGTGGATTAAGTGAGAGAAAATACTGGGGTAAAATGAAATATAGGAAGGATGTGACAGCAGGAAGGAGAGAATTCTTCAGTAGGGCACACAGGTCCCGGTGGGCACGGAGGTGAGGGGTTTGTGGTGGGAAAGGATCAGTAGCCGTGAGGATGCTGTTCTGTACCGATGGAGTGGCCCAGCCCTGCTTTTCTTAGGGTCAGCCCGATCAAGTGGGTGGGGGCAGGGCAGGGGTCTCCATCCCATAGGTGATGCGCCTGCTGGCCTGCACCAGGGCCTGCAGGCCTGAGCTGGCGGGGAGTTTAAAGGGCAGTGGTCTAGCTCTCCCCAGAGTGGAAAGACGCTGAGTGCTGCGGCTCAGGGGCACTTCTCTCCGCCCCTCAGGGTGGGCACCCTGTGGCATCCCAGGAGGATCAGGGGTCTGTTTCTAAAATCCCACCAACACTATATTTGAAAGACTTTTTTAAAAATTTATTTTTGGCCGCGTTGGGTCTTTGTTGCTGCACGCGGGCTTTCTCTAGTTGCGGCAAGCAGGGAGGGGCTACTCTTTGTTGTGGTGCGCGGGCTTCTCATTGCGGTGGCTTCTCTTGTTGTGGAGCACGGGCTCTAGGTGCGCGGGCTTCAATAGTTGCAGCACGCGGGCTCAGTAGTTGTGGCTCGTGGGCTCAAGAGTGCAGGCTCAGTAGTTGTGGCTCACAGGCTTAGTTGCTCTGCAGCATGTGGGATCTTCCCAGACCAGGGCTCGAACCCGTGTCCCCTGCATTGGCAGGCGGATTCTTAACCACTGCGCCACCAGGGAAGCCCGAAAGACATTTTTAAAAGGGAAATATAGGGCTTGATCATGTTGGTTCTCTTAAATGCAAATAGAAATTTCCAAATATCTTTGCAAAATCCCCTTTGGAGCATAAGCAGATGCTTCAGTCCGTTCAGGCTGCTGTCACAGAGACTGGGTGGCTTGGAAGCAGAATGTCCCTCACAATGCTGGAGGCTGGAAGTCCAAGGCCATGGCGCCGCAGGCTCAGCGTTGGCCGACAGCCGTCTTCTCACGGTAGCCTCACGTGGCGAGAGGGCAGGGAGCTCTCTGGAGCCTCTTCTTAGGGCACCCAAAGGCCCCACCTCCCAATACCATCACCTTGAGGATTTCAGCACATGAAGTGGCGGGGGCACAGGCGTCAGCCCAGAGCAGCGGGGCTGCTGCTTCAGGTGTCCTGTGCTGACACGCAGGCTTTCTCTTGTTTGTAAGGGGAGACAGCTGAGAAGAGTAGGGATCCTGGTGTCTGCTGAGCGCTAAGTGTGCGCAGGCCTCCCCTCCTTGCCTCACGATTTTCCTGCAAGGTGTGCTGGTACCTGGTGAGGTTGAGTAAGTGCCCAGGGCCAGGGCAGGATTCAGGCCCCACCCGGGGCTGCCCAGGGCTCGGGCCGCCAGTCGGGGTGAGAACCCTGGCTCTCTGCCCGTCTCTGCAGAGGCCGCAGCCGAGAGCTGGTCGCCGCCCCTCTTGTGTTCATCTTCAGTCATCAGGCCGGGTCTTGACCATGTGGCCGTGTGCTCACTGTTCCTCCAAGAACTCGGAAGGAAGCTTCCTGACCTCGTGGGCTGCCCATGAATGATGGCTGGTGGGACAAGTAGCAGAGACGGCCAGCCCGTGGCTGCAAGTAGCAGAGATCGCCCGGGCTGCCCAGGGCAGAAAAGGGGATCGGAAGGGGGATGCAGTGACTCCTGGGCCCCGGATGGAGGGAGCACCCACCTCCTGGCTCTGTGGCCGGAAACTGGGCAGCACCCTGGCCTCCTCTGCCCCGTGCAGCTGCTTGTCTCTGTCTCCATTCTCCCTGTGGTTCTCCTTTCCTTTCGTCTTCTGCCTTCCACGGCCACTCACGACCACCGTCCTCATCCAGGTTCCCGTGTCTTTGGTTCACACCACCCACAGAGGCAGCTGCAAGGCCAAATTTCCAGAAAAGGGATTTGTGTGGGCTAGCTGGTCAGGTGGCCCCAGGGCCAGACCAGCTGGTGAGGGGTGTGCACAGCAGGTGCATCAAGGCCATGGAGCACGGCCATGACCAGGAGGGCCCGGCAGGGTGCGGGCAGTTCCTGGAGACGAGGGTGTCACTTAGGCAAACTCCCAACCTCAAGTTTGCCGATAGTAACAGTTTGAGGGAAGTGAAGGAAAACCTCCTTCAACAAGGTCAGCGCCCACCCCCCGCCCCGCTACCCAAATGGTGAACCGGTTCGAACACCGCTTAACCCAGAGCACTTCCGGACCCCACATCACCTGGCCGGGACTCTCAGGGCAAGCACGTGACGCCCCTGCACTGCCCTGCCGTCTTGCAGGAGTCAGAGTGTGTGGTCAGAGTTTGAGGGATACCCGCTTTTGGGGTGGGAATACAGTTTTAGAAAGAAAGTGGGTCTCTCATTTCCTGCAGAAGATAAGCTTTTCAGGGTGGGAGAGGCAGGCTCATTTCTAGGATAAAGATGCTTTTATTAGGGTTAGAAAATTCAACGGCGAGGAGGGCGTTTAAGGAAATTCCTCCTGGGTTTCATTACTCTAATTACCAGCATATTTCAGACTACATCGAAGTGCTTTCAAGGGTGTCTTGTTGGGGCTCTTTGGTTCAGAAGCCGGGTGGAGGGAAGATGAAAGGCCGAGGCGTCAGGACTGATCAAGGAGGGACGTGCTCTGAGGAGTGGGGGCGGGTGCGTGGCCTTGCCACAGACGCAGCCCGCCCAGCGAGGCCACTCATTAAGTGTTGTCTTTAGAGCATCTGCTGACCTGGAGGCTTCATAGCTCTTTCTGCAAGCAGCAATAATACCTTCAAATACATAATTTTCTCCTGCTAATCTTGGCTCTGCCCTCCTATACAGAATTCTCTTATGTAGCGGGTGTTAACCAAGACGCTTCCATCTTCGGAATTTCCAAATGGTTTCTGAAACACTTCCTCATCACCTCCTGTATGCCAAGCACCGTCCTGCGTGCCGTGCCATGGGAGACCCAGAGATGAGTTCCTTCTCCTCGCCCCTGGGAACTTCTAGCCAGTGGGGGAGACCGAGGGTACCCAACCGAGGATGCAGGGCCAGAAAGCCCTCATGCAGTCAGTCGGTGGCTCGCTTGACTAATTCATTTACTGAGTGTCCTCTGAGCACCTGCTAAGCCCTAGACGTGGCTCTGGGCGGGGAAGAGCGTACAGGTTCCATGGGGAAAGGACATTTCTTTGCAGCAGGAGTTGGATGGAGCTGATTGCTCTAGAGTGTATTAGATTTTTACTGAAAAAAAAAAAAAGAAAGAAAAGGAAAGCTTTATTATTGAAATCCCTGCAGGAAGCATATGTATTTGCAAATTTAAAACTGCATAGTCCAGAGGTGCTCCACCTGAGCAGCACATTAGACTCACCTGGGCCCCCACCAGACTCTTTTAGTCTGAATCCCTGGAAGTGGGGGACCAGGCATCTGGATTTAAACACGCTCCCTAGGGAGTTCTCGTCTGGTCGTCTGGGAGCCCAGCCCAGACACCATTCCCCTTTCTCATGGCAGTTGCTACTTTTACAGCACAGTTATTGCCAAATCAAGGTTTCTTTGTCGGCGTTAGAGCAGAACTGCCTGTGGTTGTTGAGTGAATAAATAAGCCACACTCTAAAGGCTGCTCAGACCAGAAGGAGCCCAAGCTGGATTCTTCCCACCTTCAGTCCCGTTTAATTCCCAACTTCAGTCCCGTTTAAAAATTTAGAACCTGGTGTAACATGATGTACCCAAGCGCCCAGTTGTCAGTCACCATTCTTTAACGTCCAAATAATAGCGCTTGTGCCCTTGTCCTGCCTCTGTCTACACAGAGAGGTGTAGTCCCCTGCAAGTATTTCTGAGGATTTCCGGGATTGCCCCGCAGTCCTGGCTTCCAAGTCCTCTGGGTTGTCTCCTTCCCTTCCGGCCATTCCATCTCCCACCTGGCTGCTCTCTGTCTTGGAGGCTGTGTTCAGACAGAGCCAGCAGGAGCCCGCACACTCTGTCCTTCCCTGTCCGACACCCAAGGCAGTGGTGCGGAATGGTCCTTTTTGGAAGGTTTGGGGCGGGGGGAGGATGGGGACAGCCCAGGATGGAGACAGAGAAACCCAAAGACCAGTCTCTGTAGCTCCTTTAAAGTTCGTTGGCCTTTCCCACTACCGGGTTTCCCTTCCCGGCCACCTCCCTCTGTGGGCCTGTCGGTGCCCCGTGGTGGGGGTCTCTGCTCTCCCTTCAAAGCCTCATCTCCTGTCCTCTCCCTCCTCTCACCTCCTGTCCCCGTTCCAGACTCTGCCTGGGCCCTGCCTCTCAGAACCAGGAGAGTCCGTGCCATGTAAACCTGCTCTGACAGCCCCGAGTAGCAGCAGAAACTTTGAAAGGAGAGTTGTCTTTAAAGGATTCTCGGATCAGTTCTTAAGTGAGTGCAAGTCCAAGTACGGGCCTTCCCTCCCCCACCAGCAGCCCCTCTAGGGAGGCCTCTCCCCTCCTGGCAGATCAGGAGTCTCAACTCTTCCCCTTTCTGCTTTGCTCCAGATGGAAGTTCATACAGTTGATCAACAACATGCCCAGAACTCCTGAGCAAGTGTTACCCGAAGGTGACACAGTGACGTCAGGGGCCCTGAGGCTGGGGCCTGGTGATGGGACCCTGTGGGCTGCTGCCATCCTGTGGAGGAAGCCCAGGCTGGAGAAGCTCAGTGAGGTGCCCCAGGGGCCAGAGCCAGGGCTTGAGCCTCCAGGGGCTGCGTCTTTGGGGCAGGGGCAGCACCTCCGAGGTTCGCAGGCTAGCAGTTCTGCCCTGGGCTTGGGCACTGGGAGCTGGGAGGAGAAGAAAGGTCCAAACCGGGGCCAACGCAGCTGATTCTGCCCTTTACGGCAAGGAGGCCGGCTGGCGGTCGCGTTGCCACCAAGTGGGATGCCGGGGGGCCAGGGGCCTGCACCTGGGCTGGGCCTTCTAGGTGACCAGCAGGGGCTGCACTGGGCTCCATCTGTCTGTCCCTGACTGTCCCCCAAAAGCCAGGCTCTGGGGGCTGGGGCAGGAGAGCACAGCAGAGCTCAGGAAGGAGGGAGCCTGATTCTTGCAAAGACAGTTTGGCAGGACTCCGAGCAGCGGCCCCTGGGAAGCCCCCGCTGCTGACGTGACACATCAAAGCTGGCACCGAGACAGCACAGAGGCAGTGAGCGGCGGGGAGAGCACTCGCGAGGGGCCACGCTCAAAGTCGCCGGCCTGTCCCCCGCCGTGGGGGGCGCCGCGCTCCACCCGGGCCTGTCGCCTTTCAACCCGTGTTCTTTTTTTTTTTTTTTTTTGCGGTACGTGGGCCTCTCACTGCTGGGGCCCCTCCCGTTGCGGAGCACAGGCTCCGGACGCACAGGCTCAGCGGCCATGGCTCACGGGCCCAGCCGCTCCGCGGCACGTGGGATCTTCCCGGACCGGGGCACGAACCCGTGTCCCCTGCGTCGGCAGGCGGACTCCCAACCACTGCGCCACCAGGGAAGCCCTCAACCCATGTTCTTTGATTAGCTTGCACCCCCTCCGTCTCCCGCGTCCCAGAACCTGTTTGAACGCTGCTTCCCGAATGGGTGATGGCAGGGAAGGGAGAGGAATCTCAGGATGGAAACCAGCTGCGCCTGGGGTCGGCGGGGGACACCAGGGGACAGGAAAGGATAGAAGACATGTGGAGGGGAGGGGCAGGGCTGCTCCGTGTTCCCCTTGGCAGCCTCGGGGGTGGGGCGGTTCCTGGGATCGTTGGGGCATATGGGCACCAGCAGCACACTCTCCCTCTCCAGCAACTTCTTCCACGTGGGGTAGGGTCTTGGGTGCTGGAATTTGCTTAAGTCGGTGATGCTCCAGGTGTGGTCCCCCGACCAGCATCCTCAGCATCACCCGAAAACCTAGTCGAAATGCAGATTCCCAGCCTAACCCGGACCTGCCGAGTCAGAAACCCTGGGGCGAGGCCAGTGATCTGTGAGTTAACAAGCTCTTCTGGGATGCACGTTCAAATTGAGAACTACTGGCTGCAGCAGGAAATTGGCAGAGGGCAGATGTAAGGACACAGAGGTGTCTTAGGAGATACTGAAACCAGGGACCAGATGCCGGCTAGCCTCCCTCTTGTCTCTGGCCTACTCATTCATTCATTTTCTCTCCCCTGCTCACTCTTGTTCTTGACTTTTGCTGTCCACTTCTAGAAGCCATAGTGGCCCCATAACTTTCAAGGGGAGACATTACAAGTGCCCATCAGAGGCGCCCCCTCCCTTATCCTCTTGCTGTCTGCTCTTCCTCTTCCAATTCCACATCCTGGAAAAGCCATTCTGGGGCTGAGAGACCTGGTTTCTCTCTCTCCTTTTGTACTGGTTTTATTCCCTTATACTCCCCCCTGTGCCTGCAAAGTGGCTGCTGCAGCTCCAGCTGTTACATCCTCTCAGCTCCAGATCCAGTGGAAAGCAAGGTTCCTGCCCCTGATGATTGCACTCATGTCCTGGGCCTGACTCTCACTCGCTGGGACTGGGCCTTGGGCAGCCTCTGAAACAATCACAGTGGCCAGGAGTGGGATATGCTGATCAGCTTGGACCAATCAGGGCCCTCCTCTGGATCTGATGGTGGGCTTGACCCCACAGAAACTGTAAAGGCTGAAGGACAAGACAGTGTGGCCTCAAAGGAACTTTGGGGGACTGTATATTACTGGAGGTGGGGTGTATGGATGCTGGGCAGAAAATAAAAGCAAACAGTGAAGTATTGTTACTCATTTCTACTGGGGTAGTGTGTGAGGTCTGAAGAGGGCAAGTCCCAAGGTCACCCAGCTGGCTGGAGCTGCAGCAGCCATTCTGTAGGCAAGAGGTGGGAGCTTGAACCATGAATGGAGCCAGCCTTGGGCAGGGGTTGGGGGGATGAGCCCTCATGCTGAGGGTGAGTCTCTGCTCTACATAAAAACGTCTGTTCCAGGAATCCCCCACCCCCCAGCAATGGGCCTTAGCATTTGGAATTTATTTTGACTTCCCACATCTTTTATCAGAGGTGTGAGTGGGAGTTGGGAGAGATTTGGGCCCAGGCATCAGTGGCCCACTGGGCAGAGCTGCTTCCTCATCCAGATCCTTGCTGAGGAAGGAGGTGCAGGGCTTATTAAGGGGGCCTGAGGGTAACAATTTCCATAGCACCAAGCCCTTGCTGGGGGCCACGCGCGTCCCAGGCGTCACGTATATTACCTCATTTAATCCTCATGGCAACTCTTTGAAGCACTTGGTCTTCGTCTCATTTACAGACGCGGAAAGTGAGGCTCAGAGCACCGAAGGCACTGTCCAGGGTCACTCAGCAGGTGACCAAGGTCCAAATCATGAGTGTCTGAGTCCCTGGCCAATCCAGTGGTCCCCCAAGGTGCTCCCTGGGAACATTCTTTCCCCACTCGGGCCATCCTTCTCCTGAAGCCGGAGAGAGCCTTCTGGATCACAGCTCACAGGCCTTCCACCTCCTCCCCCTCTAGCCCCTGGCCCTCCCTTGTGAGCCGGTTCCCGGGACACCCTTCACTGCCACCTCCACATGCCCAGGCCCAGCCTGCTCTTGTCGGGGAACCCATTCAAACGGCTCAAAGAGAAGACAGGTCGGGGTGCCGCCTGTAGAATCAGGGAGAACTCGAGCCCCCGTGGGGATTGGCCCCCTACCTCCCAGCCCTTCTCTGCACATCTGGTTCCCCACGCCCTCTCTCGGAATCGCTCTGTGTGCGAACTGACCAAAGCCGCTTCACTGCGCGCGGGTAAACATGGAGGGGGCCGAGTGCTGTCTATTCCCCTGACTCTCGCTCCCAGGACATAACGAGAGTGAGGTGTGGACGGGTTCTGCCACGTGCATGGACGCTTATTAAAACGCCATTTCTAAGTCAGCAGCCCCAAGCGTTCCCACAGCCTGTCCCAGAGGCTCCATGATGTCCCAGCTCTCTGTCCCTTTAGGTGCTCCTTCATCACTCCAGGCAGACACGGCAGCATTCCCGAGGCAGGATCTGGTCACTCTGGACGCTGGCTCTAAAATGAGAGGTCCAGACTTTTCTCCAGCATCACTGACATGTTGCCAGGCCCACCGCTTGCCCTAAGGATACTTCAGGAAATTAGGGAAAAGTGCTCGTTCCCCCGGGCCTACGTGTTCCCCCTTCAGGGTCCCCAGCTTGGCAAAAGGAGTGTAAGGTAGATTTCCCCTGCCCCTCACTGCACAGCTGGGTGCCTCTGGGCTCCCCTGCTGGGCCGTGGCCCTGAGGGCCCTCACCCTCACGTGGCAGAGGCCCTGCCCCCTCCTGGAGGCTGGTCAGCCCGGACATAGCTTGGGATGTGTGGCCCAGGGCTGGCCCAGGAGTCTCCCTTGGCCGAGTGTTGGGGAGTTTGGGGAGAAGCACCCGCTTTTAGTGACCGGAGGTCAAGGGGACACCTGGGAGTGGGTTTTCCAGGGGCATGGGCTCTGGGGCGTTTGAGGTTTTGTTAGAAAGAGCAGACCTGGTTGTGAAAAATGGGATGTCACTTCTGATCCGAGAGAGACAGCTGAGAAGAGAGGAAGCAGAAGGAAGGCCACTCTAGGTGTCACTCCGCGTCCCCCGCGACCGCTGCTTGTTTGTCCTTCCCAAACCTGGCCGGCCCGGGTTCAGGTCCTGCCTCTGCTCCTGCCTGGCTGTGTAGCCCAGGGAGGTGACCTAACCTCTCTGGCGCCCAGCTTCCCCATCCGTATAAAGGGGATGAAAATAGTACAGACTGCACAGAGCTGTAAACGTTGACTACTGTAGCCTGGCACCCAGCACACGCTCAGCAGAAACCACCAGCATTTTCAGTACTTACTGAGCGAATTAGGGAACGTGAAATTTCGTTAAGTCATCAGTCAGCAGGGGCTTCCTCCATCCCTGACGCTGTTTTGGTACAGGGGCAGAGGTGTGCTGGTCAATGTTTCACAACCAGCTCTCTGAGGGAAAAAGCCCTCCTTTGTAGCATTTGCCTATTTCCGTGGTACAAATGCCACAGAATACCAGGGCCTGCTTCAGGCTACCACCGTGAGGTCACGGAACGTGGGTTTGGGAAGAGATGTGCATCACCGGCTCCCTCTCGTACACCGTTGTCTGGGGGACAAAGCGAGTAAGACTCAGTCCCTTTCCTTCAGAAACTGTGAAACTTTCCGGGGAGACAGACATGTGAGCAGGCCCCTGGAAGGGCGTCTGGTTAGTGCAGTAACAGAGTTTGCCATCGAGGATTATGGCAGCCGCTGACCCAGCCCGGGAAGGGTCAGGGAGGGCTGCCTGGAGGCAGTGGCACTTGGGGCTGAGGCTCAGCGGGAACCTGGAGTCGCCCAGGTGGCGGTGGGGCAGAGCATTGGGGCGGGGGCTCAGGAGAAGCCAGAGCATGGAGGTGGGCGCGCATGCATGTTGGGGGGGGTCATCAAAGAGGAGCCCAGGCTGGACGAGGGCAGGGCTGCAGGCTGGGCCTGGGCTTCATAGAGGCCACAGGGCCCTGGTCCGGGACCTGGAGAAGCTTCGCGTCCACAGGGCAGGGTCCTTGGTTCTTAGCGAGGCCGCTGGCCTGCCAGCTTGTGTCCCTTTGAGCCCCACACGGAAGGTCAGACTCTCATCCTGTGTCATCTTTCCTGTAGACGTTGCCCAACATGCTGCTCGTCAGACTGCTTCAGGAACGCCTGAGGGAAGAGGACTGCGTCAGGCGGGTGAGAAGCCCTGCGTGGAGCCAGCGGGGGCTCCGGGGAGAGGGGGCCTCCTTTACCAGATGAAGGAGACTGAGGGCCGTGTGTTTATGTCCCAGAGCAGAGATGACCTGCAGAGAAGGGTAAGAACCTAAACTCGGTGAAGGTCAGGCTGTACACGTGGATTTCACCTTGGATGGAGGAAAAATAACAAGGTGGCATCTGGGGAGCCCATCGGGATTCCTGTAGGAAAGAGCTGGCCCACCCCACGGGGTCACAGGAGAGCCTTTAATGGAAGGACAGCTGCAGAAGTGGGGAGGGAGATGCCCCGGACCTGGAGGGGCAGAGGGAGTATTGGGGGGCCCCCGAACTCTCCTTCCATCCTCTGACCTCTCGCCAGCGCTCTCTTCCGCCAGACCCCGTGAAGCCAGAGGGCAGGGGTCCGGGTGAGGCCGTCCGTGGAGGTCAGCCTCCTGGGGCGTGGACGGGGGTTGTGATATTGTGATTTATAAGAAGAAATGTGTATTTGGTCTTCGTCCAATTTATCAGTTGTTTGGGAATTTTTTAGTATTCCATGTTAATTTTTCCCTTGTGTGTTTTACTGTTATCTCTTTGTAGGTGTTTTTGTTTTTCTTTTTTTTAGTGGATGACCTAACAATTACAATATACAAACTTAGATTTCCACAGTCTACTTAGAGTCGGTATTTTACCATTTCAGGCAGAATGTGCAATATTGGTCTCTTTCCTGTCTTCTCTTCGTGTTGTAGTTGTCTTATGTTTTCATCTATATGCATCAAAAATCTCATCGGGCAAATGTTATAATTTCCGGTCTCAAGCATCAAACATATTTTAAAAACTCGAGAGGAGAATGGTTTGTTATATTTATTCAGGTATTTACTATTTCTCTTGTTCCCCCTTCATTCCTGGTGTTCCAAGTGTCCCCTTCCATCTGAAAAACTTTTGAGCCCTTCTTCTAGGGTAGGTATGCCGGCAATTAATTCTCTGGCTTTTCCTTCATCTGGGAATGTCTTTATTTTGCCTTCATTCCTGCAGGATAGTTTCTCCGGGATTCAGAATTCTAGGCTGACAGTCAGCACTTTGCAAAATGTTTCACTTTCAACACTGTGGTTTCTGGTGAAAACCCATAGTCATTCAAACTCATAAATAACGTGTCCTTTCTCTCTTGCCCCTTTCAAGCTTGTTTTCTTTGTTTGTATTTTCAGAAGTCTATGATGCGTCTGGGCGTGAATTTTGGGGGTTTATTCTCTGCGGGGCTCCTTGAATTTATATGTTTATGTTTTTCTCCAAACTTGGGAAGCTTTCAGCCGTTGTTTCTTCAACTAAATCCCGCACCGTTCTCTTTCTTCTCCCCTCCGAGACTCCACTGGCATGAAGGCCAGGCCATCGGAGTTCTCTCACGGGTCGCTGAAGCTGTTGTTCTGTTCTGTTCTGTTCTGTTCTGTCCCTTTTCCTCTCTGTTGATAAGATTGATAATTTCTATTGAACTAGCTTCCGGCTTCTTAAATCTTTTCTCTCTCATCTCCAGGCTACCCTTGAGCCCGCCCAGTGAGTTTGTAATTTTGATTATTGTATTTTTCAGTTCTACAGATTCCATGTGGTTCTCCTCTCTGTCTTCCGTTTCTTTGCCGAGGATTTCTATGTGCCTTTGTCTACAGGGAGCTTTGTCGTTGTCGTTGTTTCAGTAATAGCTGCTCCACTGTCTTGTCCGACAGTTCCAGCCCTTGAGTCACGTGGGTAGTGGTGTCTAATGTCCCATCCCATGTGAGCTGAAATTTCCTGGTTCTCCCTGGGCTAAGTAATTTTGTACCTGAACATGCAAAATATTGCCCTGAGACTCTGGGTCTTGCTTGAATCCTACGGCGAATGTTGATATTTTCGTCTTAGCAGACAATTGATTCAGTTGGGCTCGGGTCGCAAGTTCTCACCACCTTCTCTGGGCTGTGGTTTCCACCTCAGTTCTGTTCGCAAGCCTTTGCAGTGCTGTGTGGTTCTCTACAGCTCTGTGCTGTGTGGGTGCCACCCGGGGGGCCTGGGCAGCGGCTGTGCTGGAGGTCATTTCTCAGGAAGGCTGGAAGGCTGTTCGGGGTCAGCCCCATGCGTGCACACCTCGGGGGTGAGCCGGGAGTCCATAAACGACGTCATTTGGTTGCTTTCCCGCGCTCCCCTCTTTGCCGTCTTCTTGGTGACCTCCAGTTCCCTGGTGTCCCTCTATTTGATCTTTTGGCCAGAAAGCTGGGCCTTTATCTACCTGGCTCTGTCACAGGCTTCCTGTGACAATGCTTGTGACCAGGGCCAAGTGGCGGGAGGACAGTGAGAGGAAAAATGCACGGGACTTTGCTGCATTTTCTAGGGACTGGGGAGGAAGGGTCCCCTGCGCTGTAAGAGTTTCAGGCCCCCGCAGGCCCCCTTTGTCAGGCAGGATGGCCTCAAGGCAGGAGTGCAGAAAAACAGAAAAGAAAAAAAAACACAGGGAGATTTCCCCTGCTCTCTCTGCGTGTTGGGAGTCCCATTTCTTTTTTAATTTAATTAATTTATTTATTTTTGGCTGCGTTGGGTCTTCGTTTCTGTGCAAGGGCTTTCTCTAGTTGCGGCGAGTGGGGGCCACTCTTCATCGCAGTGCGCGGGCCTCTCACTGTTGCGGCCTCTCTTGTTGGGAGCACAGGCTCCAGACGTGCAGGCTCAGTAGTTGTGGCTCACGGGCCTAGTTGCTCCGCGGCATGTGGGATCCTCCCAGACCAGAGCTCGAACCCGTGTCCCCTGCATCAGCAGGCGGATTCTCAACCACTGCGCCACCAGGGAAGCCCGGGAGTCCCCTTTCTTACTTCTCGAGCGAGAAATAGGGGCTCCTGGCCCCGTCTCTGTCCCTCCCTATTGCCCATCTCAGGTCTCAGGCTGCCTGGAGAGACCAGCTCGGGGACGCCGGCTTGCAGGGATCTTGAACTTTGATCTTCTTCCCCAGTTCACCTACTACTGTATTTATACTCTCTGAGTCCTCAGACGGCTGCCCTTTGCATTCTGTCCGTGCATCGTAGCTGCTTTCAGTGGGGGTGACAGGTTACAGTGGGCTTACTCTGTCTTGCCCAGAACCAGAACTCGTGTGCGCAGACGCACAGACACATACGTACACTCTCTTGCTTAAAAGTTGCTTGAGGGGCCCACATCTGGAAGGATGCCTGGGCACCTTCCCAGGGCACTGGTGGGGGAGGAGCCGTTCTCACAGGCGTGCTCTGCATGGTCCTCGGCCGCGTGGGTCTAAATCACGAGAGAGCCTCAGGTAAGCTGCAGGCTGAGTTTCAAAGTCTGGTCTGAACAGCCTCATTTCCTCTGACTTCAAACTGTTCCCAGCGAGCTGATTGTCTCTTGCTGCCCAGGCCTAGGCAAGCGCCCAGAGCTCAGAGGCCAGTCTCATCAGGGGTAGACACATTCTTTTCTGTCCAGGCTAGATAGTAAATATTTTAGGCTTTGCAGACCGTACAGTCTTTGTTGCAATTTCTCAGTTCTGATGTAATGTGAAAGCAGCCATACATGATATATAAATGAAAGGGCATGGTTTGTTCCAGTAAAACTTTATTTATAAAAACTGGCAGCAGGCTGTGGTTTGCTAACCCTTGTCCTAAATGATACTTTCACACGATGATAAAAACACTTCTACCCTTTCTCTTCAGTTCTAAATAAAAAACAGACCTCCACCTTCCAGCAATGCTAGGAGAAAGGCCACTTAACCACAGACTTTGGTTGTAACCAAGTTCCCTCCCAGTGACCCGGCTCCCAAGCCCCCCGGCTCGATTCCACCCACTCCAGTCAAGTGCCCGCTGTAGACACGGCATTGTCCATCCTGCTGGGACCCTGCCCCCTGCCCCCACTCACCCTTCTCAGTTCCCCATGAGCAGGGTGGTACCCTGGGCCTCAGGCTCACCACATGCAGTTGGAGACAGAGCCTCACGTGCTCAAAGCAAAGCCGACTGGGAAGGCTCGTGATGGGGCCACAAACACAGTGTGAAGGGAAACCAGGCCCCGGGGAGTCGAGTTGTCACCGAAGCCTCTCGAGATGGGGGCGGGGCAGTCTGCAGAGAGGCTGTCTTGGGCAGAGGGGCCGGCAGGCAGACAAGGCAGGACTGGGAATATAGCTCCCCCAACCCCTACCACCACCTTAGTTCAACCAACCTCAGACCAACTCTTCCTAAAACTGACCCACCCATCGGTCACCCTCTTATCTGGGAAATGGTGAAAGAATCGTTTGTCAGGAGTGAAGGGGAGGGCAGAGCTCCCTAAGTGACCGGAAACGGGACGGGACTTGCTCGTACAAAACGCTCTTTGCCTTAATCCGTAATTGGTTATGAGTTGCCGAGCCTAATTCAACTCTGGCCTTGCGGATCCCCAGGCAGGAAGTGTTCGGGTCTGCCTTTCGTCTCTTTGCTCTTCAGAGCTGAGCTGTTTCTCCTCTTCACCAGCACTGCTTGTCACATGGTGGGTGTCACTCCTTTGGTATGAGTGCACCCAAGTCACCCAGACTGGAACCCCTCAGCGGGATGGGGGCTGTATTTTTTTTTAATTAATTAATTAATTAATTTTTGGCTGCACTGGGTCTTCGTTGCTGCACGCAGGCCTTCTTTAGTTGGGTTGAGCGGCGGCTACTCTTCGTTGCGGTGCGCGGGCTTCTCATTGCGGTGGCTTCTCTTGTGTGGAGCACGGGCTCCAGGCACGTGGGCTTCAGTAGTTGTGGCACGTGGGCTCAGTAGTTGTGGCTCGCGGGCTCTAGAGCACAGGCTCTGTTGTTGCGGCTCACGGGCTTAGTTGCTCCGCGGCATGTGGGATCTTCCTGGACCGGGGCACGAACCCATGTCCCCTGCATCGCAGGCAGACTCTCAACCACTGCGCCACCAGGGAAGCCCTGATTGTCTATTTAAAAATTTTTTTAACCTCTGTAAGTCACTGAGTCATGGTTTCTGGGGAAAATAGGATGACTTTCTCTGTGATTTCAACTGGACATCCCAGATTTGCCCTCAGTAATCTAGAATAGTCTCTCAAACACAAATTTAACTTCCATAAGGCTTTCTTGAGCTTCTCTGAAAGCCCAGGCTGCACAGCTCACCTGCAGCACGGGCACAGCGTGAGCCCAGGCATCCCAGGTCCTTGCCGACAGCTACCACCATCCTCAAAGTGGTCATAACGTTTATGAGCATTACTAATTAATTATATCAAAGTGATGTCACTGTTAGTTACATCGTACTCTGTGACTGTACTGTGCATTACACTTAACACTGTCGGTGGAATTAATACTATTTGTATTAATAGTTATCATATTCATTATCATTATCATTCCTATTCTGATGATGGTGGCAGATGTTGTCTGGACTCCAAACAGAGGCTTGGGAGCCCCGGTCTGGCACTTGGTCCCCTACACCCCACTGAGAGTACCCCACGCAGAGAGGCTGTCATTATTATACTGTCGGTGGTGACCACTGATGGGCGGTTTAGGGCTGAGTGCCACATCAGCGATCTCATTTCCTTTGTACGACAGCGCAATGGAGCCTCGCGGCTGTCATCACCCCTGTTTTAGGGATGTAGCATCTTAAGACTCGCAGAGTCTTGCACAAAGCCCCACAGTCAGTCCCAGAACCAGGATACAAACATGGAGTCATGCTTTGGGCCCCTCTGTACTTGTCTGACCATCACACGCTGTGTGTCGACAGCGAGTACTTCACTTCCCGGGACCTCTGTTTCTCTATCTGTAAAACACTGGACTCGGGCTCGAGCACTGGAGCTCCTTCTGGCCTGACATTCTGATTCTGATCGTGTCCAAGCCATTGTTACCTGCAGAGTAAAGAAATATCTTCTTTAATTTGTTTGAAAATTTCTCTGAGCTTCCAGGGACATCCAGTACCTTTTTCATCTCTTCCCGGTGGAGACAGGATTTCAAGAGTAAGAGATGAGGTCCTAATTATGTGCTCTGGTTGTTCAGAAACAAAACGACCCCTCATCCAAAATAAACAGGCTTTCTTGCTTTTAGGGAGAAAAATGGCACATATGCATATTCATTTATATGGTGATTATTATTATTTAACTTCGCAGGGACTAGAACTGGTAATTTAGAGCACAAAACGGAGGCAGGGAATAGTGTTCAGGGAAAAAGAATGCAATCATAACCCATCAGGATTCTGTAGTTAATGTTGCCTTTTTTCCTTTTCTTTCTTTCTTTTTTTTTTTTTTTCGTCTCATGCAATCTCTTTGAAGAATGTCTTTGAAGTGACCATCAAATACATTAGAGAAAGAGAAATTAGCACTTTGTATTGGAATTATCGAAAGCAGGTGGGCACTACCTTCAGGGACCAATTGGCTTTTCTTTAGGGGCAGCTGAGTTCTTGGAGTCCGTGAGTGGCCAGTTCTTGAGACCACATCTGTAGGGCAAAGGGAAGCTAAGAAGTAAGGCAGGGAGTTCAGGAAATGTGAGGGGAAAGGCTCAGTACCAAAGAGAATCTAAATCTCACCTTCACCATAGTCACCGTTTGCTCTCCATTTTTTTTGGATTACCAAGAATCCCTTTCCCTTCTTTGACACCTAATCCATCTCCCTGCAGCTACCGTGGTCTCTTTCTTCCTAATCCTGCCTTCATATCGCTGCCAGAGAGATTGCTTTAAAAAATGGACAAATTTATTTCTTGACTGCAGAACATTCATGGTTCAAAATTCAAAGGGTACCCAGGTCCCCCTCAAACTCTTGTCCCCCAGCCACTTGGTTCCCTTCCCTGGAACCAAGCTGACCTGGAGTCAGCTGCTGTTAACACTCCCTTGAAAGAACATCCTTCTGAAGAGTATTTGTTACACAGAGAAGCATCTGTCTTTTTTTTTTTTTTGCGGTACGCGGGCCTCTCACTGTTGTGGCCTCTCGCGTTGAGGAGCACAGGCTCCGGACGCGCAGGCTCAGCGACCATGGCTCACGGGCCCAGCCGCTCCGCAGCATGTGGGATCTTCCTGGACCGGGGCACGAACCCATGTCCCCTGCATCGGCAGGTGGACTCTCAACCACTGCGCCACCAGGGAAGCCCTCATCAACTTTTTTTTTAAACGTTGTCTTGAGAACTATTCCTACCTGAAACCTTTTATGAAAGGGGAAACTGAGGTCCGAATGGAGGAAGGGACTTAGCCTAGGTCAGGGGACCAGTGGGCCAGGACAGGTGTGGACCTGCCACCACACCTGGCTGCCAGGCCCGGCTTCAGCCCGGGAACCCGGGACCCTGTGCCATCCCTTTGACAAAGGTATTTCTGCATCACCAGGACCAGGCCGATTAGAATGTCACAGACAGGGACCATCAGGCTAAGAGAGACAGAAGAGATGTTTCCATGTATGGCCAGCCACCTCGCCCAGCTGTGGGGAGGAAGCAGCTGTGCCCAACGATGATGGCTTGTCAGGCGCTGGGAGTTTCATCACCCGTGAAAAGTCAGAGGCCTCCACGGATGGCTCGTGTCTGCCTCTGCTGGCCTGTGCCATCCCTCGCACATCTGGGCTGGTGGGCGGCAGCAGGGCCTGGTCGGGGAGCTGGGCGGGCCTCGGTGCGGCTCGGTGTGGGCGCCTGGGGATTGCAGGCAGGCCTCGAGGGCTCTGGGGTGCGCAGCGCGTCATACAAGCACCGTGCCTGGCCCTGAGGCCCACTGGGCAGGGTTACCCCGCTTTCCCATGCGAAGTGAGCCGAGTGAGAGCAAACCAGGATCCCTAACGGGTGGGGGAAGCCTGCTGCCCCCATGGGCCTCCCTGTGTGTTAGGCAGGGGTCCTGTGCCCTCTGGGGTTGGCTCCTGACCCGCCAGCGAGCCCACAGCATGCTTCTGGAATCATTGCTCCAGTGAGCTCTGGAACATCCCGTACCTGCCTGGATGAGAGTTGGCAGTCTAGTCTTTTTTTTTTTTTTTTTTTTTAATTTAATTTATCTGTTTGGCTGTGCCGGTCTTAGTTGCAGCGTGTGGGATCTTTAGTTGAAGCATGTGGGCTCTTAGTTGCGGCATGTGGGATCTTAGTTCCCTGATCAGGGATCACACCCAGGCCCTCTGCATTGGGAGCGTGGAGTCTTAACCACTGCGCCCCCAGGGAAGTCCCAGCAGGCTTTTAATTGTAGTGCCTGGAGGGAAAAACAATGAAATTTCAAAACTACCTGGAGCCTTCCCGGCCCTGGCCTCTGTCCATTGGCCTTGGCTTTTCTTTCCTTCTGTGAGCGTCCACTTGGGCTGGAGTTCACTGCTCCGGAGGTTAGGGCTGGTTCTCGCCAGGTGTGAGGCCAGAAGCCCCTGCAGGCTGAGCGGGGCCGTCGGCAGCGACCTTTAGTGTGACCTGGGCAGGGGTCGGCATTTTCGGCGCTCACGTGGTAGTCGGCACCCCCCTCGGTCGCGCTCTGTGTTGCAGCACCTCTCCTTTCTGTTTCCCAAACCAGGGTGCTTGGAGTCCCACCCGCCCGAGCGGATAACACACCCTGATAACACAGATTCACCGGCTGCGTCTGCATCCCCGGGGCGGCCCGGCAGAGGCCTGCGGAGGGACGCTGCCCCGCCCGCGCTCAGGGTGCTGAGTTCTCACCACCCCCTCATCCCCAGCCGCTGGTCAGGAAGTCTTCCCAATGCCTCCACAAAAAGCAGAGGCGTGAACAACGGAACGTTTCCCCGGGGACCTGTGGTTACTTAGATGGGATGCAAGCAGGCCCGTCCTTCAGCGAGCTCAGAAAATATCAACCCAGCCCGTGACTCGCCAGGCCTGAGACTGTGGTGAAGGTCAGAACAAAAATCGTGGGATACCGTTTACGTGTGGAATCTAATGAAAAGTGATACAGAGGAACTTGTTTACACAACAGAGCCCGACTCACAGACTTCGAAATCAAACATGGCTGCCGCAGGGGAAACGTGGGGCGGGGGAGGGATAAGTTAGGAGATTGGGATCAACAGATACACACTACTATATATAAAATACATAACTAATAAGGATCTAGTGTACAGCACAGGGAACTCCACTCAATGTTCTGTAATAACCTATATGGGAAAAGAATCTGAAAAAGAATGGGTGTATGTATATGTATAACTGATTCACCTTGCTTACACCTGAAACTAACACAACATTGTAAGTCAACTCTACTCCAATAAGAATTTAAAAAACAAAACACCGAAGAGGCCAGCACTAAGCCCAGCACAGGTGCTGGGCAGCAATGCGGGTCCGTTGAGGTAAAGGTACCAATAGTCGTTAACCAGCCTTGACTAGCACATGGTGCAAGTCACTGCCACGCTCGGAAGCACTTTCTGGTGAGATCCGCACAGCTGTCCTGCAAGGTTTTCAACAACCAAGACTTACAGGCACCTACTGTGTGGCAGGGACCATTCTAGGTGTGTGAGGGACAAAACAGAACGAAGGAAACAGAGTGCCCGCCTTCACGGGCCCGTGGCTAGTGGTGCAGGTAGGCGTGTAGCACTGTGATTCTCCCACTTTACAGAAAAGGAGGCTGCAGTGCCGGACCCCCGCTGCTGACCCAAAAGAAGGATCCGTGTGTTGCCTGAAAAAAGAACTGCTCTTCCAGAAATCCAGCAAGTTCCGGTGTCTGGCACCACGCCATCTCCCTCCTTGAGCTGCAGAACGACATCACCAAAGACAAAACTTTGACCACGCCCCCAGCTTGCTAAGTCAGGGAGAAGAAGGTCTCCGAGGCACCCTGGAAGGGGGTCGCTTCCCCGCCGCCCCCCGTGATCAGTGCATGTGTTTCCTTTACAGAAAATGCAAAGTGAGACTTTGCGTTCACAGGTCAACTTCTTTTTGATCTCATTTCATATCGTGGAGATGCTCCGTTATTTATGATAAAGGAGATGTTGCTGGAGCACACTTCTGACTGTAGAACCGAGAGTCTAACATTTCCTTGGCAGATTTCTAGACTTTGTTTACTTTTTCCTGTCTGGTCACAGATTGACGCGTCCCTGCCCGTAAGGGGAGTGAGTGTTTTATAGTGGAAACGCTAACGGAACGCAGAAGCCCGATTCTGGTCTACAGAACCCCCCGCTGTTTGTTTTACTTCTCCTGGCGGCGTCACTGGGCTGGCATGAATTACCCAGCTCTCATCCTCTGACGGTGGGAACGCGGGATTTTCTTGCCGTTGTTCTGACACTCGCGGGTTTGTAGATGTCACTCGCGTCCTCTGAGGAGTGCGGGTTTATTGATCAACAGCTCTGCTGAGGCCCGGGGCTGTGTGTTCCTCTAACACAAATGCAGTCAGGATGGCTGGGCATCTGGAGGGGAGGTCTGAACTCCACTCGGAAAACTGAACGGCACGCGTCACAGCGAGGCAGGGCTCTGCGGGCCGGGCTGGACGCCGTGAGTGCCCCCTTGTGGGTCCCTCGTTTGTGGGTGTTTCTGGACCCTGCGGTGTGGTCTCGGGCTTGTTCATGGTGTGTGTGGCCCACCTATCTGCTGGCTAAGCAGCAGGCACCCCGGGTGCTCTGCGGGCAGCTGATGCCTGGGATGCCCTTAGGATCCTTCTAACTGCCGTCGGGGAGGGAAAAAAGATGGCTGGAACGCAGGACAGAGCCCGATGTTCGAGCCACTGTAAGTGGACTTCGGAGCAGCAGAGAGCGTTGGAGAGGCCCGGTGATGTTGGAGACCGCATTGGACTCAGAACCACCGACCACGTCACCCTTGGCAGGTTGAGGTCGGATCCAGGGGCCGGATCAGAGACCTGCCTCCCGAGAGCTGGAAACGCCCACCAGGAGGACGGAACAGAGGGGCATCCTCAATCGCCCATTCCCAGGCTCTCGGTGTGGCTTAGTTTTGCAGCTAACTGTCAACTGTGAAAACACGGCGTGTGCCAGAGACCGGAGACGGTTGCAGCTGCCGTTCTCCAGCACCTGCAATTGGCCAGACCTTGAGCTGGCCCTGTACGCTCATCACTGCACCTAACCTTGAACACCAGGAAGTGTGGGCCCGTCAGCATTATCCCTACTTTGCAGATAAGGAGATCGTTAAACAGTTGGCACGTGGGGGTCTGGGGGTCCGCTTGTAGCTTAATACCATCAGTCAGTGGGATTTGGAAGAATTGTGGAAACTAAAGTGGATGATTTTTAGCTATAATCTGTAACATATTAAGTACCCCCAATTTTAATTATAAACGTACTACCTATAATATTAATTATAAATGAGAGTATTGGTTAGAATACCAGAGCAAACATATATATATATTTTGGCGTGCCTTTTATTTGTTGAGACTGTGTGGAATTCACCAGTCTTTAGATTGATGAGTTCTCATTCTCTGAACACATCATCGATCCTCTCACGTTGCGCTTTCCACAGCTGGTCAGGTCGGGTTTTCCTGGAGCAACACTGTGGTGTCTGGTCTCTGGCAGCAGGAGAACACAGGCCTGAGCTGAGATGAGCCCAGGAAGATGTGGAAAGTGGTCCAGGCCTCCGGGTGGGTTGAGAGTGAATGTCCCCAAGGAACTGAGCCCGCAGGGGAAGGCTGTTTTGACTGGGAGAGAGGGAATGAAGATGGGACGTGTTTCTGAAGGAAATGACCCAGACACGCCAGGGGCAGCCGGACAGAGGGAAAGGGACCAGTGGTGACCAGCACCCACCGACAGAGGGGATGGAGGGACAGCTGTTCCTGGTGAAGGTGAGGCCCAGAGCGTCCCCCAGACTACTGCCCACCTTTTGGGGCCTGAAACGGCAGCCTTGTAAAGTCAGCCACTTGGAGATGCAGCCTCTTTCAGTCCTGCGGAAATGCAAATGCCCTCGCACTGCAGACGGTTCTTAGGAGAGAGAAAGGCACCCGTGTCTGCGAGGCGCCTGCTTTGGGTCAGGAGCTTTGTCCTCACACGTGTCATCAATAATCTTGTGCGATCATTGCAGGGATTTTCTCTTAGGTGGGTCTGACTGCCCCCATCTTACAGGCTGAGACTCAAGGCTTAGGTAATCGATGGTCACAAGGCTCCAGTGTTGGAGCCCAGTTGTGGACCCAGCCACAACTCTGCCCATGGCCAGTGCTTTCCCTGCACCGGGGCCCAGATGGACAGGTGTGGCGGTCCCAGGATAAAGGGGGAGAGGGCACCAGCTTGAGGAGGAGGCGTGAAGCTACAGGCTGGCTGCTTGGCTGCGAGCCGTGCCAGGATCAGTGGATTTGGAATGGAGAGAGAGGAATGAGGCCTGAGAAACCATCGGGTCAGTGAACTCGGGCCACTGCAACCTCTGAGAATGAGGCCAGGAGCTCTGGGCTGACGTGTGCACCCAGCTCAGACCCAGCACTTGACCTTCAGTGTGTACTTCGGAATTCCCTGGGAGAAGAGTCATTACAGGTGTTGATCAGACCCAGGTAGCTCGTCAGCGGCCCCCAAGGTCTGCCCCCACTGCCTACGGGGCTTTCCCCCTTCTTTTCATGATTTCGAGAGCTGGCAGAATTTCACAGGAGAATCAGGCTGCATGATTGCAAGTAAATTATCATGTTTTAATGTGCAAAGACCCTTAGAGGCAGGGCAGTCCCTCGTCCTGGTTGATGCCTATTTTCCCTGCATAATTATGAGTAGCTGTTCACTCTTAAAATGTCTTTGTTAGACCATAAATGTCTTTGCTAGAAGTTGCCTGGTCCAATCCTCTCGTTTTACAGATGAAGTTCAGTGCCTTGCACAAGTCAAATGGCCAATTAGGAAAGAGTCCTAAGTAACAGAGTTGGGCCAGCCGGATTGGGGGGGGGGTAGTTAGTTACATGAACCAGTGACTGACCACCCCCAGGTGCTATCTATTGGACAAGCCCCCAGACCCAGGGCTTCTGAACTTTTCAACATGAAAGAACAGTGTACCACACACAGTGGTGGATAAATACGGCAATGAGTTGATAAACGGATGGGTGCATGAACGAATGAATGCACCCCAGGTCTTCCTGTGGAAATGCCCACCCCACTGTAAAAGCATGGTTGTTGTTTCCCGTCTGCTGGACCCAGGCTGGCGCCCCAGGTGGCTCCTGGGCAGGCGCTGGAAAACGGATGAGCACGCTGGAGTGAGCGTGCGCTAGCCCACGACTCGCTAGACTCCCTCACTTTTACCGAAATGTGTTTTTCCCAAGTCCTCGTTGATTAGAAAGCTTTCCTCAGTTCACATCTGGGATGCCACTTACTGCTCTTTCCAAGAGATTGCCTTTTTTTTTTTTTTTGTGGCCGTACCGCGCAGCACGTTGGATCTTAGTTCCCCGTCCAGGAATTGAACCCGTGCCCCCTGCATCGGCAGTGCAGAGTCGTAACCACTGGACCACCAGGGAAGTCCTGAGATTGCCTTTTGAAATGAATTCTTTATATTAAGTTCTGCAGTCTTTTTTTTTTTAAGATTTTTTTTTTTGGATGTGGACCGTTTTTAAAGTCTTTATTGAATTCGTTGCAATATTGCTTCTGCTTTATGTTTTGGTTTTTTGGCCGCGAGGCACGTGGGATCTTAGCTCCCTGACCGGGGATTGAACCTGCACCCCCTGCATTGGAAGGTGAAGTCTTAACCACTGGACCGCCAGGGAAGTCCCCAAGTTCTACAGTCTTAAGTGGGGTTCCTTCCTGACAGGAGGTAGAGGAAAAGAACAGAGTTCACCTTGCTCAAAAGTATAATAATGATAAAACCAGTTCACATGGACTGGGCCGTTTCCCCATCGCCAGGCACTGTGCTTGTTTTGTTGTTGTTTATGTGTTTGTTTGTTTATGGTCCTCATTTATTCGTCCCAGCAGCTGTGGGGTAGATTGCTGTTAGTGTCCCCGTTTTGCAGAGAAGGAGAACGAGGCCCCAAGGGACTGAGTCCCTGGTTGAAAGTCCCACGGCTGGCAGTGGCACAGGCTGGTTCCCAAGCCCCTGCTCTGCACCAGCATATGATAAACTGACACCCTAACAGACTAATCGTCTTTCTGAAGAGATGGGTCCACACCACAGACATCCTCTGAAGTGTTTGAAAGGAATGGACCCATTAGCTGGACGTTGTTGGATTATCCACTTCTTGTGCTTTCAACCAGAGGCCACTGTGTCTGAACCTGGGAACGAGACAGTGATGCCGTGAAGCACGTTATCTCTGCGGTGGGTCATCTCGGCATCGCCCAGCCTTGGAGCTGGGGTGGGACTGGTCTGCTGGGGGTGGAACAGTGTGTTTTTCTGACTGTATCTTCCTCTGCAGAGTGGCCCCACAGACATTTTATATGAATTTGACTTTAAAACATTTTCTTAGCTATTTGGAACGAATAAAAAGCCTCTTAGACATTCACGTTTGTGCTTTACCAAGTTTTAACACCCTGGAGATCAGTGGCTTCTAACCTGCAGACCTAGGAGTACGGATTTTCCCACATTCACCTTTGTATAGAAAAACGTCAGGCCTGTGTCCACCGATTTGCTAGCAAGGGTGGAACTTGGCACTGTCGGTTGTTCAGAAACATCTCTCCTGCCCGTCTCAGCCTGTCTGGGCACGTGCGTTTTTGGGCTGCGCACAGGAAACGGCCAGGCCAAGCCTCGGTGGGGCGGCAGAGCCAGTGTGCTGGCGAGTTACAGGAGTGTCTCACCCTGCTGCAGCGCGTGCTTGAACGTGGTCAGGAATGCCGGCAGCTGCTGCCTATTGTTTGAGATGAAACTTCAAAGTAAAACTTCCCGCTAGTCACCTTTCAGATGAGTTGCATGTGGAAGGCGTCCGAAGATGCCATGGCAGGCTAAGACTGTCATGTTTCTGTATAAACCAAAGGAACCAGTACTGGGGCAATTTGATGTCAACATTTTTTTGTATTCATCGAAATTGTTCTCACTGATTGTCTTGAAACACATCAGTTTCCCAAACTTGATCTTTTAATATGCATTTCTTTTCTGGCTGATAAAAATCTCCCGGTTTTTCCTCTTTTATATGTTGGGAAACCGTATAACGTTTCATCAGAAAAAAGCGAGGGAGGTGGCGGCCCATGATGCCTCTTGCGGTGTGTCTCCCGGTTCACACTCTGAGCTGAGTGCGTCTGATCGAGTCCAAACCTTCAGCCTCAGTCGGCCTCCTTGGGACGGTGAGGAATCAGCCTTCGGCTCCGGGGAGCGCCTGGGATGGAGGCTCCAGAGGCTGCGGTTGGAGCCGGAAGCTGGATCAGGGCGTCCTAGGGAGAACCCAGGGGAGCACCCCGCTCTGGTCTTTGAGGAGAGGGGAGGAGACAAGGGGCACCGCATCAAACAGGCGGGGGGCCCAGAGGGCAAGAGTCGTGCAGCGGGAAGTTGCTAACTGCGCTTTAATAACAGTCAGAAGGGCAGAAGAGGCCAGTGTTCACACAGGGCGGGCCGCCCACTCGGCATCCGGCAGCGCTCTGCCGGGCCTCGCCACGTTCCCTAGGCTGGCTGGCTGCTTTTCTTCCCCGTTTTTTCATCTGTGACATCTGCTCGGTGCTTGTCCCTCCTGTGATACCGTACCCCTCGCAGCTGTGCAGACCTCCAGCTCTGTGCCGGTGCAGGGAGTGCCCTGAGCATACGGCCTTTTTGATGTGTGATAAAAAAGAAGCGAGCCACAGGGGTACGGCGAGCGAAGGCATCAGAATATCAATTAACCTGCTCTGAACAAAGCTGCAGCTCCAGAGTGGAACAGACATTTCACTGAAGTGTCAGGAAGATGGATGATGTATTCTAATTAGGGACTGACTGCTCTCTCCGCATCCAGCCATTCCTGGAAGTCAGAACCGCGACCCTCGCGATGCACCTCACCAGCGTCCCATCCCGGCATGGGATGCTACTGACTGATCGGTGACTCCTTGCTTTGCCAGAATTTGCAGCCATTAGCTTGCTCTCAACCAGAAGTGCTGTTTCGCCTTGAAAGTGTGGTCCATTTTGCCACTGGGCAGTTGCATATAACCTCTATAAAGTCAAGAGCTCTGGGAAGGAAGATCTTTGGCAGGCGCTAAGCCTGGGGCTCCCATCTCGAGGATGCTCCAGGACCCACACTCCGTGACGCAGAGGCCGTGGTCACTGTGCCCTTCCTTCCCAAGCGGACTGATGCGGGGATGAAGGGTCTCCACAGCTGCACCGGTGGGGTGGGGTTGCTGCCCTAAGAGGTCCTCCAGGGCCCTCGTTTCTTTGCACCTGGGTGATGGTGCCGTCTCCCTGAGTCTGAAAGAGTAACCCAGAGAGCAGGTGGCCTGGGATTCGCTTCGAGCACGCCCCACCCACCTTCTCTTCTCCTTCCTTAAATTTCACATCCAAACCAGAACGAGGCACCAATGAGGCCAGTTAATTAGGGAGATGTTCCTCATTTTGCTGCACTTTTCCTGTGTAATTGGAAGGCCCGCTTTCTCCAGTCGGCGAGAGCTGTTCCCCTGAATACTTCTAAAAGCTTTGGACCACATACCGATACCAGCTGCAAATTTATGGGCAAGATTATAATGATTGCTCAGTAATGCAATATTAAAAGCGGAGGCCTTTCTCAGTGCTGAGTGAAGGCGGGGTTCCAACCTTCTTTCAGCTTCAAAAAGGGATTCGAAACAGAATTACCAGCCCTTGTCCTAGAAGAAGCAGTCAGGGGGCTCCGACTCCCTCCCCTCCAAATAAGGAAAAAATAAAGGGGTCTGAATGAAGCCAAGGTTCAGAACATTTGGGTTCAGCTTCCAGAACTGTAAGTGGAGAAGCTCTCAGACCCTGTGCTTCCTGATTCCTGGAGGGGTGCGCACATCTGTAGGTGTCTGCTCTTTGTAAGAGCTGCAGCCAGCGCTTGGCTGCCTATAACAAGGACTTGAGGGAGCAAAAGGCTGTTAAAAATTTTTTTTGCAGTTTTGCTTCATTAGTTCTAGAATCCAGGGGCTCCGTAGCTGCGCGTTCTCCTGCATAATTTAAGGAATTAATGAAAGCATGCCTGATTTTTCCAATACTCTTTACTCTGTAAATTTGTTTAGCTTTTTTTTTTTTAACTGTCAGTTGAGGCTGTTGGAACCTAAATATTTTAATATTGAAGAAATGTGCTCTCCCCCCGTTTTTTTTTTTTAAAAAGAAAGACATTCCTTGCCCTCAACCACACGGTGTTCTGTACATCAGGTGTTACGAGTTATGGGTGACCTTGGGTCTCAGTTCACCCTATCAGTCCATCCTCTGACCTTACGGCAGGCAAGTTCTTATAATGACTGAGAGCAGGGGGCCCCTTTTGGGAGCCCGCATCAGAAACCTGGGCTTCTACTTGGGGCTGTCTGACCCCGCCTCACTGCAGAATGGAGACCTGAGGGGGACACGTAGTTTTTCAAGGCAGGAGCCCGCTGTGTCCCCCTTTGCCTGGCAAAGTAATAAAGCTATCCTTTTCTACTGCAGCCAAAAAAAAAAAAAAAAAAAAAGAATGGAGACCTGAGACAATTTGCGGCTTTATTTCACTCTTCCAAAGCTCACTTTGTCTACTTTATCTGACCATCAGGTGGAAGGTGTTAGTGTATGTGTGTATAACTCTAGGCTCATAGGATTTGAAAGGACTTTAGAAATTGTTGAATGTGAACATTGCTGAGGTACATTAAAAAGAAAACAGAGTAAGCAAATGGGAAGATCATGGTTTTTGGGTTTTTTTGTGGTCTTCTTTGGCCGCACAGCTTGTGGGATCTTAGTTCTGAGACCAGGGATCAAACCCGGGTCCCTGGCAGGGAGAGCGCCAAGTCCTAACCACTGGACAGCCAGGAGATTCCCAGGAAGGTAATGTGTTGACTTGATATTGTAAAAATGTCCATCCTCCATAAATTACTCTGTACATTTAATGTCATTCCCAACCTTGTAGAATTTATATTTTGGAACTTGACAAAATAGTTTTCTGCCTACTTGGAGGAACAAAGTTTTGGAAAAAATAAAAAGAAGGAGGAGCATCTCCTATTAGATAGAACAATAAACTGCAAAACAGCGATAATTCAGATGGTGTGAGGATGGCGCAAGAGTCTACAGGCAGAAAGATGTCAGAGCCAACATCGTATCAGCATGTAGCTGTGACTAAAAGGTGACATTCAGAGGGGAGGGGACAGGCTATTTCATAGATGACCGTGGGACAGTTGGAGATCCACAAAGAAACAGATGAGATCAAGGCTCACATCATTTTCAAAATAAAATGTGGCTCTTTTAAATATTTCAGTGTAAAGAGTAAACCGTTAAGAGAACTCAGCTTAAATGCAAGTGAACGCGTATCAGCTTTGGCAGTGGCAAGGGCCTTTTTATACATCCACACACCAGAATCCAAAGAGGAAAGCGCTGATTGATTTGGCCAAAAACCTGTGTGACAGAAACAACACCATACACAAAAGACAAACTGTGGAAAATGTTGGCAACATCATTTTTCTCAGAGTCTGTGGTAGCAGTTGCCAAAACGCGTTAATATTCTTAATATGTAAAGAGCTCCTGTAAACAAATGAGGACCAACCCCCAAGGGCAGAGTGAATAGACGGCATGAATGGACATTTTGGAAAAGAAAAAAATTCAAATAGCCAATACACATATGGAAAAAATATTAAACCTCCTTAGTGATCAGAGAGATGTAAATTAAAGCAGCTACCGTGTACTCTAGTTTGCTGGACAGATTTTCCCCCAGGATAAAGGCTGACATTGACAAAGATGCAGGGAAGCAGGTGATCTGCCATTGGATTCAGAAACTGGTGGGCAATTTTGAAACTGTGATGAGGCAAAATGTGTCAAAAGTTATAAAAGAAGGTATCAACTTTTAGAGCTTTATCATGAGGATATTCTGTGTACCTCAAGACGTACATATAGCACTTTTTAAACCATAGTTTTTGTTTGTTTGTTTTTCGGCCGCAGGCTGCACAGCAGGTAGGATCTTAGTTCTTCCACTAGGGATCGATCCCGCACCCCCTGCAGTGGAAGCATGGAGTCTTAACCCCTGGACCACCAGGGAAGTCCCTAAATAATAGTTTTTGGTTTTTTTAATAACGGAATGAAACTAAATGAGCAGCAGTATGCGATTCATTGGCATTTGGCAGGTCAATTCATGCAATGCCTGGCAGCTACGGAAACTCCCAGGAGAGGAGCATCCTGTGACATGGGAAATGTGCATGAAACGTTCTCACTGTGTGAAAAGAACAGACTACAGAATAGAATGTGCAGTGTGACTTTTCTCCACCACCCCCCCCCCCCCCCCCCCCCCCCCGCCAGCCAGGAGAATAGATATCTCTATGTGAAGCCTGGAAGGAGATACACCTTCGTGTTAACAGTGGCTAGTTTGGGTCGGTGGTGTTACCAGTGACTAGCATTATTATTTCAGCTCTTTAGTGTTCCCACAGAGTGTACAACAATCATATGTGACTCTCACAATTGGACTTAAAGGGTTAATGAAAATAAATCTTCTAAACCAGCTCCCCAGCTGATCCAAGAAGATGCCTGAGGGATTTCAGCCCTATAACGAGTTCACGTAGGAACAGAAACTTGAACTCGGACCTCTTAAATGCTCTGTTCGGGACTTGTTCTTAAGAAAAGTGGGTTTTTGTTTTGCCCTTGGTGGTTCCTTTTCTCTCACATCTGAGAAACTCCCTTTAGGAAATAATCCAAAATGTGGAAAGAGCTGTAGCACAGAGATGTTCTTACGGTGTTATTGGTAACGGTGCGAACGCGCAGCAGGTGAAGCGTTTGGTCATGGGGCGCGGCTCAGCACGTGAGGCAGCTCACTCGGTGGAATGTTATATGGCCAGCGAGGAGGTGGGCCGCCAGGAAAAATACGGTGGTGGTTATAACGCGGGATGGAAGAAATCAGGACAGAAAATACGTATGGTGTGACTATCATTTTAAAAGTAAGATTCAGAAGGGGATGTGATATTATGAGAGGAGTTGTTAAGTGAGGTGAGACGGCTGTCAGGAACGTTTATTTTCTCTGACCTTAAAAGTTCCAGTCTTTCTATAAAGGTATGATGTTCCTTTTATAATAGTTCCAAAAACATCTGGAAAAGTAAACATAGGTGAGCACCTTTCCACCTTCTCTGCCTAGGGCTGGATTCTGGATGGCATCCCTGAATCTCGGGAGCAGGCCCTGTTGATCCAGACCCTCGGCGTCTCCCCCAGACATGTCAGTGAGTAGCCCCACCCGCGCCTGGAGAGCCCTCCCCCCAGACCTGCAGCCCCCGCGAGTGAGCGCTCCACTCTGCGTCAGCGGCTCCCCGGTGCCCAGGCACCACCCCCGAAGGGGGTTTGATGGGCCAACAGGAAAAAGGAGGACAGCACAGTCGAATTTTCCACGGAGCTAAATGCATTCGGGGCTTGTTCTGAGAAGCGTGAGGTTTTGCTCTGACCCTGGTGATTCCTTGTTTCAGGAAGCTCACATCTGAGAAACTCTCTTTAGGAGATAATCCCCAATGTGGCAGAAGCGCCCTGCACAAATATGTCACTGAAGCCTGGCCTCGGGCGAAGTGTTCAGGCGTGGGCTTCCTCTGTCCTGAGATTATGCGTTTGTGTTCTGACCTCTCTCTTAAGGCATTGCTGGGGATGGGAGATGGTGGTTGCTCTAATGCCTTTTACAGCAGCAGGTCGGCTGCCCACCACGCCTGGTTTTGCTTCTTTCCTTCTCTACCCAGTCGTGCTGAGCGCTCCAGACACGGTCCTGATTGAGAGAAATTTGGGGAAGAGAATCGACCCTCAGACAGGAGGTATGGCTGTCTCCACCTTCCCCCAACCACCCCGTGGGGTCTCACAGGGAATCCTAGTAACAGCCCTGCCCACCCCTCACTGAGCACTTACTCTCAGGCTTGGGCAGCAGACAGACCCGGGTTTGTGGTCCCTGCCCCTTTCTAGCTGTGTGACATGGGACAAGTCGCCCAGTGTCTCTGAGGCTCAGTTTTCTCACCTGGACTTGAGGATGGAAACGCTGAGCCCTGCCTTGTGATCTGCTCACTGTGAGGATGACGTGAGAGCCTGGGGGTGGGAGCCTGGCACAGAGGAAGCGCTCCGAAAGTCACGGCCACCCTTCCCCTCGCGCTGAGCATCATCGCCACTTTGTTGTCGTTAATAGCGACGGGGGGGCGGGCCCAGAGCCAAAGCCGAGCACGGTGCTGCCGGGGTGGGCGGACGAGCGCCCCTGGGACCCGCAGGCTCTGCCCCCAGGTCGGGCGGGCAACTCTAAACGTGTTCCTCTCTCTGGTAGAGATTTATCACACCACCTTCGACTGGCCCCCCGAGTCCGAAATCCAGAACCGACTGATAGTGCCAGCAGGCATCTCGGAAGGGGAGACGGCGCGGAGGCTGCTGGAGTATCACAGGAACATCGTCAGGATCCTCCCCTCGTACCCCAAAATCGTGAAAGTCATCACTGCCGACCAGCCGTGCGTGGACGTCTTCTACCAGGGTAAATCCAGGTGGACCCTCGGCCCCTCTCATCCTGGTGTCACTTCTTCTGGCAGTGATGCCAGTGTCCGGTGTCCAGTGTCCGGGGTGTGCCTGGGAGCCCGGGAGTCAAGTCACGGAAGGCCCAAGGTCCCTGCCCAGAAACAAGTCTGGGGTCCCTGGGAGCGTCGTCCTCTGAGACCCTGGACTAATATTCTATAGGCCGCATGGTCAGCGGACTTGACAGTGACGGGGGGGGCGGGGGCGAGGAGAGGTGAGGGCCGGGGTGGGAGGGACATGCAGCAAGAAGTCTTGCGCTGAGGATGAAGGAAGAGGAAGAGAAAATTTATAAATATTCAAACAAACAAACGTACAAACCAAACCCACCAGCGCCACAAAACCCAAAAAACCACAACACAACTCAGGTGTCCTGAGCCCACTGAGGGCAGGGATAGGCAGTTGCATGCCGGGCACAGCCCTGCCGTTGGGAACAGTAACAGATGTTCAGAAATGGGCTGAAAGAGGCCTGTTTGGGGGTCAGGGGTGTGACCATTGAGTCCCGAGGCTTTGGAGCCAGGTGACCTCAGCCCCACCACACGTCAGCTCTGCAGTCTGCGGCAACTCTCTTAACCCCTCTGAGCCTCAGTTCTGTCATCCCCAAAATGGGAACAGAAATCCTTCCTTCCTCACGGACTTAGGTGAGGGCTCCGTGAGATCCTGCAGCGCAGGTATCTGCAGCCCTGAGCCCAGTAGCTGGTGCAGAGAACGGCTCAGTAAACGTCGGACGTTGCTATCATCAGGATTCAACATCCGGTCCCGAAAGACAAGGAAAGTTAGAAGAGTTCTCCCCCAAAGCAGCTGCATTTATCATTTTTATTTTTTTTAATTTATTATTTTCTTTTATTGATTTCATTTTATTTTTGGCCACGCTGTGTGGCTTCTGGGGGTCTTAGTTCCCCCACCAGGGATCGAACCCGGGCCCTCGGCAGTGAAAGCGCGGAGTCCTAACCGCTGGACCGCCGGGGAATTCCCTCATTTTTTAAAAGTGTTGCCGAGCTTCAGTTGCCTGCACAAGCAGTTATCCCCTTCTGTGCGATGCCGGTGCCTGACACAATGAAAATAGCTCCGCAGGGACTTTAAGACACTTGATGGTTTACGATGCCCTTTTTTGGTATATTCTCTCAGATCTCTTCAAGAGAAGTTTACTTTTGGTGGGGAGGTTGTTCTGAGCTCCCCGGAGCGGCCCTCCCACCGGCCCCCACCTGCTGGTGGCCTTGTTGTCTGAGCGGCTTTGCTTTACCGAGAGCGAGAGCCGGAGCCGGCACAGCCTCGCTCTCCGAAGGGGGTCGGTATATGAGGGGGCATGTCTGGAGAGTGATGCTACTTTGAAAAATGCCAGGCTTATGGATGCCTTATAAATTTCCAGCGATTTCGCATCTCGGAAGAGTCTTTAGTAGCAAACATTGCACTCCGAAGATAAACAACCACAACATTTATCTTATGCCATGATTCTGAATTTACACATTAATTACTTCCAAACTACTTAATTAAATTTAAAAGTTCATACGATCGTTCATAAAGAATTCATGCCTGAAATTGTAAATAAAAATGTGAGTGTCTGAATATTAATTATTATTAATTAATAATGCAGAGAGAGAAATTGAACATTGGAATGCAAAATTCTCTCTGTGTTGTTTTTTTTTAATATCTCTGCTATGCATCCAGCAACCACATGTTTTTCAAAAGAATAATTAGCTGTTGAGACCGTCTGGGGGATCATTACTTCTAATTAACTTGGTTATTTACTGTAAATTAAGCATCATTTGTAAGCAGGCTGCTTTGCCTGTAGTATTTGTGCTCTTCAGACGGGCTGGATCCTGGAAGGTCTGAGGATAAAGACAGCCTTGCTGTCTTTATCTTTATCTCTTCCTCCGGGTTCGTCTTGCTGATGGAAAGTGTTACCCGTGGCAGTGGGCTTGGGAGAGCTGCCCCAGCCCTGCCAACTCTCTGTAAAACCGGGACAAGGAAAGCACATCCCTCGTGGGACCGTGCACGGATCAGATAAGGTAAGGCCGGTAGAGTTTAGCTTAGCAGCAGATGCATCCCTGCCGTGAAGATGCTGGCTATCATCTTGACCTTGAAGACAGGTAACTTACCTGCACCTTTAGTTCTAAAACAGAGGGGAATCGTAGCATCTCTCATGTCCCTTCCAATCAAAACATCCTACAAAGATTTGAGAGTTCAAAATTTGCCCAGTGAATATATGTCATTGGTTCTCAATGTTGCCCTCTAGCCACAGTGGGACACGTGGCAATGTCTGGAGACGTTTGTGGCTGTCACAGCTAGGGAGCGTGACAGCACTGGTGGGCAGAGGCCGGGGAGGTGCCCCGACGTCAAGCACAAGGTTGGAAGACCCTGCACACCTGTCGCGGATTTCGAGGTGGTGCCTGGGGACACCTTCCTGTCTTCGGATGGATTCCATCCTGGGCGAGGGGCCAACATGCTGACTTCAGGCAGCCCGGCACCTGCGCAGGATGGTCCGGGGACCCGGGCAGGAGGCGGGGCCGGGGAGGGAGACCCCCTTTGGATGCAAGGGTGACTGAGGAGGAGGTACCCCCGCCCTCTGCCTCAGCAGGCGGGCTGCTCCCCTCACCCAGGTGCTGAGTGGCTGCCCTTCAGCAGCCTCCTTAGCCCACCCGTGCCCCCTCCTCTGCCCTCCACTCTCAAGGGAGGTGACCTGGTTTGATGTTCAGTCGCTTTGGGCATCCATTGCCCCCCACGGTGCACGCGCCTCAGCCCTGTCTCCCTACTTCTTTGTTCCTCAGCTGCCAGGGGCACCCTGGGCCAGGGCGACATCTGCCCACTCCCGGGACCCATTTGTTCACTGCCTCTTTGGAGACTTGCAATAAAGTTGGTGTCACTGGAGCGCGGCTGCAAATTATTCTCCACCAATTCCGAAGGCCTTTAGAAGTCCCCGAGTACGAGGCCCCCGCGTGGCCTGTCGTGTTTATCAAAGCCCGTGTCTGACTCTAGGAGGTCGGCCTGGTCCCGGGGCTTCAGGGTGAGGCTCAGCCCGGATTCAATTTGGAAACACCCTAACCCAGTATTCAGTGTGTGTTCTGTGTCCTGGGACCAGCCCCCAACCACGCGGCCAGCCGTCCTTTGACCAGGAGGGCAGCACGGCCCCTGTGCTGTGTCAGAGGGATCCAGGGCAGTGCTCTGCTCGGAGGGTGGCTTCTGTGCCTCTCCTTGTCCCCTCCCGCCTTGGTGCCCCGGCCTGAAGGGTAATTCCTTCCCCGCAGCTTCACCCTGTGGTTACCCGGCAGATTCACAGAGGGTTTCCACGGAGCTGTAAAAGGGAAATAATTACTGCCGTTAAAAGAGCCCAGGCAGAGGTGTCGTAAGCTGGTTCCCTTTCTTTAGGACCCTGGTTTATTATCCTCACATCCTCTCGTTCCAGCTCTGACCTATGTCCAAACCATCCATCGATCTAACGCCCCGTTCACCCCGAGGGTGCTGCTGTGCGGGCCCGTGGGCAGCGGGAAAAGTCTGCAGGCCGCCCTCCTGGCCCAGAAATATGGCCTCGTCAACGGTGAGTGCTCCGGCGGCCACCCGGCTTCTAGAGCCTCCCCTGCTTCCTGCCCTCCCAGACCTCCCCGTGTTACGGGAGCGGCGAGGAGATCGGCATCACTTCTCTTTCTTGCTCTCTGCTGCGAACA
Organism: Aethalodelphis obliquidens; assembly: GCF_003676395.1. Lineage (NCBI taxonomy): Eukaryota > Metazoa > Chordata > Mammalia > Artiodactyla > Delphinidae > Aethalodelphis > Aethalodelphis obliquidens. The sequence continues at coordinate 3,782,974 of NW_020837951.1, forward strand.
ATTTTCATTTAATCCATCTTTGCAGGGATAAGGTTTTTGCCTCCCAAAGAATATGGCCATAAAAACATTAACCAATAAAAACACGCCCGCAGCCCAAAGAGCTGGAACGTTTTCTGGTCATCATTTTTTACGTCCTTTGGCGCAGTGGTTTTTCTGTGCTCTGCCCCTGCAGTCTCCCCAGAAGCCGGAGTTCTTGCATAATGTGGACCTGCTGTTCATTTATTTTCTCCGGTCTTGTTTGGTTCCCCAAACCCAGGTCAGTGTGTTTACAGGCAAACAGTTTCTGAACCGGAGGAAGACTTCTAGCTCAGCACAGTTTCAATAAATATTTTACCAGGAAGAGAGAAAATATTGAAATTAGTCCTCCAGGTCTTTCCTGGGGTGGTCCCAGATGGTCTTGGATGCCAGCGTGGTTTCAGGAGGATAAAGGGCTGGAAGGGAGGCTGTAGCAGACACACAGCACTGGAGGGAGTTAAAGGCACTGACCCCCTCCCACTTCGGTGCTCCAGAAGCCTCAGTAACCTCTAGTTAAGCAGGAGACATGAGACCTGCACCCCCAAATACAGAAATATGCATGTATGTGCCCGCAAATGATATATATACACCATACAGATATACATGTATACCGACATGCACAAATATATACATGCCACCCCAGAAAGATCAAGTTTCGAATAAAAATGCTTTTCAATTAGGTCTCCTCCAGCTTAAGATTCCAAAGCCACTGAGATTCCCAGACAGGAATCAATGACAAATATCATACCCATAGATTGAAGGTGGAGAACTGAGCAGTTATTCTGACTAGTATGGAAAAAAAACCACTAATAGTTGTATTAGTATTTTAGTAAAAATGCTAAATAGTAGTATTCTGATTTAATTAGTATGGAGAACTCACCTGGATACTTTACGATAAAAAATGCTTTGCTTGTATCAACAGTTTTTTTTTTAATGGAATTATTCAAATAATTCCTTCTCCTTCCGAGTTTTCCTCTTAAGAGTATTATAAGAATAAAATTCCAGCTGTGGTTAGGGATGACTTTGTAAAGAATGAACCACAGTCTGCTTGTGGCCACACCCACATTTATTTACGCGCCTGCACTTATTGTTACGTGAAGACATATGAAGAGTTACAGTGAGAAGAGCCTTAATGACAGAGGGAGGGTCTGAAAAACACAACAGTGATACCTTAATACAGTGCACAGCTTAATTTAAATAATTGTCACTGTGCCGAAGTTTGCTTATGCAGACACTCCCATTCAAGAAAAGTATTTTTAAATTTAAATTGTTCTCAGCACACCAATCATAAAGAAATGAAACTACCTGCCTAGATTTTTCCAAAAAGGAAAATAGAAAAGCTCGCCATCGTTTTTGCTTTTGCAGCAGAAGAGCCATCTTGGGCCTCCTTTCAATAACTGAGCACTTGGAGACTAGCTCAGAAAGTTGACATTTCTCAAAGGTGTTCTTGAGAAATACAAGACGTCATGAGATTTCCGTAAACCTGTTTAGGGGACCTGTGGTCTGCAGAGGCAAGCACTGAGCTGTCCTTTGGGGTCTCTCTGCGGAGGCCTGTCTGCACCCAGAGCTCCAGGAGCTGCCCGCCCAGCCCCGCTACAGCCCGGCCCCCCTGGCCATCCCCTGCCTTGGCTCTTATCTCCACATTTATGAACCTCTCGGTCGTGGGAATACATCTCCAGACAAATAACCAGCATTCACTCCAACAAGGTTTATTGGAAGGCTCCTGTCTATAATCGGCGAGTATATAAACAGGTACAACCTTTTGAAAGATAAAGGCCACTCCTGATTACCAGGCTAACTGTGCAAACCCTTTGGTCCAGTGATTTCACGCCCAGGACTTTATTCTGCTGAAACACTCCCCACAGTATTCAGCAAGAGATGTGAAGGATGCATAAGGAAAAAGAAAGGCAACCCCAAACTCTGTTCGCAAGGGGATTAGTTAAAGCAAGCTCTGGGCGGCTATTAAAAAGAAACCTGTAAAGTGACTCGATGTCTGTGAGGTATTGTTATGTCGGGGCGGGGTGGAAAGCAAGTCCCTCAACAGTGTTCAGGGAATGGTCTCTTTTTTTTTTTGTAATTTATTTTTGGCTGCGTTGGGTCTTCGTTGCTGCACACGGGCTTTCTCTAGTTGCGGCGAGCAGGGGCTACTCTTTGTTGCAGTGAGCGGGCTTCTCACTGCGGTGGCTTCTCTTGCTGCGGAGCACGGGCTCTAGGCGCGCGGGCTTCAGTAGTTGTGGCTCACGGGCTCAGAAGCTGTGGCTCGCGGGCTCTAGAGCGCAGGCTCAGTGGTTGTGGCGCACGGGTTTAGTTGCTGCACGGCCCGTGGGATCTTCCCAGACCAGGGATCGAACCCGTGTCCCCTGCATTGGCAGGCAGATTCTAATCCACTGTGCCACCAGGGAAGCCCGAATGATCTCATTTTTGTTCAAAAAAATGTGTTAATCTATGTTCAAGAAAACAGCTGAAGGACCAAACTGGTTATCTCTGTAGAAACACGTATTACATGATTCTGACTTTTTTTTTTTCCCTGCACCGAGCATGAATTTTCTGACAAGGAACAGCCATGGAGCATTTTATTAAAATACTATTAATTTTACTCACTGAGTGCTTGCTATATGCAGTGCATGTTATTTGGTACACAGATAGGGAACATGTAGAAAGAAGCAGAGAGGCCCTTCAGGATGGAGGTGGGCCCTGCTGGGGGAAGGAATGAGGTGGGGCGGGGCTCCTCCCAACACTGTCCCAGGTCATGTGTGTCTAAAGCCTTAGTACTTGGAACCTCTAGGAAGAGCAGACTGTTAGCAGTACTGTCTTCATAGGATCTTGCAGAATGAGGTGGCTATAGACAGGAGTTTTAAACCATTCTTTCCTAATATAAACATTACCGTGACACACTTTTCTCCAAACACTTCTTTAGCTGCATCTCCCCAAATTTTAATGTGTTGTGTTTTATCATTCAGTTCAGAATATTTTCTAATCTCCTTTGTGGTTTCTTTTTTGACCCATGTATTATTTAGAAGTGTATTGCTTACTTCCCAAATATTTGGGAATTTTCCAGATTTTTTTTTCTTTGTTTCTTTAATTCTATTTTGGTCGAAGAACATACCCTATATGATTTCAGTCCTTTGAAATGTATTGATACTTTTTATGGACGAGCATATGCTCTCTATTGGTGAATTCCATGTGCACTTGAAGAGAATATGTATTCTGCTTTTGTTGACTATTGTGCTCTAAGAATGTCAATGAGGATAAGATGTTTGATGGTGTTGTTCACTTCTGCTGCGTCCTTAATGATTTCTCTCTACTTGTTATTTCAGTAACTGAGAGAGGTGCGTTAAAATCTCCAACTCTTTAACTGTGGATTTCTCTATTTCTCTGCCAGTCTTTGCTTCGTGTAATTTGAAGCTATGTTAAGTGGGTATACACTAAGGATCGTTATCTCTTCCTGATGAAATCATCCTTTTATCATTAGGAAATGCTCCTCTTCCTCTCCAGTAAATTCTCAAAGTCTACTTTGTCTGATAAGTATATACTCTATTCTTTTTTTTTTAACTATGTGTCTTATATTCTAAATATGTGTCTTGAATACAACATATAATTGCTTTAAAAAAAAATTCAGCCTGACGTTTTCTGCCTTTTAATTGTTTAGTCCATTTCCACTTAAAGTAATTTTTTATATGGTTGGTTTCAAGTCTACCATTCTGGTTTTTTTATCTTCTACTTGTGTTATCTGTTCTTTGTTCCTCCTTTCCTGCCAACTTTTGGATTGATCAAGTATTTTTTCAGTAATCCATTTTATTTCCTCTGTTGCCTTTTTTGGCTATATCTCTTTGCTTTATTTTCTTTGTGGTTGCTCTAGGGGTTAACTGTTATCCATTACTTATCACAGTCTATCTTGAATTAATATTATACCTCTTCATGTATAACACAAGAACCTGACAGCAGTGTATTTCCCTTCACCTTGCTCTAGTTCTTTGTGTAACTGTAGTCATACATTTCATTTCTACATATGTTATGAACCCTACAGTACATTGTAATTATTTTTGCTTTAAACAGTCATTTTTTTAAGTCAACATATGGGGGGAAAGAGCTTTTATATATACTCAATATCAACACTTTTCACTCCTTTGTTTAGATCTAAGATCCATCTGATATCATTTTCTTTCAACCTAAAGAACTTCCTTTAACATTTCTTGTAGTGCAAGTCTGCTGGTGAAATTCAGCTTTCATCTGTCTGAAAATGTCTTTATTTCACCTTCATTATTGAAGGATGTTTTTGCTGCTTATAGAAATCTGTGTTGACAGGGTCCCCCCACCACCTTAACACTTTCAAGATGTCATTTCGTTGTTGCATTGATGCATTCCGTTGCATTGCTTCTGATGGGAACTCAGAGATTATTTTTATTTTTTTTCTCCTATATATAAAGCATCTTACTCCCACCCATAACTGCTTCTAATATTTTCTGTTTAGTTTTCAGAAATTTAACGATGATGTACCAAAGTGTGATTTACTTTGTGTTTGTTTTGCTTGGGCATCAGAATCTTGGATCTGTGGGTTGATATTTTTATCAAATTTTGAAATTCTCCTCCCATTATTTTGTCAGATATTCTCTCTCTCTCTCTCTCTCTCCCCCCCCCCCCCCCCCCCTTTCTGGAACTCCAGGTACATGTATGTCAAACTGTTTGCTATTATCCTCCAACTCCCTGAGGTTTTATTCCTTTTCTTTATTTCCGGTCCCCTCCCCACCTTCTCTTTGCTTCAGTTTGAATGCTTTCTAGTGCCTGTTTTCATGTCTTCAGATTCACTGATGGCAGCCCATCCAGTGATGTTTTCCATTTAAGATATTGTATTTTCCAGTTCTGGAAATTCCATCTGGTTCTTTTTTATAGTTTCCATTTCTCTGCTGAGATTCCCCATCTTTTCATTCATTTTAATCATCTTTTAAAGTTTAAACATTTTCGTAATAGACATTTTATAGTTCTTATGTGCAGATTCTGATACCTGTGTGATCTCTGGATCTGATTCTATGGCCCGTTTTCTCTCCTTGTAGGGGTCACACTTTCCTGGTGGTGTTTTCCTCTCCAGTAGTTTTTTATTATATGCTGGACACTATGGTTCTCACATTCCTGAGAGTCTGGATTGTGTGGTCCTGCTTTGAGAATATCGCATGAAAAAGAATTGAGTTCTAACAGGCGGTTAAGTAACTGGAGGACCAACCTGACCCCACTGAGGCTTATTTTTAGTCTTTGTTACTATGGGATTAGGGTGGGATTCCCCTAGGGCTCGTGTATCCCTACACCTGAAGCGTGGCCTTCCTGGCGTCTCAGCTGCATGTCTGGGGTGTTGAGCGAGATCTCTCACTCTGGCTGGCAGATGCCACTCAGTTCCCAGCTTCCCCATAGCTTTTGTCTCCCAGGCCCTGTGGCGTCTCCCCTGCACACGTGCAGTTTTGCATTGACTAGTGACTCAAGTAAACCCTCAGGCAGGTTCCGGAACCCCTCCTGCCCCACCCCCCCTCCATTATTCTGTCCCACATGGTCCAGCTGCCTCAGGGCCCCAAACTCCAATCCTTGTTTCCTGCTGCTGTGTTTGGGTTCCGCTCCTCCCGAGCCATGGTTTGGAAAGTGCCCATAGGTCGAAATCCAGGGCGAGTGAGGGTCTCACTTTGTGTGTGTCCCGTCTCTCAAGGATCACAGCCCGTGCCTGTCTTGTCCAGTGCCCGAAAAGAGTTGCCTCTTATATTTTGTTAAGTTTTATGGCTTTGTATGACAGAAGGTGAATATGATACCTGCACCTCCCTCCTGTCCTGAACTGGAAGCTAAGCCTAGGTTTGATGTCACACGCACCTGGGTGTGAATCCCAGCTCCGCCACTTACTGGCTCCGTGACCTAGAACAGTATGTACAGCATCTTCAGTTCTCAGTTTCCTTATCTACAAAGCAACAGTTTGTTGTGAGGACTGGACAATACAAAGCAAGCCCAGCATAGTGCTTGGCGTAACTAGAGGTCTCAGTAGCTGACAGCCTTTATTAGTCCTTACATTTCCCTTAGTGAGCGAAGCTGCCAGCCACGCTGGATACGATCACCGCCATCACACAGTGAATTAACATGTCATTACGGAAGAATACGTCTTTGGTGGTGGTCATTGTCTTAAACATTCCCTTTACGCAGTTAATTTTAGGATTGGTTTCGGTTTCTTTAAGGCAGGAAGTAAAGTCCTTAGCTTTAAAGTTAAGAAAAGTAAGCCTGTGCAATTACTAACTCGTGAAAACATGGCTGGACCCTTCTGGCTTTGGCTGTTACGGTTTTCATCGCCAAGGAGAGGGCAGCTGTGTTAATTCCTTCCACACTAGTTAACTGACACGCCCTGTGTGTTGGCCCCGGCTGGGGTCTAGAGACACAGTGGTGCTTGTGACAGGAAGGCACCTGTGTGTCCCTTTGTGATAGAAGCTGATGATGTCTGTGGAGCCGTCATCCCAGGGGGCTATGGAAACAAGAAGCGTCCCCACCCTCCCCTGCGTGATAACAGCGTGAACATAGATGTCACGCAGGTCCACGCGGTTCTCCGCCAGAACGTTCACTCTCAACACCCTCCGGGGCTGGGGCCAGCAATCCTGGGTGTCGCCGAGGCCCTACGGGGCCTTCTCTGGTGGTGACATTCCTTGTTATGTCTTCTCCACACCGTCCATTTTTAATATGTTCTTTGCCAAATGCATTCTTTTTCATTCCGCATCTTCCTCCTTGGCTTCTTTTTTTATTCCTTTTTGATACTTACTTTCACTTGGACACACACCCACACTCAGAAAAACACTTTTATATTTTTTTTCAGTGACCTTTTTTTTTTTCCCCGCAGCAGGCAGCACTGGGAGGGGTTCTTTTTTTTCTCATTCTTCCTTCTATTTAAAATTTAACGGGCGTCTTTCTGTTCCTCTCTCCTCTAGTCTGCTGTGGGCAACTGCTCAAAGAGGCCATGGCAGACAAGTCCAAGTACGGCGAGATGATCCAGCCCTTTTTCGAAAAGGAGACCGCAGGTAGGCCACACTTGCCGTGACTGCCACGACCTTCTAGGCTCTGAAGAGAGAGTCCTCTGTGTGAGGCTTGCTGGGCACGCGGGGGCCCAAACTGGGGAAAAGAACCAGGGAATGGAAATTGGGCTTTCCGGCAGGCAAAGGCTCTGGTTTTGTTCCCTGGTTGGTCCCTTTGGCTTCCAAGTGAGGGGGAGGGGTCTGTGGACATGATGCATTTCACTGGTGGTGTGGAATGTTCCTGTTTCTCAAGAATGCTTGCTTTCCATAACTGATAACGCTTAAAACTGGGAGCAGGGGGGACTTCCCTGGTGGCGCAGTGGTTAAGAATCCACCTGCCAACTAAGGGGACACGGGTTCAAGCCCTGGTCCGGGAAGATCCCACATACCACTGAGCGACTAAGCCTGTGTGCCACAACTACTGAGCCTGCGCTCTAGAGCCCGCGAGCCACAACTACTGAGCCCGTGTGCCTAGAGCCCGTGCTCCACAACGAAGAGTAGCCCCCAGCTGCCGCCACTAGAGAAAGTCCGCATGCAGCAACAAAGACCCAACGCAGCCAAAAATAAATAAATAAAATAAATTTATAAAACAAAACATAAAAAAACCTGGGAGCCGGGAGAGGCCATAGTGCCACCCACCTCATTAACTGGTGTACAGAAAAATACCATCGGGCAAGATTCCAATTTAATCAGCAGTCAGAAGCTAGAAGGTTCAGAGAGCTTTGCAGATAGGGAGGACTGACCAGCCATTGGTCCTCAGGGGAGGCTGGACCAGATCATCTTTCCAGACCCCTCTGTGACCTATGCTCTGAAAGCATCCCCCAGATCTGACCCCCAGGAAGGGCACCACTGAGACCACTCTCTCCAGTCTCCTGAGTCCACAAAGGAGGCACAGAGCAGGGACCGAGGTACTGAGGACCTCAGAGCCAGTTCACGTCTGGGCTCATCCCCGGGCAGTGCGTTCCCCACACTCACCTCTTGCACTCTTATGTAAAGGGCTGTGGCTCCTCTGTGCAATCAGTACAGGCTCGTTATCACGTCTGATATGGACAGGTACTTGCTGTGAAGAAAACCGACCCAGAGAGGAGGGGCCGTCGTGATGGGCAGTGCGCGTGTTGTGAGGATGCCCTCCCCTTCTCCTTCCGTTTTCCGGATGGAGTAAGCTGTGACTGGGAGGCGTGGGACAGGCCGCTTGCTCCTGACCTCAGCCCAAAGAGACCCCAGGAAGGATGTCCCGCCCTGGCCCTCCCAAGGCCTTCCTTGAGGTGTTCTGGTCTCCAGGGTGAAGTTCAGGTGAGGCAGCATGGGATCCCTCAGGCACAGTGATCTGCGTGGTGAGACATGATGATCTCGGCAGGCGAGTCTGTTCACTCCTGAGTCACCAGGGTGGTGAATAGGATGATGTGTGAACAGGAGCCCTGGGCGCCAGTGAAAACCAGTGCCAGCTTTGGTGCTTCCCTGTCCGGTTCAGATCTCGCTGCCCTCCACCCCGGCCACGTAGCCCAGGCCTCCCAGTGGCAAGATGGAGACAGAAACCCCGGGTTGCAGGGTTGCCGTGAGGACAGGCTGAGGTGTGCGCGCCCAGGGGTGGGAGCAGCAAGCAGGGACGGGGGCCTGGCGCCCCCTCAAGCACACTTGCCCTCCAGCGAGGCCAGCTTCCCCTTTACCGGGGCAGGGGGGTGGGGAGGTGATGAGCACCCCAAAGAACATTTGTTGCATAAATGAGTGAATAGGATAACAAGTTAACAGATTTATGTCCTTGTAAACGTTGCTGCGTAGTATTCCATTGCACAGACTGGAGGGTAATCTGTTCACTTCTCCACGAGAAAGCATTTTGTGGTTCAGATAGAGAGACGATGACCAAGCAGATGAGGCACTGTTGACAGTGGGTAAATCTCTGACAAGGGGAGGCAGAAGTTCCTTGACTCTTCTGGCAACTTTCCCGTACTTTTGAATTTTTTTTCAACACAAAAAGTTACGGAAAGTGAATATTCAGGTGGTTTCCAAATCTGCACTCCTTCAGCAATACTGTGACGCGTCCTCTGGTACCGGCACAGGTTTGCAGACACCCCTAAGCATCTTAGGATGAACTGATGCCTGGGACCCATGAGCGGGTATGACTCGTGACACCGAAGTAAGGCATCCCCCTCCCAGCCGTGCCCGGAACGCTCGAGTCCTCCACGGCTTTGCCATCTCTGGGTATCGCCAGGTTATTTGTTTTCTATCGTGGCTGAAACAAACTTAGTGGTTTAAAACAACACAGATTTATTACCTTACAGTCCTGGAGGTCAGGAGTCCTAAAATCACGTGTTGGCAGGACTGCACTCCTTCCTGAGGAATCCCTTGGGGAGAATCTGTTTCCTTTGCTTTTTCCAGCTTCTAGAGGCCCCTTTCTCCGTCTTCAAAGTCAGTAGTACAGCATCTTCCAATCTCTCTCTCTCTCTGGCCCCTGAAAATAAACCCAAGGAGCCTTTTCACTGGTGGGCAAGAGGCAGAGATGTTTAGGGGGTTTGTTTTGTTTTTTTCTCTCTTTTTTGGTGTATACCTAGGAGACGGTGCAAAATTCCCAATTTCCTATAAAGTGAGCGAGACCCTGGTAGCTTCGATCTTCAACGCTTTGTGCTAAATTTTTCCCTCTGCGACCTTCTCTTTACTTAGACAATGTAGCTCTATACTTTTGCACTTCCTACAGAATGAAAGACACAACAACCACCAATATCATATCTTCCTAACAGAAGCAATAAATTCTGTCATTTCACTAATCCCGATCTCACAGGGATAACAAAGAATGCATTTACATTCATCACCACTAACAGGGGCTCATTAGTGGGCTGTGGAAACGCTGCCGGGAGAACCAAAGTGCTCGGCTGGTAGGACGAGCTCGGGAACCACCCGGGTCTGGCCGCCCGCATCACCACCAGCGGAAACAGGACCAAAATTTAAATGATTCTCCACTGAAGTCGGGTCTGAAAACGAGGTCAGACTGAACCCGGAAGCTCTGCGTGGCCACCTCTCATGACAGCGGCTGACAGCTTCTGGAAGCCAGCATCGCTGGCATCTGGCATTGGGGTCTCAGGTGCAGGTGCAGATCTGGGGGTGGGAATCAACCACATCACACCTGAGTTCTGAACCCAGTAGGAGACAGACCCAGGGTCTGCTGGGAGCATCGGATGGAGAATGTGGCCGGGATCTGAGGGCACAGCTGGGCTTCCTAACATGACCCCCGCCCCCCAAGTCCAGGCCTGGGGACAAGCCAGTTGGGATGCAAGGGTGACACCTTACAATAAACGGCCACACCCCGACAGTGAGGATGGGGAGAACAGCCCAGGCTCCCCAGGAAGAGCCCCGAGTAGGGGCTTAAGTGGGAAGGGAATCCCTCTACACCAGGGGCGAGGGCCTGCCAGCTGGAGGGACAAGGCCCGTCGGATGAGTGGTTCTCCTTTCCAGGCAAGAGAGAGGCGGGGTGGAGGCAGCACATCCTCCCAGCACTGCCCTGGATCAGAAGGTTCCTCCCGAATCCTCATGAGCAGCGAGGCATGGCCCCGAACGCTTTCAGCCCGTTGACAGGATTTTCTGGGAGGAGGAGACACGGCTGCCTCTCCGCCTTGTGGGACCATCGAGGCGATGCAGATTTCCCTTCTCAGAACCCTGGGCGTGTGTCGGACATCTCTGCTGGGTGTCAGCAGCATTCCTGGGAAGCCCCTGCCAGTGGTTTGCACGTGAAATCCAGAAGGTTCCAGAAATCCTACAAGGTTCAGGGAGCTCATCTAAAGGGGCAGAGATTCTTATAAGGACATAGCGGCCTCACCCCCCGGGGGCAGAGCCCCAGCACCTCC